>NC_092651.1:8457284-8768232 GCF_032118995.1 Asterias amurensis
CCGTGGTGGTGGTGTGCGAGGTAAACATGTCTCGTCTTTCGCGGGCATTATGGTAATGAGCTGACCGTGGGAACTCTTCGCTTATTATAGTAATGAGGTCAGTGGCTTCAACACAGATCCTACAAGGCTGTCGGCCTGACGGCCTCCGCATGCGGATAGTGTACGGGGGCATCGTGTCGTGCGATGTTACGCACAGTGAATACGGGTGGGTTTTACGCACAGTGAATACGGGTGGGTTTTTATACAGCGGCGGTCTTTTTTCGGAGTGAATAATTCGACTGCCTTGAGCAAGGCTATATGTTGGTAGCCTCCCTATTTAATCAATATTTTTGCCTTTCACCTCTATGGAACCTGGTTCGAAATCGGGACCAGAGCCTTGCATGTGGATTGGGTTTTCTGTCCCTACCTGACTGCAAGGGTTTTTTCTCAAAAGGTTTATTTTTTCCACGACTAAATTTAAGAAGTCTTACCTGTCTTTCCTTCAAAACGTGGGTCTGATGTTTCCATGTGGATGCTTTGCCGACTATATAATTCAGATTCAGATTTGGAAATGTTGTTGTTTTGTTTTCTCAGTGTGGTTTAGAATATGCAAGTACAAGAAGGATGCAAGTAAAATAGAGTTAGCTAAGAAGTTCATGGCGTTTTGGCTGAACAAGATAGAGCGTGAAGCCATGGGAGCTGATGTTGTCATACTCATGGATATGACTAACGCTGGAATTGGTAACATGGTAGGTTTGGGACAAATTTGTGTACTTTCAGAAGGTTAACTTAGGGTAGGGCCTTGAAATTCCTTCTTGAAGGGGCACAGCAATTTTCCTCTGGCAAGGGCGCTTCTATGGGAAAAATGTAAGCTTGTTTTGAAAACCTTGCAAAGGGCACCACAGCAAAAGCAGTAGGGCACCACAGCAAAAGCACAGGACACCAAAGAGATTGCCTTTGATCAATTCAAAGTCTGTTTATACAGTGTAGGAGGGTCATGAAATAAGGTGACACATTGTGGGGAGAGTTTTGTTCCGTGAAACTGAATAGAGAGAAACTGTAACAAGCAAGAGTTGGTTTCACTTTGCTTAACTTTTCTTCCGGCTAGGCGCCTTTTCCCTTGTTTCAACTGGGTTTTTGAAAGGGGGAAAACAAAAGTGATTTAAACCGTTCTTAATTCATGGGCTGTTGAGGTCATGTAATTAGGTAACACATTGTGGAAGGAGTTTTGATAATTGAAATGAATTTTTATGTCACATATCATTATTGATAAAATTTTCAGTACTTTTAACTCGATGAATAACTTTTTTTTCTTTTTAGGATATTGATGTGATCAAGTTTATGATTACATGCTTTGAGCTGTACTTCCCTGCTCTTGTAGGTAAGGCAATGACACTACTTTTTTTCCATGAATAAGAACAAATATTGTTATTGAAAACCCAATATTACTACCTGTACAATGCTATGCATGTGGTTAGCGCATACAAGATGTAATTCTCACTCTACTCTACTCACAAAACACACTGTAGTGAAAAACTTGAATATGGAAATGAAAAACCAAAGGTGAAGTATACCTTACAAGAAAGATATATGCAACACCATTTATCAATGGAAGAAACACTAGGAGTAGATTTATCTTATTGAAATTATGTATTAACTATTCTTTACTACCCAACATTATTATACTGAAAGATACTTATAGTGAAGGCACACTATTGGTAATTGTCAAAGACCAGTGTGCTCACCCAATGTATCTCAACATATGCATAAAATAACAACCTGTGAAAACTCAATTGGTCATCTGATTTGGGAGAAAATGATGAAAAAAACCTACCTTGTTGGACAAATTACAAATTTGTGTACGTTCAGATAGGAATAAAAGACTTCTTGCTAAAAGTATTTTATTATTTTAGTGAAAAATTACATCTTTTTCAAAAGCTACATTACTTCAGAATGAGTCGTTTCCCACAGTGTTTATACTATCATCAGCTCCCCAATGCTGGTTACCAAGTCAGTTTTTAAGTTAATATTTGTTTTGAGTAATAACCAAGTGTGTATCAGTTTAAGAGTCAACATTTGAACACAGACAGAATACTGTTGGACGTGTCCATTCATAACTTAACTGGCTCGATGCAAACTGTAAAAAAAAAACCACTGGCCTCGGGGCCTAGGGGTCAAGTGATATCTTCGAGCCCTGTACTAGCGGCGGGTTGGATAATTTACTGTATTTAAGACCTCTGTATTTGTTCATACCAGCAGAATTACTAGCTATCCCGAGGGTATAGAAGTGAATACGTTTTTTTACCCCTTGGATGGGGGGGGGGGGGGGGATGATTAAGCTACTATTTGTGAATTTTTTATTTATAATAATAATAATATAATATTATTGAATAAAGTATGAAAGACTATTGGTCTGTCTCATCATTATGTTTTTCTTTATTTTTTTGCAGGTATAATGCTGGTATATGATATGCATTGGGTATTAAATGGTAAGTTTGTTTATCTCTACTCGGACTGTATAATTGTTACAATATGTTCAGACATGACTATTGTTGATTTTTTACTCCCTTTTTGTTTGTAAAAAGGCCTTAATAAAACAATGATACAGAAATTCTGTTTGGTTTTACAAATGTGAATGCACTATGTAGTATGCCAACATTGGAAGATGTCAATTCTAGCCAAGACTTTGGGTTCAAACAAAGAAAAAATGACCGGAGAGGGATTTGAACCTGCAACCTCCAGATTAAGGTGCTGGTGCGCTACGAACTGAGCTTTGTAGCCCTATAGTGTTGGTGGCCTCCCTAATTTGTAAATTTCTTCGTTAGGGGGTGCCAGTCGGAATATATCAATGCCTATAAAAATGCCCAATTTTACAATGTGTTATGACAATTGGTAACTATCTATATGTCTGTATAATGGCTTCACTGTTTAAACTTACATGTATCTCCCACAGCTATTTGGAAAGTTATCGAGAAACTTCTGTCGAAAGAGTCCAGAGAGCATATCATGTTCTTGAGAGGGAATGCAATTCAAGAACTCATAGCCCTGGATCAGCTACCTCCACACATGGGAGGCACTGTAAGTAACCTACCAGCTTGGACATGTTCCCTGTATCCAACAGCAATAAAGAGTACTGATTCTCATTTTATCATAAAGGGGTCAGATTATTATTTTGGGAATAGTCCTGTGATATTTGCTTTGGCCCCCAATTGGCTACACTCTACTCATGAATAATTAGTGTAATTTGCATACAGCTAATGTCAAAGGTCACACCATGACTGGGCATTCCAAGGGATAGCGAATAAAACTTTTTTTTTCTTCTAGTTCGGCAGCTCCTTTGCACAGTGTGTGTATTTTTGTCAACATTTCCATGTGATATACACCAAAGAAGTATTTCATAATATCCTCTAGTGGCAATAAACACAACTTAAAACCAACCTGTGAAAATGTTATAAATTTTGGTGGTGGGTGAAGCTTTAAAAAAAGATTGTTTTGGGTTTTGTCAATTAATTTTGTGTTTTTACATATCACAGGCTTTGAGTGTCTTAGATAGAATTATGGATTGTTGGTATTCAACCTATTTATCCGTTGAAACTAGTGAGCAAAAAAAATCCCCAAGTTGTGATACTTGGGTCCTTGAGCAAGACACTTAACCATTATTGCTGCGTCCTTCGGATGGGACATAAAAAGCTGCAAGTTTCATCTGTTGTGTAATGTATGTAAAAGAACCAAGTACACTTATCGCTAAGAGGTTTTCACCCCGTTGTTCCTGGTTTGATTGGCTGCATATTGTGCCACATACCTTGTAAGCCATTACATTGTGCTATGTAAAAGAATATGGCTCATACTGCAAAACCTAGCTCCACAAACCTTGCATGATAAATTCTATGAGCATCACTGAGTGACTAAAAATCCTTCATCTATTGGTGAATAAAATAAGCAGGATATGTACCAGTCACAGATCATACTTGTGACATGGCATTTTGGCAGGTAACCGAAGTCTACTTAGCATAATTGTGTTGTGCTTAGCAAGTTTCCATGCCTCGAACTCGGCCATTTACGGGAGTCGAAATTTTTGACTCCCTTAAATGGCCGACCGTCTTAGTTCACGACAAAAAAGGAAAACCAAGCAATTTTGAGTGATACTTGTGTGGATCATTATATTCTACTTTTAAAATATCTTTCTAATGATATGCATTTTATTACGAACGGTTTCAAACGCTTTTCATAGACCAGCTCGTCCGATCCAAGGCAACGTGTTCCTTTAAGCAGCTCTGTAAAGTTGGGTTCTGCACAGAAGCTGCATCTAAGAAATTTAAATAACTGTAAAGCTATTCAAGAACTGTTTAAACATGACCTCTTGGATTTTTTTCTTTGGTCTAGGACACTTGGGAGTGGACTTGGCCGATTCCCGAGGTTGAGGAGGACCAAGATAAAGAATGTCTTAAAGAATTGATTGAGAACGAACAAGAGAGTATGTTCTCCGTAAACGGTGACGTGTCTCAACTGTCGCACTTTGACGATGTGACACCCGACCCTTCCCCCAAGAACTCACCCACTCCTAAGGCTAATAAGAGAGTCCACTTTGCTCCTGGGATGCTAGAAGCTGATGAACCTGGTGCTGCAAAGACAAAAATGGTAAATTTTTGTGAATATTTCTTGCCTTTTTCTTTGAAATGATTATAAACCAGTTTATCTCTTTAAAGCCATTGGACCCTTTCGGTTCAGAAAAAAAAAAAAAAAGTTCACAGATTTACAAATAACTTACAGTGTTTACAGAAGGCAATGGTGAAAGACTTCTCTTGAAATATATTCCATGAAATGCTTTACTTTTTGAGAAAACAGCAAAACAATATAAATTCTCGTTAACGAGAATTACGGATTTATTTTAAACACATGTCATGACACGGCGAAACGCGCAGAAACAAGGGTGGGGTTTTCCGTTGTTTTCTCCCGACTCCGATGACCGATTGAGCCTAAATTTTCACAGGTTTGTTATTTGATATAGAAGTTGTGGTACACAAAGTGTGGGCCTTGGACAACACTGTTTACCGAAAGGGTACAATGGCTTTAATGACTAAAACAACACAAAATTTCGAGTTGAAACCACCTCAACTCATTTTTAGAGAAAGTCATTATGTGGTGTTACCACAAATTTTTTCATATCTAAAAAGCAACCTCACTTGTGTCCAATTTCATGGATCTGCTTCCTGCAGAATTTTGTGCTAGCTGTGTGAGCTAAGAACACCTAGAAACATGAAGTACGCGCACAAAAGTAAACATTCCATGCTAACCCATGAAATACGCTTGACTTTACTTGAACCTGCGACTTCCGGATTCACAAACCGGCTTTACTGTTTTTCCGAGGTCGTCCAATCAATCTTCTTTATAATTTCTTGTTTGTACATTTTTGTAATAGGTTGAGATGTATTGAATTGTAAGACTCTGCTACGGTCAAAACATTAGGCCACTGACTGATTTGTTTGCATTTCTACCATAGATCCTTTTGTTTTGTAAGCAACAGCTTTGGTTTACAACAGCTAATTATATTCCTTCAATTATATATTTTTTCCAGGTCAGACGCATGCCCAAGAAGCCCAAGTCTGATATTCATAGAGGACCTTTGCTAAACATACAGTGAGTATTTTTGAGCGAGCTGAATGTTTGGTTTTTTTCTCAATGTGAAAGTTAATTTATCGCAAGAACCATCTCTGCCCTCACAGATACATATGTACCCTGTGTCTGCTCAAGGACAGACATGTCATGATTGGGATTTGAACCCGCATCCTGGGTGTCTTAGCAACTAGAACTTGAGTCTAATGCACTAAATCGCTCGACCCTGGAACCTAAGGACATGACCTGTAATTTGACCTTTTTTGGTTGAGTTGAAGAAGGTCAAATCTTGCAACTGTTTGTTCCCGCTCTGGGCGTTTCAGTACAAGCTGCTCATGTCTCTAAAGGATTCAAGTTCCATTTAAGACTTCATCACCACCCTTTGATTCCCCAATAAAAAACCAAATGACAGCAGTTACTTATTCACAAAAGGTTTACTAGAAGAAGTTACTTTTTCACAAAAAGTGACTAAAATGACAGTTGCTTATTCACACAATAAAAGTGACTAAAATGACAGTTACTTATTCACACTATAAAAGCGACTAAAATGACAGTTGCTTATTCACCTTGAATGTATTGGAAATGAGCTTGATGTATTTGATTGATTTAGACCTGGTGAGCAGCTAGTGTTTGCAGAAGCCTCAGATCCTGAAGTAGAACCATCTCTTACAATGACTCTAGAAAACTCCACTCAGAGTAAAGTCGCATACAAGGTGAGAATAGAAGCTTAATGTTGAACGTGTCTGGTGTCCTTACTATTAATACATACGGTACTATCATTCCAAACCACAGTGGGTAATATTGAATGGTCGAAAAGTAGGAGGGTTGTCTGTGTAGGGGCATCTATCACATGATATCATATTGCAGGCTGGCATAATTTATCTATCATTTAAAACCACTGTGGATGATATTGAATGGTCAAACAGTAGAAAGGTTGACCATGTACTATTCTGATTCATTCACCACATGATATAATCGTAGGCTGGCATAGTTTATCATTTAAAACCACTGTGGATGATATTGAATGGTCAAACAGTAGAAGGGTTGACTATGCACTGTATAGATGTACATGTATTTTCATGTTGCAGGGTGGCATAGTTTATCCATTCCCCCAAACCACAGTAGGTGATCATAACTCTACTAAAATTATGTGAAATTTGTTATCCCTCACAGATAAAAACTACAACTCCAGATAGATATAAAGTGCGTCCCAGTGCAGGTCCAATCAACCCTGGAGCATCCATCAAGGTCACAATAACACTACTCTCTGGTGATAAAGACTCCGTACCCAAGGATAAGTTCCTCGTTATATCAACAGAACTCAATGAAGTCTTAAGGTCACCAGCCGAACTGACTGATTTCTGGAAAAGAGTCGCCAAGGATGATATTGTTGAACACAGGTAAGGCAGGAGATTTTTGGTGCTAAGTACAAACAAAATCTTAACCTTACTGCCCTCCAAATATGTATTAAGATAACTACTAAAATAGTTATGAGCATAAAACCTTACTTGGTGACAAGTAATGGGGAGCTGTTGATAGTTTAAAACATTGTGAGAACGGCTCCCTCTGAAGTGGCGTAGTTTTCAAGAAAGAAGCAATTTTCCATGAACTTGATTTCAAGACCTCATAATTGGATTTTGAGGTGTCAAAATCAAGCATCTGAAAGCAAACAACTTTGTGTGACCAGGGTGTTTTTTCTTTCATTATTATCATGCAACTTCGATGACCAATTGAGCTCAAATTTTCACAGGTTATTATTTTATGCGTATGTTGAGATACACCAATACAATTACCAATAGTGTCCAGTGTGTTTAAGTCAAAATCCAACTCTATGCTTTTTTTGATTCTGTTGGACTGAGGAGTGCACTTAAAAAACTGAATGCTTTACATGAGATCAGGCAAGCCACCATAATCAGAGTCGTACAGTTTGGGTGTTGAGTTATTACACGGTGTTGGATTTTGTTGGAGCGAGGAAGGATCCTAGTAAATCATTTGTGAGAGTCTTGGCTTAAACAGCAAGCTGAGCATGGCAACAAAAAACAGTATATGTTTTCGGAAATACACAAGATTGACAGGACTTAATTAAGTATTGTTAGAAGCTTTGCATGGTGTGGAGAAATAAGAAGAAACTATAAGTAAATAGTAAACTTGCGGGTACAACCATGTGTTAATCTCTTAGGGTGAGTGTTGGCTCTGAAAAGAGCCGGTTGGGTCTTGACGTTTCGAACAATATACTCTGCTCCTGAAGACGGGCAGAGTATACTGTTTAAAACATTGAGATCCAACTGGCTCTTTTTACACATGGTTGTACCCGCAAGTTTACTATTTATTTATAGTTTCTTCTTAGGACTTAATTAGTTGTGAGTTGACAGTCTCAATGGTTCAATAACTGGACTCAGGCCAGCACCTGAGGGGATATTTCATGCTCTGTAATGAGACCCGACTGTTTGTTTGATATCCAGGGCCCAATTTCAAAGTGCTGCGAAATGGCCGATTTCATGCTTACAGCGCAATTTCCATTTCATAGCCCTGCTAACCATGAGCACTCATAAAAGGCAAACTTACCTTCTTGTGCTGACACAACCAAAATTAATGATGTAATCACATAATCATGCAAAAAACGGGCAAGATGGCTGCCTAGTTTTCTAACTTGCTGTGACAATACGCTTATGCTTATGCACAATTTTGTGCTGTAGTTGACACAAAAATGTTAAGCAGCAGTATGAAATTGGGTCTTGGCCTTATGCTTCAAAGTGTAATTGTAGTTAATCTCACCCACCTGTGATACGTTGTAATGTTTGTTTTCAGGGTCCGCTGTGTGTATCTTGTGTCGAAGCAGCCAAACCTGGACAGGGCACAGTTGAAAAGAGACATGTTATCATTACATAACAAGGTGAGATTTTATTTATGGATTTGTTGTATTTGTTTACACATCCAACAGCGCATGCGACAATACCAGGATGATGCATAAGGAACAAGAAGAAAGTGAGGTGTAAGATAAGATGCATGGTGGACAAATACTAAGTATCACCATGTAAGAAACATCTTTTGTGAGTAGTGGTGGCCCTTAGAAGAACCCAGCCACACAAACACAGCAGAGTCCAGCATTCTCCAGAAAATGGTCAGATCACTCTGATCGATATGTTGAGCAGAAACCTGCTCTACTCAAAGCCACCGCTACCCACAAAAGAGATTTTACATGTACATGGTGTCACCGACAGTACATGTAGGTGTTCTGCCTTACTTTGAGCACTGCACTGTTCAGAACTATTTAAACCCTAAACATGCTAAATGCAACAGGGCTTGGCATGTATATAATCATATCTGTGTCTAGCTATAATAATAATAATAATAATAATAATGATAATGATAATGATAATGATAATGATAATGATAATGATAATGATAATGATAATGATAATGATAATGATAATGATAATGATAATGATAATGATAATGATAATGATAATGATAATGATAATGATAATGATAATGATAATGATAATGATAATGATAATGATAATGATAATGATAATGATAATGATAATGATAATGATAATGATAATGATAATGATAATGATAATGATAATGATAATGATAATGATAATGATAATGATAATGATAATGATAATGATAATGATAATGATAATGATAATGATAATGATAATGATAATGATAATGATAATGATAATGATAATGATAATGATAATGATAATGATAATGATAATGATAATGATAATGATAATGATAATGATAATGATAATGATAATGATAATGATAATGATAATGATAATGATAATGATAATGATAATGATAATGATAATGATAATGATAATGATAATGATAATGATAATGATAATGATAATGATAATGATAATGATAATGATAATGATAATGATAATGATAATGATAATGATAATGATAATGATAATGATAATGATAATGATAATGATAATGATAATGATAATGATAATGATAATGATAATGATAATGATAATGATAATGATAATGATAATGATAATGATAATGATAATGATAATGATAATGATAATGATAATGATAATGATAATGATAATGATAATGATAATGATAATGATAATGATAATGATAATGATAATGATAATGATAATGATAATGATAATGATAATGATAATGATAATGATAATGATAATGATAATGATAATGATAATGATAATGATAATGATAATGATAATGATAATGATAATGATAATGATAATGATAATGATAATGATAATGATAATGATAATGATAATGATAATGATAATGATAATGATAATGATAATGATAATGATAATGATAATGATAATGATAATGATAATGATAATGATAATGATAATGATAATGATAATGATAATGATAATGATAATGATAATGATAATGATAATGATAATGATAATGATAATGATAATGATAATGATAATGATAATGATAATGATAATGATAATGATAATGATAATGATAATGATAATGATAATGATAATGATAATGATAATGATAATGATAATGATAATGATAATGATAATGATAATGATAATGATAATGATAATGATAATGATAATGATAATGATAATGATAATGATAATGATAATGATAATGATAATGATAATGATAATGATAATGATAATGATAATGATAATGATAATGATAATGATAATGATAATGATAATGATAATGATAATGATAATGATAATGATAATGATAATGATAATGATAATGATAATGATAATGATAATGATAATGATAATGATAATGATAATGATAATGATAATGATAATGATAATGATAATGATAATGATAATGATAATGATAATGATAATGATAATGATAATGATAATGATAATGATAATGATAATGATAATGATAATGATAATGATAATGATAATGATAATGATAATGATAATGATAATGATAATGATAATGATAATGATAATGATAATGATAATGATAATGATAATGATAATGATAATGATAATGATAATGATAATGATAATGATAATGATAATGATAATGATAATGATAATGATAATGATAATGATAATGATAATGATAATGATAATGATAATGATAATGATAATGATAATGATAATGATAATGATAATGATAATGATAATGATAATGATAATGATAATGATAATGATAATGATAATGATAATGATAATGATAATGATAATGATAATAATAATAATAGACCATTTTTATAAATGTATAGCACTTTTCAGGCCCGAGGGGTGTCTTAAAGCACTTCACATTATTACCCTTGGTCACTGGGCCTTAAATCATATCTTAAACCATCTCAGCTCCCTGGGGAGTATACAGCCTGTGCGCAATATATGCGCTACTCTGCTAAATCAATCACAAGAACCATCTCTGCCCTCACAGGTACCCATTTACCCCTGGGTGGAGAGAAGCAATTATAGTTAAGTGTCTTGCTCCGGGACACAAGTGGCATGACCAGGACTCTGCTGAACAGAATCATCAGAGCCTGAGTACATTGCTCTTATCCACTCGGCCACGACACCCCACATGTTGCTATATTGCTGTCAAATGTTCTGTTCTCTTTTTCAGGTTGACACCTTATCACATCAAGTGTCCTCCATCAAAAAGGAAACCACCAGACTGTTACGCCTGGCTGTACTGCAGTTCTTTGTTATCATGTGCCTTGTTTTATTCTACAATCCCTGCGGTAGCAATAACAACAGCAGCAGTAGTAGTCCCACTGAACCGTCGTCTAATTCACCACTTGTCGACCAATGTCAAGCGGTTGGAGACTGAGAACAATTTTAAAAAACACATGTTTTCTTCAGGCCTGGAATTCATGCAGGCTACGGAGGCTCTGGCCTGAATTGCCCCTGGTATTGGCCTGCCCTTCAAAAGTTTCACATTAACTATAAGATATTCAAATGGCAAACTAAAAATGGCCTTGCCTTTTTCAGCGTGTTCAAAGATGAAATTCCAGGCCTGTTTCTTGTCACTGGATATATGCATGAACAAGCTTCCAATGCCACCAAGTACTACAGGAATTAAAAAATTAACAAAAACACATGGAATCTGGAAGGTTGACAATTCAATACGCCACCTTGAGTTTTATACCTTTTATACCTCAAGTATTTGTAATGGAGACTGAGGACAAGTTTACAAATGATACTTTCGTGATCATAAGATCATAAAGCTTCACACAAAGCGTGTCACCATTGTTCACAGAGCCACTTTTCAAAGTTGAACTCAAATGTTCAACAAACCAAAACTGTTTATGCTACCCAGCAAGTTAACTTTAACATTTTACGTTGTAAGCTACAAGGAAGACTCCTCCTCGACAAAGACATTATTGCTCATTGCACTGTAAAAAGACCATACAAGTCATTTATATTGGGTGCGTTCGTTTATCTTCCCTAGGTCGACCCCTGTCGACCCCTGTGTGTGGTAACTTTTTTTGCAAGGATGAACATGTGCAGACCCACATTCATCCTGGAAAGTAAAAAAAACACCACACACTGGGGTCGACCCAGGAAAGATAAACAAACGCACCCATTAGTGAACATTTTGGGATTCTTGCCATCCAACACCCAAAGTTTACTCATGCACTTTCTGAGTTAACAGCTGGGTGTGTATAGGCATCACTTTAAGGCACTGGACATGGTTGGTAATTGTCAGAGACCAGTCTTCTTACTTGGTGTATTGCAACATGTATAAAATTTACAAACCTGTGAAAATCTTAACCCAATTGGTCGTTCGAAGTTGCAAAAGAGAATAATGGAAAGAAAAAACAAAAACTTTTGGGCACAAATTGTGTGCTTTCAGATGCTTGATTTTTGAGACCTCAGCTGAGGGCTCAAAACCCATTAAAATACCTAAAAAAGAAATAACTTCATTCTAAACCAATCACTGACACTTCAGAGGGAGGCGTTTCTCACAAGTGTTATACTATCAACAGCTCTCCATTGCTTGTTACCAAGTTAGTTTTTATGCTTACAATTGTTTTGAGTAATTACCAACAGTGTCCACTGCCTTTTAAAACCCTTAGCAACAGCTTAAATCACAATGCATACATATGGTCTAGGTGAAGACAACCTTGCAGGGTACCAGTCAAACAATTATATTATGTAAACAAAAATATATTATACAAACAATTTCTGAAATTTAACATCAATTCAAACCATTAGATTATTGTCACAATGAGTTGCCTTTTACAATTTTGATAACTAGCTAATGAGTTTAGATACTTTTTGATAGTCAATCTTTGAAACGTTTGTACAGTTTTTGACGGTTATAAAAAATAATACCTGAATGACATTATAGACCTTTCTAATGTTGATAAACAAACAGTGATTTGAACGTAATTCTAAATATCTCTTTGACTGGTGTACAAAATCGTTCTGATTGCAAGATGCAAATGTTGGTAGCTTTGCATTATATTATACCAAAAATGTTGTGTTGAGATGCATGTACATTTGTATGATTTTTGTAGCATTTTCATTTACTATTAATATATTTATAGTCTATATTGCATTGTTGATGGTTTTTGTTTGTTTTTCATTCTTTGTTTTTGATTATTGTTTACATAACGTGTTTGCTCAATCTGTATTGTTTTGGTTTAATAAATAAGCCATAAGAGACCATTCATTTCTGTATAATCATCACCATACGCACAGAAATTGCTGATATTGTTGAATTGCTGACATATTGTTTGTTGTGAAAATGTCTGCATAAATAACATTAAAGAGGGGCGTTAAAGGCAGTGGACACTATTGGTAATTACCCAAAATAGTTATTAGCAGAAAACCTTACTTGGTAACGAGTAATGTGGAGAAGTTGGTACTATAAAACATTGTGAGAAACAGCTTCCTCTAAAGTGAAATAGTTTTCGAGAATTTCAGGTCTCGAAATCAAACATCTGAAAGCACAAAACTTTCCGTGACAAGGGCGTTTTTTTTCTTTCATAATTATCTCGCAACTGCTACAACCAAATGAGCTCAAATTTTCATTTTATGCATCTGTTGAGATACACAAAGTGGGTCTTTGACAAATACCAATAGTATCCAGTGTCTTTAATTCAAATTAAACCAATTCTGTAATGTTCCTTAAAGGTTTTGAGAGTACAACGTACATACCTGGAGTGTCTTTCATCTTGATGCACGTTAATTACAGTCTTTCTGGGTGACTACCAGAGATCCTCTCTGCATGCTCTCATTCTTGTATTATGACCAAAACCTCTGACATACATGTATAGCGCCCTCAAACTGTAAGAAAAAGTTAGTTGTGTAGTTTATAAATGAAAATTAAATTTCTTTGACTAAGTAGGTGCTCTGTTCTTGTTATTTTGTTACTTAAAACATGATGAAAAATGAAATAAATTCCATGGCTTTTATCAATGAAATTGATTGTAATGTAAATATTAGATGTATGTAAATTTAGAGTTGGCACAATATTTTTGTACATTGATTGAACTGTAATGCTGAAGAGGCTTCCATGTGTTGTCTGTGAGTTTGCTCCAAATTTGCTGATTGGTTTTTCATAGAAAAGAAAATGAGGTTTTTGTTATCAAGGAGTGATGTTCTCCTGCGCAGGATTTACATTATGATTTGTATTGTGATTTTTTTCCACAAAAAATAAAATGAAGTTTTTGTACGTGAACTACATGTATGATTCGTATGGGTATATAATTTATACATGTAGTGCGAGTAATTTTGAAGACAGGTTATACAAAGCTGTAGACTCAATCATTTATACATGTACAATGAATTGACCCCCTTGCAGGCGCGTCACACGCAGCGACTGATCCGCGCTCACCATGTTGGTGGGCAAGTAAGGTTTACGTGTATCAATTCTGCGTCGCCTAAAACGCGCACTTTCACTGCATAACGCACATCATAGATATATATAAAAAAACATCATTTAAAAAATTGCCCACCAGTATGGCGCATTCAAGACTTTTTTGATGATGACGTCAGGTGACATGGGTCAATAACACCTTGTTGTTAGAGTTTACAAGGTGCTATGCCCAAATCTGCAGATGTCAAAAACATTGAGGCAAGCTCCCTTTTCTTAATGACAATTATAGAGCTGCTTAAGCACAACAAATTAGCTAAGCAAAACAAAATAACGCTTACCAGAATATGGGTACCAGCCAATTTGCAGTTTCTCGTTTACAATCTGTGACTAGTATTCTGCTAGTTTCTGCTTAGCAGAAACACTTTAAAGGCAGTGGACACTATTGGTAATTACTAAAAAATAATTATTAGCATAAAATCTTACTTGGTAATGAGTAATGGAGAGCTAAGTAGAATTTGATACTTTAATGGGGAGCTGTTGATAGTTGTAATATTGTGAGAAACGGCTCCCTCTGAAGAGTTGTAGCTTTCAAGATCATGAGATAGAAGAATTTTTCCACGAATTTGATTCAGAGACCTCAGAATTAGATTTTCCGATCTTGAAATCAACCATCTGAGAGCACACAACTTGGTGTAACAAGGGTGTTTTTTCTTTCATTAATATCTTGCAACTTCGACGACCGATTGAGCTCAAATTTTCACAGGTTTGTTTTTTTATGTATATGTTGAGACACACCAAGTGAGAAGACTGGTCTTTGACAATTACCAATAGTGTCCGCTGTCTTTAAGGAGAAAAGGAATATACAATTTGACCAAATAAGACACTGTTTTTTTTTCATGGCCACTGAAAAAGTGGAAACTTTGCAATTGGCACCAATTTGGACATGGCCTACTTGTCTTGCTTCATGACACAATTAAGTGCCATGAGCTTTATGAATTGCCTTCTTTATGGTGATTTTTAGAGTACTTATTACATGTACCTGCAGTGTCTGCCATCGTGGTGCACATGGCGAATTGATGTCTTTGTGGATTGTTACCTCTCCTCTCTGCATGCTCTCATCATTGCATTAATAACCAAAGGCTCTGACATACTTTTATGTAGCGCCCTCACACTGTAAAAAAATAGTTGTGTAGTTAATGAATGAAATCTTAATTTCTCTCAAAAAATAGTGCTCTTCTATTGTTATTTTGTTACTTTACATGATGGAAAACGAAATAAATTTTATGGCTGTATCATCTTAAAAATGATTGTAATGTAAATATTAGTTGTATGTAAATTTATAGCTGACACATATTTGTGTACAATATGATGTCTGTGATCTCGCTCCAATTGAAGGCAGTTGCCGATTGGTTTTCAAAAGCTTTTGTTTTTAAGGGATGATGTTCTTGTGTACATGAGTTATGATTTGTTTTGTGACATAATAATGGCTGTTAACAATGGGGATAGTGCAAGTCATTTTGACTGTACGGAGCTGTGATTTATAAAAACTGCGTATACTTTTATAGCACCTTGTTCAGGGTTTAAAAGATGCAGCCTCACAACAGCCAACCATGTCAGAAACACAAAGGCAAGCCCCTATCCTTATGACAAGTGTATCAGGCCTGACTTAAAAAAGCTGCTTAAAGGCAGTGTACACTATTGGTAATTACTCAATATAATTATTACATGAAACCTTTCTTGCTAACAAGTAATGGGGAGAGGTTGATAGTATAAAACTTTTTGAGAATCGGCTCCCTCTGAAGTGACATAGTTTTCGAGAAAGAAGTAATTTTCCACTAATTTGATTTCGAGACCTCAGATTTAGAATTTGAGGTCACGAAATCAACCATCTAATTAATGCACACAACTTTGTGTGACAAGGGTGTTTTTTCGTTCATTATTATCTCGCAACTTCAACGGTAGTGTCCACTGTCAATTTCCAGTAGTGTCCACTGTCTCAACATTGTTCATTTCCACTTCCATTGTGAATAATTAACCCCTTACACAAACCCAATGAGAAAAATTAATCAGCAATGTTTTGCTGAATGAAGACAAGCTTTTTAAAACTTATTTGCTATGCAAGACTGCAATTTTGTTGTTTGAATAATTTACAGCAGGTTTGAGTGTGGAACCATTCCTCAACACACCACCAGGGCCCATTTTCATTGAGCTGCTAAGCACAACAATTTGCTAAGTATGAAATTTCTTCCTTAATAAGAACAAGATTACCAACTAAATTTTCATTTGTTGTATATTGCTTGATACTGGTATTCAGCTGTTGTTTGCCTATCCTGAAATTCATGTAGAAATTAGGTTGGCAACTCTGTTTTGATTAAGTAAGAAATTTCATGCTAAGCAATGTTTTGTGCTTAGCAGCTCTATGACGTTGGGCCCAGGCAACTATACCAGCCCTAGACTCGCCCTAGTCTGAGCAGGATATATAGGTTTACAAGGAGTTTTAAAAAAGGGGGACTGAAATTTCATCGGATAAAATTTGAATTTTTTGTCAAGTTACGAACAAGAAGTCAGACTACCAGTCAGAGGCCAAATGGTGTACTGTTAGTCCAAGTCATAAGCAGACAAAACTGGACACAAGCTTTAAAGGCATTGTACAATATTGGTAATTACTCACAACAATTGATTGCATAAAAACTTACTTGGTAACCTGCAACGGAGAGCTGTTGATAATATCAAACAATACGAGAAACGGCTCCATCTGAAGTTAAGTAGTTTTTAAGAAAGAGGTATTATTTCTCACTCAAATATTAAAAGGCTTCAGGCCGGAAGCTTTTTATCAGGCATCTGAAAACAAACAAATTTATGCAACAAGGGTGTTTTTTATCCCATAATTCTCTTGCAAATTCAATGACCAATTGAGTCAAAACGTTCACAGATTTATTATTTTATGCATGCATGCATATATTGGGATACAGCAAGCGATAACACTGGTCTCGGACAAGTACCTAAAGGCAGACTCACACTGCAGCGGTAACGATAACGATCGCGATGCTAAGAGAATGCTTTCTATTGGTTGAATTGCTCCACGCAGAATACGTACACGCTCAATCAACCAATTGAATGCGTTCTTTTTGCGTCGGGATCGTTATCATTTTCGTTATAGCTGCAGTGTGACTTGGCCTAAAGACTCATCCACAATAAAGACTCGGTAAAGACAATTCATAGGGTTAAATACAAATTCAGGTCGTTTGTTTTTATTGTTGTATTCAGTTCAAACAAATATTGCTAAACATTGTTGTTTCAGTTGCACTTTATAATGCACACTTATAACTCACAAACTTTAGTGGAAGGAAAGGCTACAACATTGGTTTTAAAGGAGTGAATATACCACTTCCATTCAACAACTTGCAACAAATATATCAATAAAATATGACCTATGAAGCTTTAACTATACTGTATTTTTAATTTTTCCAAACTATGTAAGAGGTCATAATACAACTATTTTCCCAAACTTCTTTTTTTTAGTCTACGTACAAGCATTTTATTCCAGTCAGATTCAACCAAATAATCGTTTCCAGAAATCACAGAAATTTCTTTCAGCTGTTGTGAGATGTAAGTATTACTGAAAAGGTTTTGCAAATCTTTTACTTGGCAATAGATTTGTCAAGAATATCTTACTTTAGCCGCACTTCGAAACGGTAACCAATGTTGTACCTTCCCTTTACCATGCTATTACAAATGAGGCAGTATTTTAAAGATCCATTATATTAAACCATTTGACAATTTCCAGCACTGCCAGTCTAATTACGGCAGAATCTTTCTAATAAACTAAATCTCTTCTCGACAACACTGATAAAACCCCCCCAAAAAACTCAAAATTCTCCAAACCTTTACAACATGATAACCAGCCAAACAATACAACTTATATACATGTACACATTCCTTGACACCACATCACCAATCAACATGTCAAGCAGAATTTGATTGGCTTATTGTATTACATCTACATTGAAATGACTCTGAGCAAACCAATCAAAAGCTCTGGCTTATTGTTTACAAGTTCTGAACTGCCACTGTAAATTACAAACTGTCCTACAACTTGATCGTGTGTTCTATCTCGGTCGCACTAATTTATATGTCCCTTCTTTTTTGGCGGGTACCAAAATATGAAACAATACAAACAAAACAAGGTACACATATGTATTTCAGGTTTTACCTATTCATTTTGCATACATGTTGCTTCAAATGAAAAAAAGATTCAATTCTGAATAAGGTACAAATGTATTGGCAAATAATGCTGCATACAACCAATTTGATCTCGTAAAAAACTTCAAAGACAGAATCGTGGTGAATTTCAACTTTATGAATTCACTATCACTTCAAAAAATCGTACAATTAGATTTTTTATTAATAATTCAGGAAAAAAGTGTCCATAAACAGGACAATAATACAAAACATGAAAAAGGGATTGGAATACACTCCTGGCTGACATCCAAACATTTTTTAAATTCAAACTCGTTCAGGTTTGCATTTGTAGCAGTTTGCATTCCACAATTACAAACAGAAGTTTTCAATAAAATTTTCAAAAACCATTTCAAAATTTACCCAGTCAGTTTCCCTTGTGGTTTATATTGATATCTGAAACAAAAAGTCGCATCCCATTAAGGTGATCCCCTAGCTGCCGCTTCCCAGGTTGTATCGTAATTTGGATGTGATCCCTGGCTACACGGCAGTTAACGGTTGTATGGCTTCTGACTGGAACCCCCGAACAAAGATATTGACAAAATAGGGACACCGCCAACATAGGGCTAGATGTAGCTCAGTTGGTAGAGCGCTGGCACGTTAATCCGGAGTTCGTTGGTTCGAATCCTATTCTAGTCAATTCTTTGTTCAACCCCCCCCCAAAAAAAAAATAATCATAAGCATTCAAACCTCTTGACTTTTTTCTTAGTTGAATGACCCATTAAAGCCGATTGTTTTTGCAGTGTTGTAGTCAAGAGCTTTCTGGTCGTGAGTTAAGTACTCCGGAGTACTAGGGTTCAAGTACTCCGGAGTACTAGGGTTCAAGTACTCCGGAGTACTAGGGTTCTAGTACTCCGGAGTACTAGGGTTCTAGTACTCCGGAGTACTAGGGTTCTAGTACTCCGGAGTACTAGGGTTCAAGTACTCCGGAGTAATAGGGTTCAAGTACTCCTGAGTACTAGGGTTCAAGTACTCCGGAGTACTAGGGTTCAAGTACTCCGGAGTACTAGGGTTCAAGTACTCCGGAGTACTAGGGTTCAAGTACTCCGGAGTACTAGGGTTCAAGTACTCCGGAGTACTAGGGTTCAAGTACTCCGGAGTACTAGGGTTCAAGTACTCCGGAGTACTAGGGTTCAAGTACTCCGGAGTACTAGGGTTCAAGTACTCCGGAGTACTAGGGTTCAAGTACTCCGGAGTACTAGGGTTCAAGTACTCCGGAGTACTAGGGTTCAAGTACTCCGGAGTACTAGGGTTCAAGTACTCCGGAGTACTAGGGTTCAAGTACTCCGGAGTACTAGGGTTCAAGTACTCTGGAGTACTAGGGTTGCCGAGTAGTACTCAAGTATACGACTTGGGATGGGCCAACTGATAAGTACCAATTGAGTACTTTATGAGTGTGCAAGAACACGTGGGGCTCTCCAATGCCCTTCTGCACAACTCTGCTGCGCGAGCCAAGATACACGCACACATGTCGGACCTTATTTGTCGTACCTTCGCAATGGGGCAGAGCTTAGTGGATTGGTATATTTAGCAAGGGTCCCTTGCTAAATTGTAGCATGGTTGTACAATTTTACAGAATGCACCTCATGTGAACGAACAATAGTTTTTGTCAGAGGTTTGGACCTACTACAAAACCATTCCATATAGAATCTTCTAGTGCCAACAGTACCTGTTGTATGAACTGGTTTTATGTTTTAAATAAAAGATGATTTGTGTTACTAACACATGATTTGCTTTCAATTAAAATCAGCTGTGTTTTGCACTTTTTTGATGTTATGGTTTTACAAACAGTATAAATTAATACTCGGTATACTTTTTTCCCTCCAAATAGATTGCCACAAACCTGTACATAAAATTAATATAGATTGTCATAATTATTATAAATAATAAAAATTTATGTAAAAAGAACATTAGAAAGTATTTTGTGTTAAACATTCTTCTAAACCTTCTTTTCAAAATTCTAAAAGAACTTTTTTATTTATTTAAATTATTACTAGAAACCAATACTGAATAAATAAAAAAATGTTAAAAACATAACCAGACCAGTTTAGTTGATAAGAGTTAGGCTTGTGCTTTTGTATAGTGGTTATAAGGGTTAGGCGAGGTTTAGGGTTAGAGTTAGGTTTGGTTTAGCCCTATAAAGGACTCTTTCTCTGTACACAGGAACAGAGTCCTAACTATTGAGGCCCGTTTCTGGGGCGGAAAAATTTCACAGCTTCATAACTTAAATCTTACCTGCAACAAGCCACTAATTTCAACAGATTCACATTCCATGGCGGCATACATTTTTCTGCGGTGGGTTTTGGTCCTCATATTTTCCTCACAAATCCGTCATTTTTGTGAAATAATGCAGCTTCCAACGTTAAAAAATTCCCGTTTCGATCGTTTTCTCACAGTGTTGTCTGTTGTCGTGCGTACGCGTATACATTCGCGTGCAAGACGCATGATGCAAGTTTAGACGCATGAATTCTTGGTCACCGTATCTTGACTGCACAGCGTTAACACGCAACACAATTCAAAATTTGCGCGTCATGCGTCTTGCGTACACACGGCAGACTGTGAGAGTACGAACAAAAATGGGAATTCCTAAACGTTGGGAGCTGCATTGTTTCATGAAAATGACGGATTTGTGAAGAATATATGACGATCAAAACCCACCGCAGAAAAATATATGCTGCCATATAATGTGAATCTGTTGAAATTGGTGCTTTCTTGCAGGTAAGATTTGAGTTATGAAGCTGTAAAAATTTTCCGCCCCAGAAATGTACCCTGATGTCCAGGACGTCACTGTAGTACAAAACGAAAGTGTAAGGCCGCCAGGGCTATTTGGTTTAGTTGCTTCAGTTGGACATCTATTATACAGAATCCATATCCACCTAAAAAAAATCAATTACCGAGTGTTCTTGAAAAAGCAGCATTTTGTTGATAGCCCGGCACAAAGATGTAAGGCTCCGCAACCTTCTGCCAGGCACGCTAAACATACAACATTTTGAGATTCGTGTGTAGCATAAAGCTTTCAGAACCAAAATGGCTACCTTTTTACGATGATGTCTTTCCATGGTCCTTAACTTGCATGCCAGTTCCGTTTTCTAATTCTATTTCTTACGGTTTTGCAATACACGCACATCATGTATCACCATTTTGCAATACACGCACATCATGTGACATCATATAAGAATTTGTTATTATTATTATGGTCATCCACAGGCCAACGTCTTGTGTCAAATAACAGAAATAATGAAGATCAGTTTCTTATTCGATAATCAAGATAAATGTCTTCAATCCAATTCAATTCAAACAACATTCATCGATTTATCTTCAAACAACATTTATCTTGTCGATTCTTTTGCTTTCATGAAAAGTTTAACACTTTTCCCCAAATATTTCAAATTTTAACTAAAAAACTGGTGAGATTTTGCAAAATTTTTGTCAGAAAACTCACCGGCAGTGGTCCCCTAAACAACTTCTTTGTGCTTCATTACCTTTTGGTCAGATAGGAAAGAACTTGTTGAAAACTGCTGTTTCCGTTGAGTATCGCAACCTGAGTTTGTCATAGGCAAACTAGGGATTTATGCTTTGGGTGATTCACGTAATGGCGGTCAGGCTCAGTGTTCTCTTGGTTTTACTTCAAGCTGTGTTCTCTAACAGGTTAAAGGGACAGTACAGAACAAAAGGTATATTCAATGCCGTTTTTGTAAATTGGTAAAGTAAAAGTTGATAGGTGGGCAACTAGTGGTCAATATGCAAATATTATCTGTTCATTATTCACAATCTAATGTGTACAGAGTATTCAAGAATGTTTCAGTAAAAGAGAATTCATGTTATCTCAGTTGAAATTTAAAGAAGCACACACAGGAGCAGAAATTCAAATTTGACCGCAAGAAAAAAACAAACCATCTACCACAATTAAAAGTCGAATTCCGTTAACTTGTTATGTTACAGTCCGAGATAAATGAAAAGTCACCTTAAAGGTGAAAAGTATGGGGTTACAATATTTGCCCACTACAAAAAAAAACAAGTGAAAAAGTTCACTTTGATCATGTGTATGATATATATATATAAATACCCTGGTTTTTTGTAAGATAACCAATATTAGTTGAGACAAATTTTAATAACAGAATTTTCGACAAAACCTGACACCTCTGACTGAAGTCAGAATACAATTTGCACAATTTACAGTTAAAAATTATAGAGTACATGTGTATATATATATATATTGTTGTTGTTGACAGAAAATGAATGCCAGCCTCAGCGGTATAATCAAACAGACCACCTATCTTTGGCATAAAATGTTTACATTGATTGCACTCCTCATATGAAAACTATTAATTCAGCTCTAGCTAGAGTAAAATATCATAGAGCTAGGGGGGCAGTTTTCCCAAAAGTACCATCATTGGTACAAGAGCTATATTAACCTACATGTAAACCAATCGTCATAGAGAAGCATGTATAAAAAAAACTTGCTTAGAAGAGTGTCTGCTTAGCAAAAGTTAGAAGAGAACCAGTGAAAAATAAGATACGCTACATGTAAATTTGGTTGGTAACCTGTTCTGTGCTAAGCAATTTTCATGAAGCAGCTGTGATCAGAAAACTTTGCTTATTGGATTGATCTTCTAAGCAGGTAAAGGTTCAGAGAGAACCACTGAAAAATGAGATATGCTACATGGTATTGTTATCAGTCTGTGCTAAGCGAACTCTTTTCTTCCCATACAAAACAGTTTGTGTGTAAGCATATGGTTATGAAACAGGCCCCACATTTGACAAAGCTGCTTAAAGAAACAGTGAACAGCAAAACAGGCTAGCAACCCAAAATACTCTGCATTGGGAAATAAAGGGGATAAAGAATATTAATTTTGGTTTTTAACCCATACACCGATGTGTGTTAGCACTGTATACTCAGTACTTTCCCGAGTCCTGTGAAAAAATATCACAGGCATGTTACTCGGGTGGGATTTGAACCCACGACCCTTGCAATTCTAGAGCAGTGTCTTATCAACTATACTACCGAGGTTGCCCCGCAGCCAGAGGCAGTTCGAATCCTATGTTTTGGCAGCGGCAGCGGGTACCACAACGATATATATATATAGATGTTAAATTTGCATCGGGGAAAATACTTGTGACTAGTTCCATGTGATATTATTTATAAGCACATGAATTTGTTAACATGGCTTAAGCCCGGTTCATACTTCCTGCGAAAGCGAATGCGAAGTGAATTTTGGTGGCGCAACAATCGGTACGCACTCCATTTCCCTTTGTGACGCAGAAAAATTGGCTTCGCTCGAAGCATTCACAGGAAGTATGAACCGGGCTTTACAGAACATTTTCAGCCGATGCCGAGCTTCTATACATAGGGTTCCTAGACCCAATAGCACCGCTCTGCTTTTAGTGGAAGAGGATATTGCATTAATTAATAACAAGTGTGTTTTTCCTCAGTGACTGCTCTAATAAGTTCCGACACCTCTAGGTTCTGACAACCGCTGGTAATCTACACACCAGGAAGGGTAAAGGCCAGTTTATAGTCGGTCGCACGATGGAAATCATGATGCACGACACAGTTTATAGTCATCGCTGAGACCTAATAACTATGTCTTTTTTTGATAGCGCGTCAAGATTTCCATCGCTTGACCATCGCGCGACCAACCATAAACTGGCCTTTAGGGTAGGGTTAGGATTAGGAAAATACATTAGGGGTGTCAAAACATAGACCTTTGTTTAACTATTTTTTTACAGCACTTGTAAATACCGTAAAATTTTGTCTATAACTGTCTGCTGACATTTTATATAACTGTATCAGTGGAAATTTGATAGTTTTTTTTCCCCTGAGTGAAACTTGTACCTGGTTGGGTGAGGGTCCCCAGTTGGAATGCATAGTACAAAACCAATGGGAGCTGCTGCTATTGAAGTACCATCAAAAGGGACATAAGGAGTGTCCAGTGTCTTTAACACTCAGTTGGCAAATGATGGAATAAGTCAAGTAGAGAACAAAGACATTCAGACGCTGACAAGAATAATTAATTTCCTTAAAAAAAACCATAGTTTGCAAATGTTGCTTTGAGATTATAGACCAGAGCAGGGTTCACAAATTGGACTGTTAGTCTTTTTTGAAATAGATGAGAGTATTAGTGGAAGTTGGCAAGTTGGCAAGTACGCTGCAACACACTCTCCCACAGAAAAATAATGCCCTTGATATGCCACTGACAATGAAAGTTCTTGTTTCACCTTGCGCTTAAAAGAAATGTCAGTAACAAACTGCGAACTCTGCGTTTTACCTTGCTCTTAAAAGAAATGTCAGTAACAAACTGCGAACTCTGCGTTTTTTGATTATTTTATTTCATGTTCGCAGGTTTACATAAAGGCATCAGGTTCAGTGCTGATCTAGGTTCTATGAAAAAAACAAAAGCGCTAAGTCAAATTTTGTTTTATGTTGAACCAAGAGCCGGGCTGACTTGACAAGTTTACTGTCCGGAGTATGCTTACAAGATAAAAGCAGACTTTTGTCTGGAGCTACACTTTACTTCTTTGTTCTGGGCCAAAGTTTCAAAAGAGCTGCTTAAGCACAAAAAGGAGCTTAGCCAAACAAATCATGCTAAGCAGAATAAGATGAAACCAGCCAAAAAACAATTTGTAAAACTTGTGACTGGTATCTTGTTTGTTATTGCTTAGCAGGAAATTGTTAATCAATATTTTTAAAAGAGATAATTAAGCAATATTTTGCGTAAGCAGCTCTACCAAATTAGGCCATGAGGTCAATTTCATAAAGCCTGTAAGCACAAATACTTGCTTAGCACGGAAAAAAAGTATTGCTGAACAGAAATAAGTTACCAGCTAAAGTTAACATTAATGTGACTGGTGCCACACTCAAATGTGGCTTAGCAGAGGAAATTCCTGGGCGGTATTTTCTGCTTAAAGCCATTGGACCCTTTCGGTAAACACTATTGTCCAAGGCCCACACTTCATGTATCACAACTTCTATATCAAATAACAAACCTGTGAAAATTTAGGCTCAATCGGTCATCGGAGTCTGGAGAAAATAACGGGGAAAACCCACCCGTGTATCCGCGCATTTCGCCTTGTCATGACATGTGTTTAAAATAAATCCGTAATTCTCGCTAACGAGAATTGATATTGTTTTACTGTTTTCTCAAAAAGTAAAGCATTTCATGGAATAAAATTACAAGGGAAGTCTTTCACCACTACCTTCTGTAAACCCTGTAAGTTATTTGTAAATCTGTGAACTTTTTTTTTTCTGTACCGAAAGGGTCCAATGGCTTTAAGCAGCTCTATGAAATTGGCTCTGGTTACAAAGAAGCTACATTAACAAAAAAACTGCCCTGTTTTCAGAGGCTGTCTTGCAACTTTTCACTTAGTATTTGGCCCATTTTGTCTTGTGTAAAAAATTCAAGACTCAGTATAAGTCTTGACGACAGTATTGATTTGGTTGTAGTTAATTGCAATATATACCAACCGTCAAAAATGTGTAGCTCACAAAATATTTCAATTAACTATAACTCTAAACTCAATTAAGAACTGTTTAGAACACCCTGTGTAACACCACAGGTAACAATTAATAAGTAGATTTGTTCACCAACATTTGTAGAATCTATTAAAAAAGAAAAACCCCAACAACCCTTAAACCGAGCAATGATCCTTCAGACACTGGAAGCTTGCAGGCTCCAAAAGAGAGAGCCTAGTTCTATAGGTTAAGACTTCCCTTGTGTACAGCTGTTCTTTGGTTGGCTGTGCTGGGTCCAGCATCCCCGATACTGACCATAAACACATTGTCTTTATTTTCACAGTTTGCGCCGAGTGAGGGGGCAGATTGTCTCCAATACGGGCTGCCTGGCCCTCTATTGGTGGCATT
This sequence comes from Asterias amurensis, assembly GCF_032118995.1. NCBI lineage: Eukaryota > Metazoa > Echinodermata > Asteroidea > Forcipulatida > Asteriidae > Asterias > Asterias amurensis. Next base: position 8,483,767 of record NC_092651.1, read on the forward strand.
TTTCGGGGGAATCTGTTCGTGCTCTTCGTTTTCAGGAGTCCGTTTTTTCCGCTGTTCCTCTAGAGAGAGCATGATGAACTCGTCGAAACTCTGATCGAGAGTCCGCTGCTGTTGAGACTGCTGGCTGAGTCCGGTGTCCGTGAAGCGATTGGGTTGAGAGACGCTGCGCATCATTGGCTTGTCCTCCATAGACACCGAGGGCTGCGGGGTGTTACGCAACAACACGTCGCTTGACTGTGATTGACGTACGAGGGGTCGACGATAACGCGGCTGATCTGATCCTGGTGTGGACATGATGTCGTCTGAGTTAGTCGTCACGCTCATGATGTCCGACTCAGGGACGCTCTGCAATTCCCGCATCATCGGGGTGAAGCTGGAGTATCCGGCAAGAAGAGACAGATCGTGGGTTTGCTGCTCCCCTTTGAAAGGGCTCTTGGGGAAGCGGAAGTTTGCCGATTTGGTTGGGGTTGGCTCAAGGGAAGGTGGTACCTCCAAGGGTGGTGATAGTTCCTTCCTATGGGCCAACTCACATTCTAAATTCTCAAACATCCGTTCAACATCCTGAACGACTTGAGCTTTTAAATCCGGACTGATTATATTTGGTTCGGGGCTATACAGCTGTCGACTCTTTGCTTTGTCGACATGCCCGTTTTCTGTTTGTGGGATTGTCTCCCCGGGTTTAACTTTGGAAGTTTTGACCGGGCTTCTCCTTGCAGCTCCATCCTTTTTATGTTTATCCTGCTCTTTGTCCTCAGCGTGACCCTTCATTAAAGGTTGGTCCTCTCTATGTTCTGATTCGCTGCTTTCTTCGCTCAGACTCCGTTGTCTTTTCATTTTGTGTTTGCCTTCCAGGGAAGCTTTCCCCATTGGAGTTCTTTCCTGTTTGGAGCCCTCCATGGCAATATAATGCACTCCGTTTGTCTTTGGCTTAATAGAATCCTCCGATTTGAATGAATGGTTACGTTTCAAACCCATGCTGGGTAATATCTCCTCAGCAGGGGTCAAACCAACATCCTGATGCACCAGGACTGACGACAATTCATACTGCTCAGAATCTTCATAATCGTAGTCAGGGACCACACCCATGAATTGTGTGATGCCCTCGCGATCCACGCATCCGCCTTTCTCATCCATTGCACGCAGGAGATTTGCATGGTCTGTTCGCGGCACATGTTTCGGCGACACTTCCTCTTCCGTTTCGCTCACCCCCGATTGGTCGATGAGCTGAGATGATTCACTGAGCGACGTCCCCAGAGAAAGACGCGAGTTGTGGAGGGACGAGTGCTGTGAAGAATGCTGCGAGCTCTTACGAAGCTCTTCAAAGCTGAGGTTCAAATAGTCATTCTGCGATTGCGGAGAGATTGGTATGGTGTTGTTGCTTCCGATGCCGTTTGTTCCGTTCGTGGCAGGCTCTCCTTGCATGGATTCCATTTGTAGGACGTCACTGCTAGATATGCTCGGGGAATGCGTGCAGCTCAGCGCCTGACCCCGCATGGTCAGCACTAGAGAACGAAATAGTTGCCAGTCGCCGAAATTCATTCCTAAGACTTCCTTGAGTTCCTCAAGATCACACTGCATCAGTACGTGACCGTTGACATTGTGCTCTGCAATTCTAGTCTGGTACCGTGGAATTGAATGTTTGTCAATGCCCTCCAGTTGAAGTAGGCGATCACACACATCCTTGACTGTTAGGAAACCAGGGCTCGGGGTACCACTCACAGCAGGACTCGGTATCTAGGATTTAAGAACAATAAGTTTAATTATAATACCAAAGTCTTGTATAGCGCACGTATTTACCAAACACGGTACTCAAGGCACTGAGTATATACAAACTTTCTGAAAGATAGGTTATTGAAGTAATGAATTCTGAGACCAAATTATGTAGCACCTTATAAGGGTTTACAAGGTGCTACGGCGCATACAGCAGCCACAGCCAGGAACACCGGGGCGAACCCCTCCTCTTTTCGATAAGTGCACTGGGTTCTTTTACATGCATTACACAACACATTGGACCAACAGCTTTACGTCCCATCCGAAGGACGAAGCAATGGTAAGTGTCTTGCTTAAGGACACAAGTGCCACAACTGGAGATTCGAACCCACACTCTGCTGATCAGAAACACCAGAGTTTGAATTCGGTGCTCTTAACCACTCGGCGACGACACTTCCACAATAGACTGGGCATTCACTAAAGAACACTAGATTTAGAAATATGTTTCTGTTTCCAAACATTGAGACCTTTACCGCAGTCTGGGCTCTTTTTCGTGAAGCTTTTCAGAACATAAATCGCCTAACAGAAAATTATTGCTTCTCTAAAGAAATGTCACCAACCAAAATGTTATGTGATGTTCACAAGTTGTGAATGGCTGCCTAGGAATTTTGCTGTATATCATGGTGACATGAAACAAAAGTGACGCCATCAGTGCTGAGTGTTATCAGTGAAATTATAAAACTATTGTACACTATATACATGTATTGATGTCAATGAAAACATCAAAGTGTGTAAAACATCAAAGTTTGACATATTTTTGACTAATATGGGATTTGGGCATTGCATGGTGAGGTACATGTGTCAATATATATTTGGTGTGTGGTTAGTGAATAAACAAGGAGTCTGCTCGATCCACTAAAGCATGTATCTACATGTACTTGCTGGGTAGATTATGTTCTTTTGAGAACTTGTCTTGCATTAAATTCTATTATGGCGGAATAGATTTTATGGAAATTCTGGAGACTTCTCAGTTCTGAAAAGAACTGCCCTGCTTTTTAACGACTATCTGGGGGAAGGTACATGTAGAAAATCAGTCTGGACTACTACTTTAGCTTTAGTGGATCGAGGGGACTTCTTGTTATTATGTAAGTTCACTACCGCAAAATGTGTGTTCTTAATTGGTTTTGACTAGCTTGGAAGCTAGTCAAAATGTTGAGATCCATTAAGTGTTACCACATAGTGTTACACATTGTGTTACCTCAAACCAAATCAATTTTTTTAATAACTTGTCTCTTTTTGAACAGGCTTTGTAGCATACACCATAACAAACATGAATGGTTGTAACCATAACAACCCAAACCCTGTTGTGTAGGTTTTGGCTAGACAACCTCCCGAGTCTTCCAAAATACTCCACTCAATGGTCACTCAACAATCAATGTTTGATACATTGGTAATTTGTTTGTTTCAATTATCTTCCCATCAAGGGAACTCGGCGACTATGAACACCAAGCTGGCAACAGCCAATCTCTCTCATTGGTTTAACGTCTATGATTATGATTTGCACATATCAAGAAATTGTGATTCAGTAACTAGACAACAACACTTCTTCTAGTTATTGTGAAATCAGCGGTTAGCTTGGTAGGATTCGAACCCACAACCCTGTGATTGCAAGTTCTGCTGTCTAACCAATGGACAACAGTGACCGCATGTAATCCATGTGACATACAACATCGGAATTCAGTCTGAGGAATTCGACATTGAACATTCACCCTTGAATGAACAAGTCATGGTACCAGACATCATTCAAATCTGACTCGTGAATGGCTTATTATCTTATTGGCTCTTCCATTGAGCAACCTTACCTGTCTGGGAAAGAGGCTAAACGTTAGTGGCTTGCCTGTTTTGTATGATATACAAAAATCCGCCGAAACAAAAGTGGTAGCGCCCTCTATTGAAAATTACCAACTGCGGTGTCTTTTTGTGCACAATCTAGGCATTGAAGACACCGCAGCAAATGCCACGCAGTGCTCAACACTTAGAGCCCCGTGCACATCAGATTTGTTTATACCAGTTAAAGTTTTTTAGAAAGGTTCACAGCTATAACAGATTTCTAAATTATAATTCAAACCATTAACATTAATTGAAAGTATTGTTATTGGGAAGGGTAAAGCCTCATTCATACTTCATGCAAATTGCGAAAGCAGAGCGAATTTAAAATATCCCTTCGCAGAATGCATCGCAACTACACGTACAACCAATCCAATTGCAGTATTAGCAACTGTGAGGGCGCACTTTTGGTAAGTACCAGTTGGAAAACTGGTGCCCAAGCTGTGCAAATCAGATATACACAAATGGAATACTAAGAAAAATACATTGATACCTCACCATGCAATGCCTCAAAACCCATGTGATAACACTTCATCAGACATGCAAGAGGAAATGTCTCACGCTTAACTTTTGTTCAGTGTTTCTCAATTTTCTATGGTACTTTTTTTAAAAGAAAAAGAGGAAATCAGCTGATCAGTTGAAAAGTTGCATGCCTGCTTCACATGATGGAACTTGAAAGCTATGATGGTCAAAAGGAGGAAAGAATTCTCACGATGAATTCAATCACCCCTCACAGAGTTTTTAGTCTTTTAATTTTCAGTCCCATGGCTTCACGTCAGAAACTCCGCCAAACTGTGCTGTGCTGGGGATAGGGACTTGACGATCCCGCAGTTTCCTGATATGTAAATTTATTCACTTAGGCATATGTAAACCATGCTGTGCGATATGTTTTATCCAATCAGACGCTTTCAAAAAGGAGGCTCGTTCTTTTGTTATTTGTGTGGGGTTAACTATTTATGAGTGTAGGGGGGACCTCTCGCACGAAAACGAGACTGGAATTAAGTCTAAGTTTGTTTTAATCACGTCACAAATTCCATGCTATGAAAATTTGCTTTCACATGAAGTATGAATGATACTTTTCACAAAATTCTTACAAAGTTGTTCTGGTCCATTTTGACAAAAGCTTACTGACCAGTGAGTTACTGCACAAAAAATAAAGGTACTAAAAAAAGAATTTGTGTAAAATAGTTACTTTGAACTAAAATGAACAATCGCATTAGAAAGTTCTATTACAGTTCTTAAATTTTGGGTAAATTTTAAACTAAGTAACCTTAACAGTTTAAATTACCTCAAAACCTGAACCAAACTAAGCCCAAAACTCATTTTTGCTGAACTTGCAAAATTCATGAACAAAATTTTCTTTTAATCTTACTTAAAGACTTATTTTAAACCCTTTGCTCGCACATTGTAAAAATTGTAAGTGAACTCTCACAAAAGAAGAGTTAATTTTTCAAAAAAACTTTTGAAGATTTGTTTCACTATAATTGATTTAAAAAAATGGCCTAGCTAGTTTGTTAACGGAGAGAGCTTGGAAAATGAATTTGATTGAAAAGCAGGAATTGTCGTTGGTTGTACTGTCCTTATCAAACAGGGTGGAGTTGTGTCAAAACAAACAGCACAACATCAGGAGGGAGAAAAAACAAAACCCATCAAAAGTAGTTCAGAAATCTACGCCACAAAGAGGTCAGCGGAAAGGGGGTCAAAGTTAGATCAAAAGGAAAACACATTTCTGAAATTCGGGAAGATTTGTTCGTTTATAAATATTTTTTTTAAACTGGTGTCCACAACAACGGTTGGGGTTAGATTGGATAGCTGGGTACCATGGAAATCGAAAGGGGAGAATCAAACAGAAAAAGTGTGTGTGTGAGGAAGGAGGATAAAAGCAACAGGGAAAAGGGGCCAGTCAAAAGTAGAAACATACTAGAAGGTTTTATTACCTTAGCTACTGGTATAATAATTATTTCAGGCTGGATGACGAAACGATGAAAACAGAACAAAAAAAGATATTCAGTCGTGGCTATCAAAAGAAATTCAAGCTATGATGGTTTCGTCAAGAGCAGGTGAAATGTGGTGAAATGTAAAAGGCAAAGATTGTGCAACTTCTGTACAGAAACAATACATGGTGTGGTTCTGAAAATAAAAAGAAAGCCTCACGTTCTCTACTTGGCGAGAAGATGGAAATTTCAACACACCTCATGGCGAATTGAAAGATTATGAATTCTTGTTTTCTGAACTTATGCTTTCACGCACGCGCACAAGCAAAATTCCTTGCTAAACTCGTGGATTCAACACTTCCATACGTTAAGCAGAGCTTTGAAATTGGTCTATAACTGAAGGCAGAGGATGGTAGAGACGTCGTCGGTTTATTCACAATGTACCTTTTTAGAGAATGGATTGATGGCAGCCATCTGATAGCTGAGCCTTGATGGGGTGTCACTCAGGGTTGAGTAGACAGATGATCGGCTTGATACTTGATTGGGGAAGTTACTGCCGAAACTCTGTGGGCGTGGCAGGGCGGTGATGTTGGGCAGTGCTCCCGCCAAATCCTGGCTCTCCAGCGAATCTTTAAGTGATAAATGTAAACAATAAAGAAGCTTCAACAGTTTTAAAGTAACACCCGTTTCAGACAGGTGCTCCAGAGTCGCACCGAACCAAAGTCTGAATTTAGTACATGAAAAGTTTGACGTCTGAAACAGTTAGGAGTGACTGGACGCTCCAGAAGTCCAGAGAGCAACTGTTGCTGTCGTTCCGAATGACTTTGGAGCGCCTTGGTTTCAGAAGTTGATCTTGTCATGAGACAAACCTAATGTAAATGCTATAAGTTCGCCTGTCTGAAACCAAAATTTATTAGGGTTGACCTAGAGTCGCTCCTAATCTATTTGGACCTAATCTATTTTACTTTGGCGTGCCCATCTGAAACGGGTCTTAGGGCACTTAACAAGGCAACAAACTTGTCCTAAAGTGAAGACCACTTAAGAGGAAAAACATTCAATTCCTATACTTCAAGGGGGCACCACGGCATCACCACAGCACGGTTTCACAAAGCACTTAAAATTAGATTCATCTTAACCCTTTAGCACGCACGCAACATTAAACATAATGTCACACGCTCCTTAGTGCGCCAGGAAAATTCAATCGATTTCCGGCCCTATCCAGAAAAATGTCTGATAACTGTCGGTGTGATTATTTTCTTGTGTTACAAGTTGGGTTTATTTTGTAGAGGATGAAATTATCTTTTGGATGATTGTCACAGTTGCTTTGTTTGTCTCACAAAATTCAAGATTTCAGGTTGGAAACATAAGAGAGATCAACACAAAATTTAAAATATTGTTTGCGTATCAAGTGAAGGTTTGTTTACATGGAAAGTTGTACACACAAGTTTTCTCAAGTTTACTGTCGTCCCACAGGAAAACAAAGCTACAAAAAGTGGTTGAAAATAATCACAACATACCTTGAGATATGAAAATGAATGCCTCTGTTATCAACAGATACCTTCTGTACCTGAAATCTTTTGTAAAATCCTTTCAAATTGCGGTATTCCGTGTGTAAAAACACCAGAAAGTTTGACTGTCACTACTGTGTACATGCGCGCGTAGTACGTGGTACATCCCCTATACGGTCCGGCTACACAGAGAAAACGTACGGCTCCACACAGAGAAAAAGCACCCACTCATACATGCGTTGGTTGATTGTAAAATGACTTTCGACCTTTGAACCTTACGTCATTTTTTCTTATGTGGACCATGTGCTATTTTTAGACTGTTGTCATCTTGAGATCGCGCTCTATCTACGGCTGTTTGCTGCGTTATAATCGCATGTGTATAACTCAAATTACACCATCTCAAAATGCGCGGGCGCGTGTGGGCGGTATGCGTGGTCATACGCAGGGCGCCTCCGGGCATTATGCAGGCTAAAGGGTTAAGATGCGTTGTTAGTATCACTGTGGCGTGTCGTATAATGAGTAGTCTAGTTCACCAGACACAAGCCCTTGTGTTGTCAGCAGCAGAGTGTGGGTTCAATTCACAGTCATGACACTTTTGCCCTTGGGCAAGACACTTAACCATAATTGCTTCAGAAACGTTGGGAAGTGGTGGATAATACCTGTGCCTACATCCAGCAGCTACATCCAACATCCAACATTACAGACAGCTAATAATGAGGACATTTGTTTTCTCTGCCAAGTCAGGGTTTTATTGTGGCAACGATATTTCAAACAAAAATTATTACTCAAGAAGTTCCAAAAGGTTCAAACAAATAATACCGCGGATGGGCAGAGTTATCAAACAAAAGGTTTGGTGGCTGTGCTAGAAGTGACTGAACAAAAGAAAATCTGCTATAACTTCCATACATAGCACATATGACCTAGTGCAACGGCGAAAATATTATGTTTCTACTACGTTTATTATACTCAACTAAATATTAACATCAAATACAGAGCCCTCTTGTGACGTCCACACACACTCACCTTTAATCTGTTTGCGTAGGTAGGGATCCAGATGGCAGGCACAGGGTAGGAAGCGTCGTAAGTCACTGACAGTCAACACAGGGTTGTGCTTGGTCAGGTACACGAGGAAACTCCGCCCATCCTGGTCTAGGTCCAGGAGAGGCTCGGCTTCTCTGCTTGTTGGGATCTCATCCAAAATTCTAGGGTTGAAAACAAACAGCGAGTTGGTTTTCAGGGTAGAACGGGACACAAACCCTCAAAGGAGATGGTACCCAACCTCGCTACCAGGGGCAGCACGCCATATCACCCGCTAGCTAGTCTTTGATTGGCGCGCAAAATATGAAACACCATGGGTCTTCAAAAAGCTCTATACGCCGAAACGAGTGCGTACAAGAAGTACGTATTAACTTTTTTGTCACGCAACACTGAACGCCAGGGCAAGTTTATGACTTTTATTACACACAGCGCATCCAGCGTGTGCGCGACTAACGCCCAACACAGAACGGATCAACCGCAGGACTAATTGTAATATCCCATGTATTTGGATATTTTGGAGTTACACTTCCAGGGGTTATGATCGAGCAAGGCATGCTTGGAAATAATGGCGCGGTAAGGTCGATCACCCCTGGGAACGAGACTGGATGGTACCCTCTTTGATCCCAAGGCATCCCCTTGATGCAGTCAGCAGAGGCATCCAAGCGTTTTCCATAACTTTAAAGGAAACTATTGGTAATTACTCCAGAAACTTTTAGCATGAAAATTTACTTGGTAAAAAGCAATGAAGAGCTGTTGATAGAATGAAACATCATGAGAAATGGCTCCATCTGAAGTAAAGTAGTCTTTGAGAAAGAAGTAGTTCAACTATTAAAAGACTTCAGGCCTGAAGCCTAATAGGCATTCTAAACACACACAAATGTGTTTTATTTTTATTATTGTCATGCAACTTCGATGACCAATTGAGTCCAAATTATCACAGATGTGCTATTTAGCGCATGTTGTTGGGATACACCAAATGAGAAAAATTACCAAAGGTGTCCAGTGCCTTAAGGTGACATGATGCATCAACATGCCCTTTTCCAGAATTCGGAATGTCTGATTTGGCTACAGTTTTAAAACTAAACAAACGATAAAAATTCTGAATCAGTTATTTTAGGAGGTTTCTAGTTATAGGAAAAAACCATATGAATGAGAAAAACGTCCAAACCTTTCGAACAGAGCCTTGAGTGGTAACTCGTCATCAAACGCATCCTCATGGCTCCGATAGTAGACGGCAAGACGTGAAGTCCTGTATGGCCACTTCTCAGTCAGATTGACCCACGAGGCCAGTCGTTGCCATTGGAACGTTATGCTATTGGCCCTCAAGAGACGACCTGCAAGGTCACAGCACAAAAATAATGACCGGTCATATATCTGAATTATAGCATTATTAGCACTTTCATGCCTGACTTGGCTTTTTTCTACTTTATACCTAAATATTTCATTGGGTTTCCAGCAGAACAACATACAGAAATTATTCCAGGCTGGAAGTAAAAAACAACTAACAACCAGATGAGCATTTGGAGAAAACCAAGTTCGAAAAATTTAACAGTTCTCAGACATTTAGGCCTACTAGCCAATGTGGAAAACTTAAATTTGACACAGAAATGGGAATCCATACTCCGCCATATTTTTTACTGCAAGGAGGGGGCACTCTCAAAAATATGTTGTCATTATCTGCCAAAGCGATCATTGTCAAGTACGTTTTAACATCTGCGTTCTGTCACTTTTGTGGGCAGTATAGTTTTAGTTGCTTCTTAACATCTGTGTTCTGTCTCTTCTGTGCGCGGTACAGTCTTTAGTTGCTTCTGAGATGGGTTATAATGGCTCCTTTAAAAGTCTTATTGTCCTCTTGATCGATATGATGTCTGGTGGTAATGTGTTCCAGTCTTAAAACTTTTGGGGGTATAAAATAATTTATCTTCAAGCAGGCTTAACTCCTTGATTCTGATCGGTTGATCCATAGCAACAAGAGTGTGGTATAAACTCATATCACACCCTGCGTCTTGTGTGTTCAAACTGAGCACCAAGTTTGCTTGAAGAGAAATACGTATCACACACACGCTTCTGGAATACGAAAAAATGTAGCGCGTCTGTGTCCCATATCCAACTCGACCATCTGCCTCGTTTGATATGGGACACAGACGCGTTATTTATTTTCTGTATTCTACTCGCGCTTGTATGAAAACTTATAATATTTGAAGCAGTCTTTGTTTGTGGAGAACAGATGGTAGGCCTTGCATGCTGTAAATTGTGTCTAGACTGGAGTGTGCAGTGTAAATGTACATACCTGTGATGGATACGATATTAAGAAGACGACTCATACTACGAGGGCTGAGATCACTGAACTGTTCGTCTGACGCTAGGAGCTGCGACACATCCCTAGTGGTGCCGGAGTTCATCCTACCAAGCGCCTGGTTGTCAGTTTCATCTTTGGATAGATGGTCTGGCTTTGAGGATGTTGTGATTGTCTGCTGGTTCATCTCAGGCTGGATAGTAGAAGGCAAAAGAGAAAAACGACACCAATAGTTGGGTTAATAGATGGCGAATTTGCATTGGGGATAAAGAACATTCCTATTGGTTGTACCCTTCACCGGTTTGTTTTAGCACTGTGGGGTGTCGTGCCGAGCGGTTTATAAGAGCACCCAACTCAAGCTCTGGTGTTTCTGTCCAGCAGAGTGTGGGTTTGAATCCCGGTCGTAATATTGGTGTCCTTGAGCAAGACACTTAAAAATAAGCTTATCTCCACCCAGGGGTAAATGGGGACCTGTGAGGGTAGAGATGGCTCTTGTGACTGATTAGCTTTCCAGGCTACATATTTGACAGCACAGGCTGTTTACTCCCCAGGGAGCTGAGATGGTTTAAGGAATATTTTAAGGCCCAGGGTTAATAATGTTGAGGCGCCATGAGCATCACTGTGTGAGGGACCTGGGCAGTTAATAAGAGCCATTATTATTATTGGGCCCACTCAATACTTTCCTGAGTTCCAAAAAAAAAAAAATCACAGGCATATTAATCGGGTGGGATTCAAACCCACGACCCTTGCAATTCTAGAGCAGTGTCTTACCAACTAGACCACCAAGATTGCCCGGTAGCTAGAGGCAAATAAAATCCTTTGTTTTGGCAGCGGGTACCGCAATGATTTAATAGATGTTACTTTGGGTTTACTTTGAAGTTCAACTCACTGCATTGTGAAACCATTCTTTGAAGCTCCAGGGGTGGATTTCACAAAGGTAGTCCTAACTTAGGACTAGTCCTAGGCAATGCTAAGAGATAGGACCAGTCCTAAGTTAGGATGAGTTACTGGTCCTAACTTAGGACCAGTCCTATCTCTCAGCATTGCCTAGGACTAGTCCTAAGTTAGGACTACCTTTGTGAAATCCACCCCTGGCTCCATTTCACAAACAGTTTAGATTGCGAATAGACTGTGCAAGTCTCTCACTCATTCAAATATAGGGACCAGTAAAATGAGGGAGTTTCTTCCCTCATGCGTTAATTCAATGTATGTGAGGCAAAGTGGCTTCGATACACCCAAGACTTGTATGGTCTATTACTTAACCAAGTACGATATCAGAACACAAATCACTGTGTTGATGGTTATAACTCATCTGAGAGATATGATAAAATTTATAGAAACTGAGCGCAATAGTATCACACTAATAGTCCAGATATCAAGATAATCCATCTTCTCTTGAAGTGTTGACCTTTTTTTCTGGAATAAGTTAATTTGGCGAGATAATTTGTCTCACCAAGATGACGATCATCTTAGTTTCATTAAATTATCACGGAAAAGTGACCATCTTGGTTTCAGTTAATTTAACTTAGTTTAGGGAGATGTTAGTTTCATTACAGTTTTTTAGCAAGACAAATTTTCACAGTAAGTCAACATCTTAGTTTCGATAAGTCAACTTAGTAGGATAAATTATCACAATTAGTCAACATGTTAGTTTTAGTTAAGTTTACTTAGAAAGATAAAGTATCTTAGTTTCAGTAATTTATCTTCTAAAGCGAGACCATGCAGTAATTGTTAGTCTCAGTTTTTTTAATAAATTGTCACAGTTAAGTCTATGTCTTAGCCTCATTTAAGTTAAATTAGTGAGATAAATTTTATTAACTGGATGGGATAGGTGGTAGGCACCATACACTTCAAAACAGTTATAATGTAAGTTAGACATTCAAAATGGGAGTCAAACAAAAATATGCAAATCATCAATAAATAAGGTTTACGTTTCCCACTCATAATTTACTCCTCAGTTTTTCCTTGATATCTGAAATTGAATTGAACCCCAAACCATTGCACCAACATTAAGGCGATTATGTTCTCACTACCCCAGCCCAGAATCACACTGTTGTAAGTCTGTAATTGTTATACCACAATGCCATGCTTTTGTAATCCACCATCTGGGTCATGAGAAAATAGTGAAAACCCGATTACATATTTTGCTTGACATTGATGCAAACAAAAAATTGAATAAAACGCTCACTGAGCGTTAAACTCCATACACCAAGTTAAACTATTTATTTCTCATCAAATATGAAATTTCAGGCAGAAATATTTCAAAGGATATTTTCTACTATCATCATCATTAGATAGTGTAAGTTTGATGTAAATCTGTGATCTTCTCGTCTTTGTTTTCTTACCAATTTTGTAACGTTCCTTTAAACTACATGTTGCTTTCTAAGGCCACACCAAATAATTTCAGCTTTTTTTTATTGCGCTAAGGCCCCCCAAGTTATTTTAACGTTCAAGTATTACATTAGGTTTGAACCACTTGTACACAAATGTTTTTAAAAAATGGGTTAACAACAAAACAAAAACAAAGACAAACTAACATGTGGATACACAATTAATACAATTAAAGTGACATCACTTCATGCCTAAACCCCGGTTCATTCTCCTTGCAAATGCGATACTAATTTTGTTTTCGCAGCAAATGTACAAGTCAACTGGCGCCTGATAATCACTGCGAATTTGTGACATCAAAATTAGTATCGCATTTGCAGTATGAACCAGGCTTTACTTATAGATATTATGGAAACAAGTTCAAATTTTGTGACGAGGACATAATGATCAATTTCCCAAAAGCAAAATGTGCATTTTTGTCCCGTGTACCAAGATGAAATACACCAAGTACAATGTCAAGACAATGCCAAGGGGGCCAGTTTCCTTCTATGGCTGTTAAGCAGGTAATCTTGCTCATAAAACTTATTTGCTAAGCATATAAATAAGCAGAATACCAGTCATGATATTTGACTTGTACCAATCAAAAGCAATGTACATAACCATGACTGGTAACCGAGTTCTGCTAAGCAAATAAAGATAAACACATTCTTAAAAAAACCCACAACCACTCATTAGTATGTATAAGCATTACAAGCGCCCTTAGATTTAGAAAATGAACCTGAAATTTCCACAGCTACATTTATTTTATAATGGGTTCCTAAAACATGACAATTCAATGAAGTGTGTAATGCATTTCATATGTTATTATCACAGATCAGGCATGATATTTGGCCCTTGGAAAAGGGAAAAAAAAAGAATTGAGCACAAGGGCTGATCTAGTTGATGGACATTTCAGGCTATTTAAAGACATTGGACACCTTTGGTAATTGTTTAAGACTAGTCTTGTCACTTGGCGTATCTCAACATATGCACAAAATAACAAACCTGTGACAATTTGAGCTCAATTGGTGGTCAAAAGTTTGAGATAATAATGAAAGAAAAAACACCCTTGTCACACGAAGTTGTGTGCTTTCAGATGCTTGATTTTGAGACCTCAAATTCTAAATCTGAGGTCTCAAAATCAAATTCGCGGAAAATTACTTCTTTCTCAAAAACTACGTTACTTCAGAGGGAGCTGTTCCTCACAATGTTTTATACTGTCAACCTCTCCCCATTACTCGTTTACCAAGCCAGGTTTTATGCTAAAAATTATTTTGAGTAATTACCAATAGTGTCCACTGCCTTCAAACTACGATTTATAAAGCTGAGACTAATAAAACTGAGAACAACTTTTTTAAATGTATGCATTTTTGGCGAGATAATTTCTTCACTTTATGGTAACTCAACACCCAAATAATCGGACTTGGAAAAGATTGTTATGCCTGGCCCAGTGGTTGATGTTTAGGCCAGCAGTCCTACATCATCCACAATCAGGCAGTATCATCTTACTCTATGTTACCATGAGGGTATTTTAAAGGATATGAATAACAAAAACATTTTTTTTTTTAAATAGGGTTATTTTTTATAGACACATTTTAGAGGATATGAATATTAATGAACAGAAAGAGTTTTGCATGTTGGTTAGAATGAGGGCTGGTTTATCATCGTATAACAAAAATCTAACATCAATTAAAAAGCAGAGTTCCTCAAACTGAAAACTGATCAAATTTGTCAACAAGTTTGCAAAGATGCTTCCTCTGAAAGTGTTCAAAGTTTCCCATAATCAAAATAAAAAAGTAATTCTCTTTTAAATCTCATCTTTTGAGAATGTTTGCATGCAATCTCAAAAGGCAAGAGAAATGAGCACACCACACAAATGGAAATATTTCTGACAACAAAACATTGTAACCATGCTCTTCACTCCAAAAAAGAATTACACGCAAAACTCGGTAACATTTTGACAATTGCTAAACCAAGTCTTGAAAACTAGATTGTTTTGAATTTGCTCTCTTTTCCTTTTAGCCTTACCAAGTCACACTTGTACTGTTCATACTTGTTTTTGTTTTTTAAAGTGCTGTTTGATGCTTTGCATGGTGTGGATAATACTTTGACTAATGACTAGGAAACTTACAGGTACTATGATCTCTTGGGAGGAATTATTGGCTTTGAAGAGCAGGTGTGGTCTTGACGTTTTGAAAAAAATCTGCTTGTTTTTTTGTTTTCCCCTGATTTTCGGTGTAAATCTGACAGCTCGTTTGATTTTGATCATGATTTTCAGGGATGCTCAGGAGACCTACATGTAGCAGAGTAAACTGTTTGAATAGTTGAAGAAAAAAAATTCAGAGCAGATTCTGAAAAGAGCTTTAAAGGCAGTGGACACTATTGGTAATTACTCAAAATAATTATACCTTACTTGGTATAATGAGTAATGGGGAGAGGTTGATGGTATAAAACATTGTGAGAACTGGCTCCCTCTGAAGTGACATAGTTGTCGAGAAAGAAGTAATTTTCAACGAATTTGATTTTAAGACCGAAATCAACCATCTAAAAGCACACAACTTCGTGTGACAAGGGTGTTTTTTTTTACTTTCGTTATTATCGCGCAACTTCGACGACCGAGTGAGCTCAAATTTTCAAAGGTCTGTTATTTAATGCATATGTTGAGATAGAGCAAGTGAGAAGACTGGTCTTTAACAACTATCAGTAGTGTCCAGTGTCTTAAATGATCTTCAGAAATGCAGAGTATGAAACCATAATGAAACCAAAACTGACTCAGTTTCAGAGGAAACACTCCTCCAAAAGAGCTATGTATGTGGTCAGGCCTTGAATTTCGTTCTTGAACGGGTACAGCAACTTTCCTCTGAACATAAGGGGCATATCTATGAGGAAAATGTAAGTTTGTGTTGGAACTTTGCAGAGGGTACAACAGCAAAAGCACAGGGCACCACAGCAATGGGAAACCTTTCAGACGCTAAGCGTGCGCTTATATGCTCAGTATTGCGCATGTAGGTTTGCGCATGCGCACTACTGGCAAGAACTGTGAAAAAGGACATCCAAAAATCTTCAATTGCTCTGGGTGCTGTGGGTTATTCTGAGGTCTGTGTGGTTGTGGCCGCAAGTTTACTAGTCACAGCTTACTAGTATCAATATATATTGATATACAGCAAATTCTTGTTTCGATATTTGACGTCCAAATTTTCTTCACATGCACTCACTTGAAATTATGTACAGTACCAGGAATGAAGGGGGGGGAATTGGGTTCTCATTCCATGAGTCATGCACCATGCCAAAGATGCCACTATCCACAGATCATACAAAAAAGAAATCAAACAGTTTGTTACAAGTTGCTTGATCACTGTTTCTTTATAGATTCAGTTTACCCTGATTTTCTGTGTAAATCTGACCGCTCGACGACCGTTTTCGTTATCTTGATTTTCGGAGATGCTTGGGAGACCCCACCGCAATTGCTGTGCACAGAAAATGTTTAAAGTCCTTTTTTAACTTAAAGGGTTTGGGTACTTTTTGTACGACACAAAAAAACAAAAATCCACAGATTTACATTAAAATTACACGGTTTAAAGATAATGGTGGTAAAAAGCTTCAATTATAGTATTATTGGAGCTATATAGTTTTTGAGAAATGAGTAAAATAAATTCACCCCAAAAATAAATTTGTCTCAGTGAGACGAAAATTATTTTAGCATAATCAACAGATTTACCCGACTCTCCTGAAAAAATTGCTCTGTGATTTTCACTTTTTCTCTCTCAAAAACTTGACAACTCATGAAGCTGAAACTTTGACGGATAAATTTGATCACGTACATCTTCATTCACAGTGAGTTAGGAGTCAACTCATGGCCCAAAACATACAAGAGATACAAAAATCCTTTAAAGGGAAATGACACCCTTTTTTAAAGAGAAAAATCATTCCAACCCTCTAGTTCTCAAAAACACTCACATGAACCAACCTGTGAAAACTTCATCATATTCGGTTGTGACTTCAAGTGATGCCAACAGAAA
The DNA here is from genome assembly GCF_032118995.1 of Asterias amurensis. Taxonomy (NCBI): domain Eukaryota; kingdom Metazoa; phylum Echinodermata; class Asteroidea; order Forcipulatida; family Asteriidae; genus Asterias; species Asterias amurensis. Next base: position 8,500,526 of record NC_092651.1, read on the forward strand.
ACAACTGTTGCTTTTTTCAGAGATTTGGTGCACATTTTTATCAAGCTTATTTCGGCAATTGAAAAGCTGAATGCTAGTTTCTGGACTTTGAGAGTGCTCCAGATGGACATTTTTCCAGGAGGATTGGTACTGCTTCGAGCTCGGTGAGTTTTCAGATTTTGAAACTGATAATCTGGAGACAACTGTACCTTTTTAAATTAAAGCCATTATACACTTTCGGAACAGAAAAAAAAAGTTCACAGATTTCCACATAACTTACAGGGTTTACAAAAGGTAATGGTGAAAGACTTCCCTTGAAATATTAGTCCATGAAATGCTTTACTTTTTGAGAAAACATAAAAACAATTACCAATTCTCGATATCAAGAATTACAGATTTATTTTAAGCACATGTCATGACACGGCGAAGCGTGCAGAAACAAGGGTGGGTTTTCCCGTTATTTTATCGCGACTCCAATGACCGATTGAGCCTAAATTTTTACAGGTTTGTTATTTTATATATTAGTTGTGATACACGAAGTGTGGGCCTTTGGACAATATGTTTACCGAAAGTGTCCAATGGCTTTAAGGTTCAATGCATGATTTTAAGTTTTCTACTTATCAACTAACACTCTGCACTAATGCTAAAAATAGAAACTCAACATGTTTGGGCCATGAGAGAAAATTGGTCTTTTTTTAGCAAAGTGACCTACACTATGAATATTTCTCAGGGGATTTGAATAAGTGATTATGGTGTGTGGCTATTTCGATTTATTTCCATCCAAAGTGATGCAACCACAATGAGGCTAAAAAAGGAAGTGGTCTGGTACCTTTCTAGACTACATGAAGTTAGTAATATCATTGCCAATGGGGGTAGACAGGGAATATTACAAAGATGGCTGCTGTGTGCTGAAGGTATACAATGTAGGAAAACAATGATTTGACAACGAGTGTTGCAATATCAATAACTCCAAATTTACATTCTTCTTATATTGTGTCCATGTTTTGTAGATGTGAAGAAAGTAAAGGCTGATTGATTTTTGAAAGATGGGTAAAGTCACAAAAGGTCTAAAACTATGTTGGCTTCATGCTCTTTTGTCAAAGACTTGTATACTGCACTTTTTGTTTGATCCAGCAAGACTTGCAGTCCTTTGCTTTAAAGAAGAAAGCAAACTAAAATAAAATTAAAATAAATTACACAAATTTTGTATAAAACTCCATTAAATTTTTATTTTTAATAAAAAAAAATAATAATCTGAAGAAGGTCCAGTTGGTTAGGGGCGAAAGCTACCCTACTCATTATATATAAAAAAAAAAAAAAATAAAAAAAAAGGTGTAGGTACATGCATAAATCTGACAACATGAGAAATGTGCATTGAACTATTTTGACCAGTCTGAAATAAAAGGCATGTCTTAAAAACTGTGATGGGGAAGGAAAAGTTTTAAGAACATTTGTTTTCTTAAATAGCCTTTTGGGTTTACTGAGTTCAAGGTTAAAACTTACTTAGGTTGATGGTTCAGAATCATTGAACATGTTTATTTGACTGTTTTTATATCAGCAAAAAAGGGAACACTCAACGGCAACAAAATAACAATAGACATCTCATTGAGCAACATTGACTGCAGGAGACGGGGATTTTCCATTGGCAAATTGGAACAGAAGGTGACAAGAATTACGTATTCAGGCCTGATACTTCACATAGGCGATTGCTTACAAGCTCTTTGGTAATTGCCCTGGTGCCCATGAAATGCTCATAAGGTGCCCTTTACCAATAAGTAAGTGCCTTGGTGCCCTTGCCCTTTCAAAATGAAGCATACAAGACTGTGTATTACCTTTTGATTCGACGGTGCCACATGGTTCGTCGTGGGGCTCCCACATTCAGCATTATCCTTCAGCTTGATCCCAACTTCCAAGTAGAATGGCAGGTGAACAAGATTCCTCAGGTAGTCGTGCCCTCTGATATTAGATTCTTTGAAGACAGTGTGTAGATTTTGATCGATGGCCTTTGCAATGATGTACGGGTCAATAGCAAGGATGGTTATGTACGGGTTGTCAGGCGAGGAGAACAGGGCCTTAATGGAGTCCAATAGGTGAAGGATCTGCTCTTGCTCGCAGCTGTCCAACCCGTCAACGACCACCACCATGCGGGTCTGCGTTCCTTGGAAGCCGTCCACGCAGTGCACTAACTGTGACAACGTGTCCGCCTCCGACTTCAGCGCCCGCAGGAAGCTCTCTGATTTCAGGTCGCAGTTGCGGGTGGCGCCGCGCCGTAAGCGCAGCTGCGGCGACCACACCACATTGAAAATGAACTGCAGTAGTCCGATGAGGTTGATGAGGAGGGCCACGGCGACCACGCAGCCGTTGGTTATCATGGCGATAAAGATGTGCTTCTTCATCTTCTGGGCGAGGGTGTGGCCGTTCAGGAAGTAATAGAAGAGGAGGACTAGGAAGGCGATGAGACAAGCTAGGACAAGAAGCGTGACGAGGAACCGTGGTATACAGCAACGATGTTTCCATCTGGATTGACCTGTTGGAAAAGAACCAAAACAAACCATTGATGAGCTAGTGTCAAAGCTTAAACTAGGGACTAAGCTTGGGCGATATTGCTCTTATTATCCCACGATGTATAGTCATAAAATATCGCGATATTCAATTATATCGCGATTTATTTTTAAAGTCTAAAATTCCTACATATTCCTATGTCAAATCTAAATACTCAACAAAAAAGTATACCCAGTTTCCTTGGCATTTAACGACTGAGAATATTTCTACTCCCCCTGGACAGGATGCCAGTCCATTGCAGGTTACCCCACAACCCTCGCGGCTACCCAATTTGTACTACTGGGTGAAGAGAAGCAATTAGGATAAAGTGACTTGCTCAAGGACACAAGTTCCATTCATTCATTCATTCATTCATTCAATGGTTTATTAAATATCTTCAATTCGCTGCCAGCAGCAGAATTACATGAACAGTTACAAAGTAAAAAAATTTGAGTAAATTATTACATTACTACATAAAATGGCCTATATCTTACACCGAAAATTCAACATGTGAACTAATTAAACGACAATTGTCGTGATTGACACTCGCTCTAGACTACTCGGCCACAACACCCCATAAAAGTGTTTAACAAATCTTGCTGACATTATTACCTTCTGCGTATTTGTTTCTGGTGACTCTGTACACCCTGGATGCCATGAAGCCGAGGTCTCTCTCAACCGCTGCACTGAGTGACGCTACAGCCTTCGATAACGGCGTCTCTCCTCCAATGTTGGACAGGTGTAAATGATCCCCAAATATAAATCTAAAAAAGAAGATGAGAGATTTATGTGAAAGGCACTGGACGCGATTGAAAATTGTCAACGACCAGTATTCTCAACATATGCATGCGGGGTAAGTAACGGGTAGTTCTTCACTCACCTGATGGGTAGAGCCTTGTTATTCTGGGGTGGCTTAGGGAGAGGGGTATGGGTTCCTGGGTGGCTTAGTGGGGTAAGTAACGGGTAGTTCTTCACTCACCTGATGGGTAGAGCCTTGTTATTCTGGGGTGGCTTAGGGGGAGGGGTATGGGTTCCTGGGTGGCTTAGTGGGGTAGGTAACGGGTAGTTCTTCACTCACCTAAAGGGTAGAGCCTTGTTATTCTGCGCTGGCTTAGGGAGAGGGGTATGGGTTCCTAGGTGGCTTAGTGGGGTAAGTAACGGGTAGTTCTTCACTCACCTAAAGGGTAGAGCCTTGTTATTCTGCGCTGGCTTAGGGAGAGGGGTATGGGTTCCTAGGTGGCTTAGTGGGGTAAGTAACGGGTAGTTCTTCACTCACCTGATGGGTAGAGCCTTGTTATTCTGGGGGGGGCTTTAGGGAGAGGGGTATGGGTTCCTGGGTGGCTTAGTGGAGTAAGTAACGGGTAGTTCTTCACTCACCTGATGGGTAGAGCCTTGTTATTCTGGGGGGGCTTAGGGAGAGGGGTATGGGTTCCTGGGTGGCTTAGTGGAGTAAGTAACGGGTAGTTCTTCACTCACCTGATGGGTAGAGCCTTGTTATTCTGGGGGGGCTTTAGGGAGAGGGGTATGGGTTCCTAGGTGGCTTAGTGGGGTAAGTAACGGGTAGTTCTTCACTCACCTGATGGGTAAAGCCTTGTTATTCTGGGGTGGCTTAGGGAGAGGGGTATGGGTTCCTGGGTGGCTTAGTGGGGTAAGTAACGGGTAGTTCTTCACTCACCTGATGGGTAGACCCTTGTTATTCTGGGGTGGCTTAGGGGGAGGGGTATGGGTTCCTGGGTGGCTTAGTGGGGTAAGTAACGGGTAGTTCTTCACTCACCTAAAGGGTAGAGCCTTGTTATTCTGCGCTGGCTTAGGGAGAGGGGTATGGGTTCCTAGGTGGCTTAGTGGAGTAAGTAACGGGTAGTTCTTCACTCACCTGATGGGTAGAGCCTTGTTATTCTGGGGGGGCTTAGGGAGAGGGGTATGGGTTCCTGGGGGGCTTAGTGGAGTAAGTAACGGGTAGTTCTTCACTCACCTGATGGGTAGAGCCTTGTTATTCTGGGGGGGCTTTAGGGAGAGGGGTATGGGTTCCTAGGTGGCTTAGTGGGGTAAGTAACGGGTAGTTCTTCACTCACCTGATGGGTAGAGCCTTGTTATTCTGGGGTGGCTTAGGGGGAGGGTTACAGTAAATCATGGCAAGAAGAAGGCGTAGGTAGTTCAGCTGCTTAGCCAACCAAGAAGACGTAGTTCGCATACCACGCCATTTCTTGCGATTGCCTAGATACACAAGACCTGCGACAAACAACAAGACAACTATTTACATTTCATTCCACTCAATAATTTTGCAAGCACTATAATAATATTAAGCTTATAAATGTGACTTAAAGTACAAAGATTGGGGAAAATAGTTTAATTCAGAGAATAGACAGTGTAGATTTGTGACTACAAAGTACTTGCCTTTGGCTTCTACATTCTATCTACGAATCTACACTTTCTCCTCCATTCTCCTTGACACAATGATACTATTTAATAGATGTTATTTCTGTATAAAGAATACAATTTGTTTTTACCCTTTACTGTTATCTTTAAAGCACTGTATAATCATAATTAAAGCTGCATCCCCCTGAAGATGATCAGAGCATACTGATGGAAACGTTGATTTGTCAACCACAGGCATGACAGGTTCATTTCAGAACCAACACTTCTCAAAAGAGTTTTACACATGGCGCTACTGCAAACCTCACCTTGAAATACTCATATCATACAAAATTTCAAATCCTACGTTTCGGAAAAAAAGAAAGGAAGTTTCGTTTTTCTAATTTTGGTTTTTACCCATACACCGATGTACGTTAGTACTGTATACTCAGTACTTTGCCCGAGTCCTGTGAAAAAATATCACAGGCATATTACTCGGATGGGATTCGAACCCACCACCCTTGTAATTCTAGAGCAGTGTCTTACCAACTAGACTATCGAGATTGCCCGATAGCCAGAGGCAGTTTGAATCTTATGTTTTGGCAGCGGGTACCGCAACAATATAACTGATGCTACATTGTAAATTTGCATCGGGGATAAAGAACATTAATTTTGGTTTTTACCCATACATCGATGTATATTAGCACTGTATACTCAGTACTTTCCCAAGTCCTGTGAAAAAATATCACAGGCATATTACTTGGGTAATGTTTAGTTTACTTACCTAATATAAAATACAGTGAGAAGAATAAGGTAAAAAACACTCCGACAGACGCCCCGGGCGAATTGCTGAATATAAAGAGTACGGCCGCGCCCAGCACGGCGCTGAGTAGAAGACAGACGATGAACACAAGACAGGAGAATCTAAAGATGGGTTTGCTGCTGTGCACGGTGAACTGACGCATTTCATCTGAAGGGGGAATGAAGGAAGAAAGTCAATGGGTGTGGTAGTAAAGACTACACTTCTTTGGTCATTGTCAAATTAGAGTATCCTAACTTGGTGTACGGATCCAAAAATATGCATAAAATAATCTTCATCTGAAGGGAGAATGAAGGAAGAAAGTCAATGGGTGTGGTAGTAAAGACTACACTTCTTTGGTAATTGTCAAATTGAGTATCCTAACTTGGTGTACGTATCCCAAAATATGCATAAAATAACAAACCCGTAAAAATTTGGACTCAATTGGTCATTGAAGTTGCAAGGGATTAATGAAAGAAAAAACATCCTTGGTGCAAAAATTTGTGTGCTTTCAGATGGCTAAAAAAAGACTTGATAACTTTTAATATTTGAGGGAGAAATGACCTCTTTCTCAAAAACTATGTTAGTTCAGAGGGAGCCGTTTCTCACAATGTTTTATACTATCAACAGCTCTCCATTGCTCATTACCAAGTAAGTTTTTATGCTGAAAACTATTTTGAGTAATTACCAATAGTGTCCAGTGCCTTTAAGGTTTGTTGGGGGTGGGTGCTCTATGCCTGTGCCATACATGTATATTGGGCATGGTTTATATACATGTAGACATTGAAATTGACCGAAAGGCATCTTAGTTTTGAAAGCCATACTGTTAACCTGGAGCACACTATATTGTTTACTCTTCATGTTTTTTTTGGGCGAAATTATTAGAATGAATTTTCCCCCGTCCTTATTATATCAGCCAAAATGTGCGCCTATCGGCACGCAATTTGAGCCCATTGGCCCTATACACTAGCTTATGCACAGGTAGAACCCTAATGTACTATGACGGCACTATGCGTCTCAGGCAGAGTGACTTTCCCATGTGTCATGCACGGCTTCGCTATACTGACTTTCTTTACCTTGCAGTTTCTTGAGAATGAAGGACTTTCCGCTTCCCCAACGAGCATATAGACCAACGGTTATGGGTGGGGCTAGAGTCGGCTCACTCAGAATATCGGCCAGGGCGCTACTGCATAGATCACTCATTTCACTATCCGCCTCCTCGCCTGGTGTGAAACTTCCTGGATGGGGGTCAAAACAAGTGAACTGTTGACTGGTCTGAAGGGCATTAGTATATAAATATTGACTGACAGCGATCTGAAAGATCCACTTAAAGAACTTGAACATATTCCGAGTCACATGTCTTTGACAGGTCAATTAGTGTGAACTGTTGACTGGTTAAAAGGGCATTATTTCATTCATAATGACTGGAAAGTACAGTGCACAAATATATCAACCCCTTTTACACAAAGCCAATACGGTTTTACCTGCTTGGTGTATTACTCCTTTTATGAGGCCAATTAATATGAACTATTGACCGAGTGAAAGGGAATTATTACATTCATATCCACCAGAAAGACACTTCAATTGTATGTGCAGGAAGGGTTTTAAGCAAATTCAACAACCATTTTTATATCAAAGGATATTTCACTCCACTTCCAGGCCTTGGACTTCGTTCTTGAAGGGGCACAGCAATGCTCTCTCGTAAAGGACACTTCTATTGGGAAAACCAGGGCACCACAGCAAAAGCAAAAGGCACCACTGCAATTGCTAGGGTGCCTTAAGGTTTTTCAAGGTCTGCACTTTATCTACCAGTTTAACACAAAGCCAATAAACTGGCAGTTGAAATATCCTCAGTTTACATATCTTTTCAAATAATCAACCCAATCTCTATGATATTTGTTAAGACTTACTTGCTCCAAAGATCTGAGTGAGAATGCCCTTCTGATGGTTGCAGTCTATGTTGTATGGCGTCTCCCCTTCTTTGTTGGGTTTATACAACAGGCGGCCATCTTTGGGATTCCGTAGGAGTAGCTCCGATACTTTCTTATCACGGAAGCGAATGGCTATGTGAAGGGCTGTGTCCCCACGCTAGAAGGAAAAGGAAATCGATTCTTGAAAATTGCAAAATGCTCTGTTGCTCCAAAACTGGCTCCAGCAATAGGAGAGTTTTCACCGTTCTCGCCTGTAGTGCGCATGCTCATACCTACGCGCACAATACTGAGCATGACAGGTGGCATGGTTGGCTTGTGCGTTAAGCGCTCGCCTCTCACCAAGGTGACCCCGGTTCGATTCCCGACCGGGGCCATATGTGAGTTGAGTTGTGCGTTGGTTCTCTGCTGTGCTATGAGGGTTTTCCAGACCGTCCGGTTTTCCTCCCTCGGGAAAAAAATCAAACACTTTCGATCTTTGGCTGTGCTCTGTGGTCATAATGGGTTGATGTGGCTGGCAGCAAAAGGCGCCCTGGCTTGCCAGCTTCTTGAACACGTTGTAGCTGCGTCCTTCGCAATTCAGCTCTTAGCTGCGAGTAAGGATGGTTAGCCCCCAAATTATTATTATTATTATTATTATTATTATTATTATTATTATTATTATTATTATTATTATTATTATTATTATGTGCGGGGGGACCATTATGTCTGCTGCCGCCAGCATCTCAAAAGTCTCTCATAGACCCTATAAACAACGATATCAGCGCACTCACCTGCGCTTATCCTGTCTGCCGTTTTGGGGGTAGAAATTGTGCCAAAATATTTGAGTCCCAAATTGATAGAAATGGTAGACACATATTTTTGGTTGGTGCGTTCTGCAATGTGCAAGGGGTATATAGAAATCAATAGACACCCTTTCATAACGCAAATGATTCCAGGTACGCTGAGGTCAGGCACATGTTTTTACGCACAAGGAACAGCTATTTGTTTGTTTGTTTGTTTGTTTGTTTGTTTGTTTGTTTGTTTGTTTGTTTGAATGATCTTCTCATCAAGGAAACTCGGCACACTCCCACAGAGGGATATAAACACCAAGCTGGCAACAGCCAATCTCTCTCATACAAACATTGGTTTAACGTCTATGATTATGAATCACACAAATCAAGAAACTGTGATTCATTAACTAGACGACAATATTTATTTTAGTCATTGTGTAATCAGCAGTTAGCTGGGGGATTCGAACCCACAATCTTGTGATTTCAAGTCCTACGATCTAACCACCATGCTACAGTGTCAATTATCCAATGATACTCCTCTTTTTGGCTTCCGGGATGGCACCTTTTAGAAGTTTGACATCATTATGCAAGCGGTCTAAACATAAGTGATATCTTCATGAGGAATTACTTTAAAGTTGCGTGGCCCAATTTTTGCACACATACAATTTTTGCCAAAGGCATTTTCTCAGAGTAAATTTGAACAGATGATTCTGTTTTAAAGGGAAGGTACACGTTTGGTAATTACTTAAAACAAATATTAACTTAAAAACTGACTTGGTAACAAGTATTGGGGAGCTGTTGATAGTATAAAACATTATGAGAAATGCCTCCCTTTGAGGTAATTTAGTTTTTGAGAAACAGGTAATTTCTCACTAAAATATTAAAAGAGTTCTAGCTAGAAGTCTTTTATTTCTATCTGAAAGCACACAATTTTGTCCAACAAGGATTTTTTTTCTGTCATCATTTTCTCGCAACTTCGATGACCAATTGAGCCCAAATTTTCACAAGCTTGTTATTTTATGGTTATGATGGGATACACCAAGTGAGAACACTGGTCTTTTGACAATTACCAAACATGTACAATGCCTTTAAAGTCACGTTGGTTTGAAAGTGACTCTGGCTACAGCTATGGCTACAGGCAGCATCTTTAATGCAAGAGAATAGGCATTAGGTATCTAGCAATATACACTTAAAGTGTTACTTTGGTCCAGTGGTTAGATTGCAGGTCTTGCATGGTTGTGGGTTCGAATGCCCTAAGCTAACCACTGGATTTACATTAACTAGAATAAGTATTCTCATCTAGTTACTGAATCACAATTTCTTGATTTGTGCAAATCATAATGATAGACGTTAAACCAATGTTTGTATGAGAGAGATTGGTTGTAGCCAGCTTGGTGTTTATATCCCCTTGTGATGGTTTGCAAAGTTCCCTTGATGGGAAGATCATCTAAACAAACAAACAAATACCTCTGCACGACCTTTCTAGTCTTACCTTGTCTGTTGCAGATACTTTGGCGTTCTTATCCAGCAATAAACGCACAATCTCACGATTTCTATTTCGTGCAGCTCTCAGTAACGGTGTTTCCCCTTCCTACACGCAAACAAAATACAGACACAGGGGGTAAATACATGTACGCAGAAAAAAAAACCAGAAGATAAGCTTCTCTCCTTTAAAAATTATATTCATTACTACTCTAATGGTTTACAAAACAAGAAGCACGTTTTAGGTGGACGTCCAATTTCACACTGATTACTTTCCACTCTCTTCTGAAAAGTACTCATTTTCCATTACGTCAATTTGCTCAATATCACCATGGCAACAGTCAACAAAACATACTTACACTAATCAAACTCTCGCAAAAAATTATTAACATTTTGCAGAGATAGACAATAGCTTTGTACTCATTTGACAAGACAGACGAATGTTTTTAGCGAGACACTTGTCCAGAGAGAGAGAGGGAGAGAGGAGTGCCCTAATGTATCGCATACACACTCAAGTGCTTAAATAAGCATCACTCGTGCTGTTGAGATTGTAACTCTGTACCTTATTTGATATTTCCGTGTTTGCATTGCACTCCAGGAGGGCTTCAGCGATGTCTACAAGACCCTTGTCGGCAGCCCAGAACAACGCCGTCTTCTTGTCCTAATGTAGGATATGGGATAATAACAAACACTTCAGATATTTGCGTTTTCAGGATAAATGTTTTTAAAAACGCAAATATCTGAAGAAGAACACACAGTGGGGGTGTGGTCTGGCAGTTACATAGCCTGAACATCTGGGCCCAATTTCATAGAGCTGCTTAAGCAAAAATATTTGCTTAAGCAGAAATATCCTTGCTTAGTAAAATCAGAGTACCGGCCAAGCCTCAACTCAATTGTTATGCTAAGTAAACAACAGCTAAATACCAGTCACAAGCAATGTATACATGTATGTCATGAAATTTTGTCCAGTAACATGTGTAAAATAAGCAAGCTATTTTCGTGCTTAAGCAGCTCTATGAAATTGGCCCCTGGGCCCAATGTCATGGCTGAGACTCTGTTTACAGCCAAATTCTGTGCTTTGATAACCTTTCTCCACTTAACGGAGCAAGCGCAAAATTTCTGCGCTATCTGCTAATCTACATTATGTAAGCGCAGAATGCCTAGTACATGGAGCACCAGCACAAGCAATGTCGGTGCTGAATTTCCCTGCTACCATAAGCGCTGATTCTTTGCTCACAGGGTAAAAGCAAAGCCATGAATCCAATGTCAGATACAGGTCTTGCCCCCCTGCCAGGTATACCATTGACCTCTCATTCGTTTCACAGGGAGATTCACAGTTAATTCCCTGTACATATTACAAGCCTGTACTGCGTCTTGCAATCGCAAAAATTATATAACAAAAATCAGGAAGATATACATATTCCAGATTTACATTCAACATAACAGGGACAAAGTGTTCATAATCAGGACAATTTTGCAGCTTGTTCATCAGTATATTGAAAGTTTGGTTTATTTTCTGCAGAATAAACGAGTTGGCAGCTCTGCATTTCACAACTATTTGGTTCTTTAACAATTTACCGATAGAGAGCATTTAGAAACAAATCAATTTAGTACGAAGTATAAAACACCATCAGTGGATTTGCTGATGATGAAACCCAGAAACACCATGGAAACAAGATCCCTCAAAATAATCCAACCATATGTTTAAATGCAGTGACTTTAATCCCATAAACCCTGTGTTCATACCGTTGAACAACGAGCAATCTTAATTTCCCTACATATTTCATGACCAACAGCAGCCTCCATAATCCACTGCAAACAATAAACAGAGCAGAAACTCCCAAACCAATCCTCAACGATTAGAATTACAGCAAATGACTAGAAAAAGTCAAGGTTACACAAATTCACTTTTTATCGACCTGCATATTTTTCAACCTATTAAAGGGTGTGAGTACTTTTGGTTGGACACAAAACACAGACATCCACTGATTTACATTAAACTTACACGGTGCACGCACGCAAGATTCATAGCTATTAGTAACAGCGCGTAATCTTTTTCTGAGCATGTGCGCGTAATCTATTTCTAAGCGCGCACGCAATCTGTTTCTACGCGTGCACGTACACACAACCCACACACAACCCACACGCAACATATTTTTGACACAGTTTTTGAAAAAAATATTTCAAACCTCAAATTTTCATTTGTCAAAGTGTCTATAATTGTATTTTTTTAACGTTTATTAACAAAAGGGCATTTATGAATTGGAATAAAAGAGTAGTGACTCATTCTTAAATGCACCTTTAAAACCTTGCTTTCAGTTCGGGCCTTTATCACACAACAACGACCCTGCTGGTTTTAAATGGATGTTAAAGAACTCGTCGCTACTCTTTTAAATGAAACGTTTCATACATTTTATTTTTTAACACTATTGACAAAAACTCCCACCAAACACTGAGGAACTTAAGGGGAATAAACGACCTCACGACATGTACAGAAAAGGGAGAAGTATTAAAATAATGCGACAGCGTTCCCCCACTATCAAATTATTGGGTTTGCATATTTGCACAATTGATAGGGCGGTGAATCTTTCCTACCTGCCCAAGCAATCCAATTTGATTTGTCGGCTTACTGGGGCGTAAGGGTTATCTATTAACATGCAGGTGGTCTGACAGGAGACAGCAATTATGGGTGCTAGTTGTCGCTCATTTAAAGTCACCTGGAAATAGATTTTTCTTTTCTTCAAACAGTGTATATGTTTCTGAACAATAACATACTTTTTTGAGTAATTGTTTTTAACGATTTATATGTTAAAAAAAATATAAAAAGTTGTGTGGGGGGTGACTCCGCCTACCCCTCTTGTGACGTCAATCGACATGATCGAGGCAGACTTTGCCTCGATCGAACATCGAACACACGTACGTGCAAGTACATTCAAGTCCTAGTCGTGAGTTTGTACGTTTCGAAAAAGATTATTTCTTGCATTTTCCCGGCAATGTCGACCAGGTGTATTGCTGCAACAAAACAACTAAAGATGGGGTCATGTTTGCAAAGTGGTCTGGTCCGACGTCTTTTCCAGCGCTATGCAGCAAACACTTCGAGCCGTCGTGCTTCGAGAATCCGGACTACACTACACTTTTTGACATGAAGAGAAAAGATCTTTTCTAAAACATGATGCCATCCCAACAATTTTTCCAGCTCGTGGGGAAGTCGAAGAAGGTACCTGAAAGACGTAACGAACCTAAAGGAGCATTTGCCTAATGTGAAAAAAATCAGGTATTGTTTCAACTTTGAGGGCATGTTTTTAGCTTGCGCCAAGCGTCACTATCTTGTGTTGGCACTGCATGCGATTCATCGCGCCTCGATTGACGTCACGAACAGCGCCCTCTCGGGTCGGGTTTTTTTTGGCCCTGGCCGGGAATCGAACCGGGGTCACCTTGGTGAGAGGCCAGCACTTTACGCACAAGCCAACCGTGCTACATAATTGGATCTCAGAATTCAGAACTTTAAAAAACCTCTCTCTCTGTAAAAAAATGTCAGTCAGCGCCTTGAGTACCTTGTTGGTAGATACAGCCGCTATATAAGACTTCAATATTATTATTATTTACATGATATTGAAAAGGTTTGCAGTAACACCATGTAATGATAATCTCTAAATGAGATAAGAGAAGACAATGAAGAAGTTTAAGTTTTTGATATTGGAAAAAAAGCCTTAGTGAATTACTCCAGTGAAAACCCATGCAGTCAGGTAAGGACTGAAAACCCAATCCACAAAGTGCCCCCGGTAGGATTCAAACCAGGGCCCAGTTTCATAGAGCTGCTAAGCACAAAAATTTGCTTAGCATGGAATTTTTGCCTCGATCAAAACAGGATTACCAACCAAATTTCCTTGTGATTTTCAGGATAAGCAAACAACAGCTGAGCACAAGTAACAAACAATATGCAACAAATGGAAATTCGGTTAGTAATCCTGTTTTTATCAAGCTAGAAGTTTCATGCTAAGCAAATGTTTGTGCTTAGCAGCTCTATGAAGTTGGGCCCAGGATCCCCAAGGTGGAAGGCAAGGCCAGACACTAATATGCCAATCTAAATGCCTTGTCGAAACACCATGTGAGAATCTCTTTTGAGTAGTGTGGATTCTAAGAAGAACCGGTGGTTGACGTACTACTCATTGTTTCAATTGAGTACGTTCTGATGGCTTCCTGTGTGGAATCGCTGCGCTGTTTCCTACATACGTCAGAGCGTATAGAACGGACAGACCCAAAACACATGAATAAAAACATAATAAAATTGATTTGAATTGAATCTGGGAGGCACTTCATTATTTAAAGATGGGCAGGGCGCCAAGGTCAAATTCATTTTTGTGATGCATTCATTTTCCAACATGTACAACAGTGGTAGAAATCTCAGGCCATTAACTATTTTTGGCAAAATGGTGTTAATTGCCATTACATTTGATACTATTTCAGGGCTACATTTGTAAATTGGAAACATGAGGTCGTTTGATATCAACAACAAATGGTCTGCACATTCCAAAAAGGGATTTTGGCAATGCCCAAATGGTATAACTTAATGTCATTTTGATTGAATATTGTTGAATTTCCCTTACCAAAAATGTAAAGACCTTAAATCTGAAGCAGTAATGTCAACACACAAAATATAACCCATAAAATATACACTCTGAGAAACATTTCTGCATGAAACATTTGAAACATTTCTCAGATTGAACACTTTTTGAAGAACCATTTTCCTTGGATGGGGAATCGTTTCTCAAAATCAACAGCTGCGATGCTTCGTACCCATTAAGATTTTATGCTCATTCATTTTTGGAGTAGTTACCAACGGTAATAAATAAATTTCTCCCTTTAATGTGCAAGGTTGTGAATAAAAGCTTCATCGACCCACGCTACACTATAAGCAGTTCCTGAACGTGCGATTCCTGCTCGTCACTGTTGAAGTGAAGTGGCTGCACTTGCTTAAAGCAATCGCACAACATCGGTAAACAGTATTGTCCAAAGGCCCACACTGCGTGTATCACAACTTATATATAAAATTAAAAACCTGTGAAAATGTAGGCCCAATCGATCTTTGGAGTCGGGAGAAAATAACGGGAAAACCCACCCTTGTTTCCGCACGTTTCGCCGTGTCATGTTTAAAAAAAATCCGTTATTCTCGATATTGAGAATTGATCATTATTTTAATGTTTTCTCAAAAAGTAAAGCATTTCATGGAATAACATTTCAAGGGAAGTCTTCCACCATTACCATGTGTAAAACCTGTGAGTCATTTGTAAATCTGTGAACTTTTAATTTTTGTTCTGTTTAGAAAGTGTCCAATGGCTTCAAAGGGAAGGAATACATTTTGGTAACGCTTCTCAGATAAAAACTCTGGAGCAGTGAATTACATAACCATATTATCAACTAGGAGAATTTCTTGTAACACCATGTGGCTAATCCCTTTTTGAGAAGTGTTGGTTTTGAAAAGAACCATACTTATTTAATACATGTATATCCATTGAAGTGAAATGTTTCTCAATATGCTTTATACTATCAAAAGCTTCTAAAGGCTTCTAACCGTTTTTACTGCCTTTAATTTAAAAAGTGATTACCACCGGGTAACCAGGGCAAAATTTCATTAATAAGCCCAAAAACTTGCTAAGCACAGAAAACTCTTGGTTAACAAAAAAGGTTACCATCCAAAAACAGTTACCTTCGGTACAGTTACCTTCACTGTGACTGGTACCTTAATTCACGTATTTTTAACTTGTTTCGTCAGTTTAGTCTTTTGATACTTTTTAATAGTTGTTAATAGTTTCCAGCTGCTTGTGGATGCTACCGAAAGATAAGTTATCTGCTGTTTTCTGCCTACATTTGACTGTTTTTAACATTGCCCTTGGGTTGCCTATGCACTCTCCGTGTCTTCACCAATGCAACGAGGTTCATTCAACCGTGTAGCGTGTGCCACACCATCGCTACCCCTGAGCCTCCAGTGTGGCTGTCGGCGTGAACATGCCTCGTGTACTGTTCTCAGCGGGGCAACTTCGTCGTTTGCAAAACTCAACCATTGCAACGATGAAACTCCCTTCGGCAGTTTTTACTTTCCTACGTGAGTTAAACCTATGCCGCAGACCACCGACACGTCGACTTTACCGTGGAGGCTACACTACACGATCATGTACTTTCCACTGCAAAAGCATCCATGAGTTGGGACATGTCGGAACAATTCCTGTAGTTGTTGGGCGGCGGCGGCGGCCATCTTTAAATGGCATGTCGACGAGAACTAACTCTACCTCGCCAATTCTGTCACGCAATAATGCCAACCTGGTCGTGATAAAACAGGATAAAATGGAAACACCCAGAGTCTGTCAACTTCTCAACGTGAGTACACTAAATGCGAGGTCAATATGTAATAAAACAGCTGACATTTTGGAAGTCTTTAATGAAAGAAATGTTGATGTCATGGCTATCACGGAAACCTGGCTCAAAAGTAAGGACACCGTTACTCCATCCAATCTTACATCTCAGGGACACAAGTTTGTTCATAGCTGTAGAATCAATAAATCTGGTGGAGGTGTTGGACTGCTGTACAAGCCTGATGTTAATCTACGCATCCCCTCCATTAGATTTGCCACTACATCATTCGAATACATGGAATGTGAGATTCTCTGCTCGAGGAAAACAGTTCGTTTGTTCGTGCTTTATCGACCACCTGCCTCCAGCATAACCCTGTTTTTGACTGAGTTTAGCACTCTGATTGAGAGTATGCTTTCATCACCTACTGAATTTGTTGTTATGGGCGATTTCAATCTACACTGTGATCGTGTTGATGCTAGAGACACAACATCATTGATGAATCTCCTCGACTCGTGTAATCTGAAGCAAAACGTCCATCAAACAACACACAACCGAGGACACACGCTAGACTTGGTTATTACTCGCTCAACCCTACCCATCATCAGAAACATTGATGTGTTTGATTACACTTTATCTGATCACTCATTGGTAACTTGCTCTCTTGATGTCGACAGACCTGCACCACAGAGGAAGCCTGTAACTTTTCGCATGATAAGAGACATTGACACTGCTAAGTTTGCTGATGATGTATCTACATCCACACTTGCACACATGGCAAGAGCTGACACAGATCCAGCTGATCTGGTCAGGGCATACAACACAGTCATGGGAGAAATTCTTGATCGTCATGCTCCCCTGAAGACTAAAACCTTTACTTTCCGCCCCAATACTCCCTGGTTTTCAGACGAAATTCGACGAGAACAAGCTAGACGCAAGAAACTTGAAAATAAATGGCGTTCTACGAGCTTAACTGTTGACCGAGACGTATATAAATACCAGCGCAACAAGGTCAGTGAACTCATCCAAAAGTCAAAATGTACCTACTACCAAAACCTCATTGTTGACTGTCGAGGTGATGGGAACCGTATTTTCAGAATTCTTGACGGTCTGCTCGGTCGTAAGAAGGTCGCACAATTGCCATCTGGTGGATCTGCAAGTGGTGTTGCCAGCCACTTCAGTCAGTTTTTCCAGAACAAGATCTTCAACATACGAATGAACTGCGAGGAGGTCGTTAATAGTGAAGCTACATCGGATCTTGATGATCTCAGACAGCATCCACGTAGTGCTCCCGATGATAATCTTGCACTCAAGACGGTCTCCTATCTCCACATCGAAAAAACTAATACGCCAATAACCACCCAAGTCCAGCATCATTGATCCCATCCCAACCAAACTTCTCAAATCATGTTTATCTGCGGCTGCTCCATTAATTGCATCAATAGTTAATTCATCAATTACTCACAGTGTGGTACCTGAAATACTCAAATCTGCATCTGTTACTCCAATCTTCAAAAAGAGGAACAACGATCCCGAGAGTCTCGCAAGTTATAGACCTATCAACAATTTGCCATTTCTCGCAAAAATCCTCGAGAAAGTTGTGGCACATCAACTCTCACACCACATGTCACAAAACCATCTGGATGAACCTTATCAGTCTGCTTATCGCAAATTTCACGGGACCGAGACTGCTCTTACACGCATACAGAACGACATCCTACTCAGCATGGACCAAGGGAAAGTTGCTATCCTCGTTTTGTTGGATCTCAGTGCAGCTTTTGACGCTCTCGACCATCAAATCTTGCTGGAGAGACTACAGTCGCACGTCGGTGTGTCGTCGGATACGGCTTGTTGGTTCAAATCATATCTCGCTGGCCGAACTCAAACTGTGAACATTACAACCGACTCGGAAACAGGTTCATCATCTTACCCCTTAAGGTACGGAGTCCCACAGGGGTCGGTATTGGGGCCCCTCCTGTTTAACATTTACATGCTACCCATTGGTCAAGTCATTCGCAATCATGGTTTGACCAGTCACTTCTATGCAGATGATACTGTCCTGTATGTATCAGCTTCACCAACTTCAGATGGTGTAACAATGTGCACTTCACTTATTGAGAGATGTTGCACTGACATCAAACGTTGGATGAACTCAAACTACATGAAACTCAACACTAACAAGACCGAGCTGCTTGTTATAGGTACACCTGGACATTTAAATAAAGTTCCTGCCTTCAACTTAAACATTGGAGATGACTGTGTAGAAGTTTCAAAACAAATCAAGAATCTAGGGGTTGTATTTGACCATGAACATTTGAACATGAAAATGCAAACTCATATTCGTGAAGTAGCTCGTAATGCCATGTACCATCTACATAACATCAGTAAAATTAAACAATATCTGACTTACTCAGTTACTGAACAGGTTCTTACATCTCTAGTTATGTCCAGGGTTGATTACTGTAATGCTCTGCTTGCAGGTCTTCCTCAATCTACGATTGCACCTCTACAACGTGTCCAAAATTGTGCAGCTAGAATTCTTACAGGTACTAGAAAATGTGATCATATTACCCCTGTTCTCATGAAATTGCACTGGCTTCCGGTAAAGTATCGTATTATTTATAAAAATTTGTCTGCTTGTTTTTAAATGTATAAACAGTCTAGCTCCAGGCTATCTTTGTGAACTATTGCTTACGGTTAACTCAACTTCACGTAGGACCACACGTTCATCCTCAGATAAAACTAGATTGCAACCTGTGAACACTAGATTATGTACTTACGGTGACAGAGCTTTCTCTGCAATAGCACCTCGTCTGTGGAACCAGCTAAATGTTTGTCTCAGGGAGGAAAACTCCCTCTGTAGCTTTAAATCTGGGTTTAAGACACATCTTTTTAGGGAAGCATTTTTAACTTAAAGTATTTTTCTATGTTCTTACTGCCCTGCTGCTTCATATTATTGTTGCGGTTTTTATAATTGTTATTATCATAATTATTGTTTGTGTTTTTTTTACTGGATCAAACAATTTCGGTGGCTTTTACTCAATGTGTTTGATTGATTATATTAATCTTTTTACTTGTACTGTACATGTATCTTTATTGTTTTATGATCATACTTTATGGATTTTTGTGGTTAAAATTTGTTGTTGTTGTAAAGCGCCTGGGAGCATTTTTAATGGATTTGGCGCTATATAAATGTTTATTATTATTATTATTATTTACCTTACTCATTTTTTGTTCAACAAAGTGATTTTAGTTAAGCAGTATTTTCTGCTTTTAAAACAGCTTTATGAAGTTGGGCCCTGTTTCTGCTAAGCCCAATTTGGTTGCACGAAACAAATCTCTCTTTACTAGTAGCTTCATGAAATTGGACCTACATTTTGCATAGAGCTCCCCCTAACAGGTGAACCTACTGTCTATAACCATTGACTCCAAACTTAGCACCCTAAGGGCTGTCTGCAATCAATTTAATTTTCCACCTGTGCATTCCCCCTAAAGACAGTAAAAAAAAACTCCAAAGTGCATCCGCCCCACCATCAGCAAAAGGTTTCCTGTACTTTCCATCATAAACATCCCCTACCTTCCCACAAAATAACTGAAATATTTGTAAAACACAGACAGTGCAATTTACTGGTAGGATTTATAAAGTACAGAATGGCAGTAAAAATGGAACCTGGAAACTGATCCAATAATTGGTCTCATAAGCCCACACAAATCAAATCTTACTGGCCGTTGAAGAAAAATACCCTTATGCCAGGAAACATTGTGTAGGCTGGAATTCTACCATGCCTAAATCAGTATAATCAACGTCATAAAAGCTTTTATTATTCCACAACTTGTATGTAGTGACTGAATAATGTTCCAACAGACAAGAGAAAGGAATAGACTATGTGGTGACGCCAAAAGGATTTTCATACAACAATAGATAAACCAAACCATGGTTAGGGGGGGGGGGGATTCTGCATCAGAAAATACACATCTGCGTTGATAACAAATCACAAATAATATTCTTTATCCCCCGATGCAAATTTAACATCTATTAAATTGTTGCAGAACCCGCCGCTAAAATATAAGACTGGCTAGGTGGTTTAATGGTATCACAGCAGGGCCCAAATTAATGCCTCTGCTTATCTCCTAATTCTGCGCTTGCGATCGCGATTAAAAGAGTGATCATGAGTACCAAACAAATAACTTCCCTAAAAAAAGTGCCCAAAATAAATACTTCTTTTCCGATAAGCTTCCCTTATCAATAAAACTAAAAGGATGGTAATCAATCTACTGATTACAATGGATTAATTTTCAGAGGAGCATGCACTCATTTTGCCAGTCTAAATTTCAAGAATATGTATAAATAGACTGTGCAAGTTGCAATAGATGTATTGCACAATATAAGTGTCATTGACCGCCATACTTGATGAGAAACAACGCAAAAGTGCATGCTGCACACATATCTCAGCCAATGATAGCCTTTCCCGCTTGCAGGTTTCATCAACGATAGTGGCCGATGACATCATGCGCAATCCATCTATTCTGCTTATCAAAACAGCCCAATACTCTACTCGTTACATTAATGTATACCGTAACTTAATAATTTTTTGCTTTACTCCAGAATATAATCCATGTAATTGTTGATATTTTTCATGGAAGTATGGAAATAAATGTGTATTTGAATTGACTTGAATTGTATTCAAACACTTCATGTGCAATATCTACTGTGTTCAAACATTTCTGGAAACCATGAATACACGCGTGCATTGCTTTAAGAAATTCAAGGGAACCAACGTTGAGCACTTTAAAGGATTCGGGTACTTTTTCAAAATGTCCATAGATTTACATTAAACTTACTGGGTTTGAAGATAATGATAGTGGAAAGCTTCCCTTCAAATCTTACTTGCTGAGGTGCTGTAGTTTTTGAGAAATGAGTAAAACAATGTCATGAAAATACGTTTGTAAATGATTGAAATAATTTTCGTCTCATGAGACGAAAATTATTTTCATGACATTGGTTTACTCATTTCCCCATAACTACAGCACCTCAGCAGGTAATATTTTCAGGGAAGCTTTCTACTATCATTATCTTTAAACTGTGTAAGTTTAGTGTAAATCTGTGGACATTGTGTTTTTTGTCCTACAAAAGTTACATAGACCCTTTAATGCTAAAATACATACACAGTCTAGTGTCGTTAAAAAATATGTAAGTTTTAGTACATGCCATAAAGTGTGATCGAATTGGCCATTATGGTCACTAAGTGACATGATCAGATTGCATACATGTACAACACTCAGCATTCAATAAAAGCCTGCACTCATAAATAACCTAAAGACGGCAAAAAAAGAAACGCAGCTGTTGGAAGAGCACCTGTTATTTTAAAATTGTTACTCGTATTTTAAAAATAAAAATACAAGGAGACGGAAAATTTAATTGCGGCGATTTTGACACCTTGTTTGTTACAATCAGTCGAGTATTGTTGTCGCGGTAAGTGCTTACAAGTGAAAAGTGCCCATTTCCATTCTTGCAGTAACTCCTATTGACAAGAACAGCTTTTCAAAATTCCCGCTGAATCAGAGGAGAGATCAATCATGTCAATAGGAGTTCATTTTTAGAATACGATTAACAATTTTAAAATTATAGGTGCTTTTCCAACAGCTGCGTTACTTTTTTTGCTGTCTTTACATGTAAGACACTGTAGATTTTGGGATGAAATAGTTCCATTGGGGATAAAAAATGTATTGTTTTTTTAAATAAAAATAGTCATGATAATAATAGGCAACATTTATATAGCGCATAAGCAGTGGCATCAATGCGCTTATTTACAAACAGTAAAACCCCCACATCAATGGATGATAATTAGGACTGTAAAGTTTGTCCATTCCCGGGGGTCCTGCGGGGAAAACCCAGCGGTATGATTCGAACCCTCGACCCCCACCAAAGCAGGACTCAATGTCATGGCACAGATTTCCGCAGAATTCTGTGCTTACGATGCACTATGAAATGCCAGAATCTATGGGTTGTAGACGCAGAAAACCGCAGTAAGAAAAACTATGAAGTTGGGCTCTTCAGGGTATTTTTCCCCCCAATTTTTTTTTCCAGGATCTTAAATGCACAGGATTTTTCTGTGTCTTTTCCCACAGTGATTAACATTAGTTGACATCACATATTCCCTTAGCAATGCAGATCACTACATTGGTCTGATTATTTCATGGCCGATCAGTTCACTTTGTGAAATTCGGCATGAACATAGTTTGTAATCATAGATTATATAGCTCAACATTCCGATGAATGATTGAATGAACTTTTGCACGTGGCCAAATTTCATAGAGCCGATTAAGCACAGAAAGTAGCTAAGCACAACAAAACTACCAAACTAATACCAGCCAAACCAGTATGTCACATGTAATAATTGTGACTGGTATTCTGCTTAGCAGAAAATTTTTCAGCAATAGTTTCTGCTTAAGCAGCTCTATGAAACCAGGCCCCGGATCCAATTTCATGGCTCTGCTTACCGCAACTGCACTGACGGCGTCCTATAAAGTAAGTATTTCAATAAGCTGTAAGCAGAGCCCTGGAGCCGGGCCCAGATTTCCGATCAGATTAACACAGAAATCGGGCCCAGATTTCCGATCAGATTAACACACCAACTGAAACGCATTAGCAACTAAGACGACAGAATGGAATGAAATGACATGAATGAGAGGAGAAGTAACAAACTGTGGTCAACGAACAATACTTACATGTCCTTGAAGGTTGACATCTGCGTATTTGTCCAGCAGAGCTTTAACAATTTCGGTGTGTCCACCTTTTACAGCATGGATTAGAACGGTGTCTTCACTCTGTACAATCGGAATAAGAAATAAATGAATACAAAAAATGAGCAACGATAAGTCCTCAGCGGAAACAAGACCATAAAAAAAGTACAGGTCAGAGACAAGCAGGGAGACTCCAGAACGCCAGCCTGCACTCGGCAGTCTCTATGTACGTAGTCATGGGGAACTGTTTACTTATAGACATGTAGAAAGATGCGTTCAGTCTGTGATTGCCAAATGCTTTTTAATCACATTATTGCAATCCGTCTCGCTTGTAAAACTCTCGATCGAGTCTTTAGGATGAATTCAATCACACGTTCTGTTGGGCTCCGACCATGGCGAATCTGAAGCCAGCACAAATTAATAAAGACTAAATGAAGGAGCTTTAATTGTACTTGGGTCGCCTAGCTCCATGTCTTGACAGAATTATATGGGGTTTGAAATTTAATTGGACCATGGGTTATGAAATTGCAACGGACAACTGTAAGGGAACTGAGCAATATCAGAAAGCAATATTCTGTCAGCCATGTTGGTTTACTTTTATCTAAA
Organism: Asterias amurensis; assembly: GCF_032118995.1. NCBI lineage: Eukaryota > Metazoa > Echinodermata > Asteroidea > Forcipulatida > Asteriidae > Asterias > Asterias amurensis. Next base: position 8,524,078 of record NC_092651.1, read on the forward strand.
AAATAAATTGGTGAGTTGGGAAAACCGCATCACACAGGTTTAACTTAAGAGAAAATGTGAAGACATGTTTGATATTTTATTTGTTTGTTATCACTTACAGTTCAAAGTCATAACAAAATTAGAACAACAAAATTATGCTTACCAGAATAAGGTTACCAGGCAAAAATGTATGCACCATTTCTGAATGGTATCCTGCTAATTTTTGCTTAGCACAAATATGTAAGCAAAATTGTCTGCTCAAGCAGCTCTGTGAAATTCAGCCCAGATTTTGTACAATTACATATTCCCACGGTCAACGCTATGCGACTAATCACGTTAATGATTACCATGGAATTGCTCGTTTGGCGACATCTGGCTCATCGTAGCAAACCTGGGCCTAATTTCATAGAACTGCACCGCACAAACAGTTGCCAAGCACAATTAAATTACGCTTACCAGACTAAAGTTCACCAGCCAAAGTACCATGTTACATGTTCAATCTTTGACTGGTATCCTTATATTTTTGCTAAGCATAAAATAATCAAGCAACATTTTTTTGCCTAAGCAGCTCTATGAAATTGAGCCCAGTGCTCAATATTCAAAACAGCAAAGAAGTTTTATTGAGAGTGTTTCAATCTTAATTGCTGTAAAGCAAAGAGGGATGACACATTACAATGGACCCTTCCCATGAAATTTGCTAATTACATTCTCGCATGCGTACAGACCCTGTTGGTTGGCAAACGCCATAGAGTTGTGCACTAAGCAGACGCGCAATCGCGTCTGCGTGACGCACCCATTACCCGTGTACAAAACAGCGCGATATTCCCTCAATTTGCCAACCAAAAAACATTAGTGCGCACGCGCTATGTGCAATTTACATATTTCATGGGAAGGGTCTATTGTCCATGGCGATATAGCAGACTCAAAAACTAAAAGTGAATCCGAGTGTTTTTTTAAATCAAGTCCAAGCCAAAAGCTAAAACAAATTTGCTTAAATTCTCTTAAGGATATCCCAACGGTGCCCCAACATAAACACACCACATCAATGTCCCTGCTTCGTGAGCGCCCAGACACTACTTCCCATCGGCCATGTAAACTTTAATACCCTCAACAAAAAATCCCTCGCTAGAAAACGGACATATTTTTCCAATCTTCTTTCAACAGCAACAACATTCTCAACGCTAAATATAAAAAAAGAGCAAAAGAGAAAAAATAACATCCCGACTACATCGATACACAAGGGAAATTACTCCCAACTATTGATTACCAACCGATGGGGGACCGGTGTGTTGACTCAAATTCGACGGTGGATGAAAACAATTTATGGAAGTGTGTTTTGTTTTGGACTTAAGATGGAAAGCCTGCGACGGTTTTGGGTTAATTTGGCTTAGATAACATTCTGTGTGTCTGGATTATTAAAGTATATGGAGGAAGTGTAGAATACTTATTTTTTTATTGTTTCTTATTTTGTTGTCTTATACAAAGGGCTTAAAGACACTAGACACTATTGGTAATTGTCAAAGACCAGTCTTCTCACTTAGTGTATCTCAACATATGCATAAAATAACAATACTGTGAAAATTTGAGCTCAATTGGTCATTGATGTTGCGATATAATAATGAAAATGAAAGTTGTGTGCTATCAGATGCTTGATTTCGAGACCTCAAATTCTAAATCTGAGGTCTCAAAATCAAATTTGTGGAATTTTACTTCTTTCTCGAAAAGTACGCTATTTCAGAGGGAGCTGTTTCTCACAATGTTTTATACTATCAACCTCTCCCCATTACTCGTCATCAAGAAGGGTTTTAAGCTGATAATTGTTTTGAGTAATTACCAATAGTGTCCACTGCTTTTAAAGAATACTGTTTTAGCTGTTTAATTGTTTTAATGCTACATGTATGTGAATTAAGGTATGTGCAAAAATAGTGAACTGCCCTCACATTTCGACCTTAGCAGACAGGATTTTAGCTTTTGCTTGTGCTATGTTTAAAACTAAAAGTCCCTCAGTGATCCCCAGAGCGGTTGATTTTCCCTCGTCTTTACCTCCCGAAAAAATAGATTGCAACAAGGATAATTTTGGTCTCAGACGTACTTTTAACCAAAATAGGACTTGAAGCAGTCAATATTTGTATACTAGTCAAATATTGTTTGTTCCACACAAATTGAAATTGGGAAAGTAGAAATAACTGTTGCAAACTGCTTATTACCAAGCAAAAGGACATATGGTATAAATGCACCAAAATAGTTCATGGCCTGACATTTCAACTCTAGCAGAGTCTTTCTCAAAGGCTAAATGACAACACACCAAACATGAATAGGTAACTAATTGAGTTACAATTATCTATCTATACTATTAAAAGCGTAACCCGCGCCATCTTGGATTGAAATTAGAAGGTCCAGTGGCATGGCATCCTTGTGGAAATCAACACGGTTGTGTCGTTACAGACATAAATTTTAAGAGAGGCGTATAACACCCTCACCCACATTACATTTCGAAATATTTGTGTAAAGGATTTTCATCATCTTGCATCATCCACATCTCTTGCCTCGCTAAGCAGAGATAGATTGAACATCAGCAGACAAATTCTTGCTTCTGACAATCGCCACTACCAACTATCTTTAGCATCATCGTTTCCATGGTACGGTTGAGTGGATTTCAGATTGGAATGTTCCCTTTCAGTTGAGATAGCTTGAGTCGGCAATAAGAAACAAAGCGGCACAACCCTGTAATTGTCTAACCCTCCAGGGAAATTATTACAACAGCATGTTGACTCAAAAGTCTTAGTGGCGCATGACAATTTATGAGTGTGTGTCCCAGCTGTAAAGTAGAAAATTATTTACAGCTGCTATAAAACGCTTTCAAATATACGTAAACATAGATGAAATGAAAACATGAATATAAAGAAATAGTAGCATTGTAGGATTCCAGACTTAAAGAAAGGTACACGTTTGGTAATTACTCAAAACAAATTAACTTAAAAACTGATTTGGTAACGAGCATTGCAGAGCTGTTGATAGTATACAAATATTGACTGCTTTGAGTGCTTCGCCTCGGGAAAATAGAACGCTCCGGGGATCACCGAGGGAGTCATAGTTTTTAACCATTGCACGAGTAAAAGCAGTCAATATTTGTTTTATAACACCCCAAACATTTCTAAATACTGTACTATTATTATTAAGTTACAGACCTGAATGCTACAATCCACGGAAGACGCGAATACAGATTGCAAACACTTTTACTTACTGTGGTGCATGTAGTGTCGTGCAATCCGAAATGGTTACAGACTATTAATTTATCATCCTCGTACACGCAACGGACGTCTGGGTACTGCACGCCGTGTGCTAGTCTGTCGGACTAGCGCATGGCAAACCGACGCACTATCACACAGCCGTCGTCTAGCAAAACTAAGACATGTCATGTGACGCGCTCTAAACCAATGAGCAGGCAGAATACTTGCAAGGGGTGTTATAATATAAAACATTGTGAGAAACGGCTCCCTCTAAAGTAGCATAGATTTTGAAATAGAGATAATTTCTCATTAAAATAAGTCTTTTATTCCTATCTGAAAGCACACAAATTCGTCCAACAAGGGTGTTTTTCTTTCATCATTTTCTCCCAACTCCGATGACCAATTGAGCTCAAATTTTCACAGGTGTGTTATTTTTTACAAATGTTGAGATACACCAAGTGAAAACACTGGTCTTTGACAATTACCAGTAGTGTACCTTCCCTTTAAAGACACTGGACACTATGGTGTATCTCAACAATGCATAAAATAACAAACCTGTGCAAATTTGAGCTCAATTAGTCGTCGAAGTTGCAAGATATTAATAAAAGAACAAACAACCTTGTTACATGAAGTTGTGTGCTTTCAGATGCTTGATTTCGAGACCTCAAATTCTAAGTCTGGGGTCTCAAAATCAAATTCGTGGAAAATTACTTCTTTCTCAAAAACTACATTACTTCAGAGGGAGCCATTTCTACACTGTTTTACACTATCAACCTCTCCCTATTACTCAGTACCAAGTAAAGTTTTATGCTAATAGTTATTTTGAGTAATTATCAATAGTGTCCAGTGTCTTTAATCTAATTATTTTGACTGGTGTGCAATAGCTGTTGACACTTGGGTTATTCTTTGAATGGTGCGCAATAGAGGTAGACGAATACAAAACACAGACTTACCTTGTCCTGGATGTTCATGTAGGCTGAATGCGCCAGGAGTAATTTCACAACTTCAGTGTTGCCCTCTTTTGCAGCACAGCAGATACTTGTCATTCCCTCCTGAAAAAGAAGAAGATGCTAATACATGTAGATGTAGAAACCAAACTAAATATTTTATATGAGATATCGCATAACATCACTAGGCCGAAAAGTGCCTACACTTTTATGATTTCGGCTGTCGACCCAAATCAACTGTCACCAGGGACACGTTGCCAGCTGCTACTTGGGCTGAAACAGGGTTACCCCTTCACAGTCTGTAAGGATGTAGGCATGGGTATCATACATCAGGAGCCTGGCTGGTAGAGCAGAATGCAATACCTTCCCAACTTAAAAGAACATGTACGTTGCCTTGGATCGGTAGAGTTGGTTTTTAAAAAGCGTTCTGTAACTGTTTGTTATAAAACGCATATAATGATTAGAAAGATATTTTAAAAGTAGAATAAAATGATCAACACAAGTATCACTCGAAATTGCGTGGTTTTCCTTTTACCTCGTCGACTAACACGGTCGGCCATTTATTAGTTGCAATCCATAATACAGCAACGCTTCCAAAAATATTGCTCAAGCCCTCACCTGTCTACTATATAGAAATCAACGTTGCTGTCACAAAGAGGCTGCAAGAACAGCCACTTGACTCCTTTGCAAATAAATCTATAACACAAGAGTCCAGACATGTGTGCATATTCCATTTGAATCCCACAAAAATAACCAGGATCTTCAAGCAGTGCTTGACCCCAACTCCTTCTAAAACACCTTTAGAGAAAGACTTCAACGATAGCGGACTGCGTTTGACGGCTCTGCTGTCACCTGTCTCGACCCGTCTACATAATTGAATACCTCAACACAATTGTGAGGTTTTATATTGTCAGCCAAGGCTCATTTGTAACTCTTAAGAGTGTTTTAATATTTGATTGAGCTCGGTCTGATGGGAATCACACAATGCTGGACTGACCTTATCGACGGCATTGACATTGGGTTCTTCCTGTAGTATCATCTCCACAACCTCAGTGAAACCTCCCCGTGATGCTACAATCAACGCTGTCCACGAGTTCTGACGGGAAGAAAAAAAATAGAAATGCAGTTTTTAAAAATCACATCCAACGATTAATTGATTTGATTAGATTTCTTGTTTTATTCCAAAATGAACATACCCCTATACCACGGGGAAGGGTTACATTAAAGGGTCTGGGTACTTTTTAAAGGACACAAAACACAATGTCCACAGATTTACATTGAACTAACACAGTTTGAAGATAATGATGGTAGAAAGCTTCCCTGAAAATATTACTTGCTGAGGTATTGTTGTTTTTGAGAAACAAGTCACAAAAATAGTTATCGTCTCAGTGAGATGAATTTTTTAAAAGTATGTACAACATATTTTTGTGACATTGTTTTTTTTCTTCTCATTTCTCAAAAATTACAGCACCTCAGCAAGTTATCTTTTAAGGTAAGCTTTCTACTCTCATTTTAATGTCTTCAAACAGTGTAAATTTAATGTAAATCTGTGGACATTGTGTTTTGTGTTACAAAAAGCAACCAAATCCTTCAAATTACAGAGTGGATTGTCTTTAACCACTGGTTAAAGACACTGGACATGTTTGGTAAATCTCAAAGACCAGTACTCTAACTTTAGTGTATCCCAACATATGCACCAAATAACAAACCTGTGAAATTTTGAAGTCAATTGTGTCAAGTTTCAAGAGAATAATGAAAGAAAAAACACCCTTTTTGCACAAATTTGGGTGCTTTCAGTTGCTTCAAGTCTAAAGTCTTTTAATGTTTAAGTGAGAAATTACCTCTTTCTCAAAAACTATGTTACTTCAGGAGAGCCGTTTCTCACAATGCTTTATACTATCAACAGCTCTCCATTGCTCATTACCAAGTAAGTGTTTATGCTAACAATTATTTTGAGTAATTACCAACAGTGTCCTATACCTTTAAGCAACCACTGCTGGATAAAACAGCACCAACAGCAAAGCTTTCAGCTCTTTACTGGGGGGGGGGGGGGGGGGGCCTTACAAGCTTACAGTTGATTCAGGCCCATCCCAAACATACATCAAGAATGTAGAAGGACAGTGTGCGAACATTAAGTTCATTCCTAGCAACGTTTTCAAATGTTTGTTTCAATGCTCCCCAACCCCCTACTACAACATGACTAACCCAGAAACAAAAGTGGTAGCTATTTTCCTTCCCTCTTAATGATGTTGTTACAGGCTTGCTTCAAGTTCCTTGTTTTGTGAGATGTACTGCTCATTGCATAGAATGTTGTGGTGCTCAGCGTACCCCACGCGGCAACAACAGCTCAAACACAAATGATGCCATTGAACCGTCAGTGAACTGTGTCAGCGAACTCCTGTCACTAAACTCCAGCTTGGTCAAGTGTGATCAAATGCCGAAACATTCGATATGGACGTACGTACATTTCAGCCCAAACTGAATAATCCGGATATCAGGGGCCTGAAAAAGAGAGGCGCCCGTCCACTAAAAGTGTTTACGCTGTCAACATAATGCTTGCTCTTAATGGGCTTTTATGCAGTAGCAAACACTGTGGCTCTTGAAACTACACACTGTGCATGGTCCATGTACTCTATTTATTTTATATGGGATTTGAGGCATTGCATGGTAAGGTATCAATATTTGGTTTGCGGTGACACCATGTGTGTATCTACTTGCAAAGCCAGGTAGATTTTGTTCTTTAGAGAACTTGTCTTGCTTTATGTTCTACTACCGCGGTGTAGATTTTCAGAACATGGGAGACTTCTTACGATTCCTTTTCATTTTAGACCGTTATAATACAGTAGGTTCTTCTTCTTCTTCTTGCATTTTGAGTACAGCCTTCATGATTTAAAGATAAATGTACTGCCAGACACACCGGAGAGACCCCTTCTCTTCACAATAAATGTGTACAGGGGGATACAAACGCCATTCTGGCAACGGCCAATCTCTCTCATACAAACATAGTTTAAACGTCTATGATTATGAATTCAAGAAACAGTGATTCAGTAACTAGACGACAATTACACTGTAGCCATTGTGAAATCATCGGTTATCTTAGGCGGATTCGAACCCACAACCTTGTGATTGCAAGTCATGCAGTCTAACCACTGGACCACAGATCCTTTCAAGCAATGCAACCAAAACAAGGACTTGGAGGGATAAGTAGTCTGAGCCCCTTTTTGTAATGCATCTATAACTGCTATTTGCACACGGGTAACAAGACTCAAAAGTCCACCAAGCAAACCACTTTTTTCTTCCTAAAAAATATCGCCTCAATAAATATCGTACCATGATTACAAACAAATGCCAGTTTGGATATTTGTCATTATACTGTCTTGAGATCACAATGAATTATTGTGGAGGCCATAAATGACGTCAGAGTGCTTTACAAAGCAAGTGATCTCCCCCCTTGCGGCAAGACAAATGTATATACATGTATATACAAATGTAAAGCTGTGGCCTTCGAATGAGAAACGCTTAGTAAACACAAGCAATTGGAGTCTTTCACACAAGTTCAATTTGTAAGATTAAACCCTTGGCAATTCATGTCCCTGAGGGATTGGTTTGTGTGATCTAGTTCAGGTTGAAACATTCACAATTAATGCTAAACTGTATAATTATACAAGAAATATGTTTGTCATTTAAAGGCAGTGGACACTATTATATTTATAAGCATAAAACCTTACTTGGTAACAAGTAACGGGGAGAGGTTGGTAGTATAAAATATTATTGTGAGAAACGGCTCCCGTCTGAAGTGGAGCAAATTTCAAGAAAGAAGTAATTTTCCATTTCATTTTCTTGAGACCTCAGGTTAAGAATTTGAGGTCTCGAAATCAAGCATCTCAACGCACACAACTTCGTGTGACAAGGGTGTTTTTTTCCTTCATTATTATCTCGCAACTTCGACCACTGATTAAGCCCAAATTTTCACAGGTTTGTTATTTTATGCATATGTTTAGATACACCAACTGTGAAAACTATTCTTTGACAATTACCAATAGTGTCCAGTGTCTTTACAGATGCAGAGGTATATAATGAAAACGCTTGTTGGAAAAAAGTATCGAGGCAAGATTAAACATCATGGGAAAGGGTAGTTTCTATCATTTCACTACAGTGGACTCTTGTTAAATATCAGTATTGCTGATGATCAATATTACTAATGGTTGGTATTGATCATGATTGGCATAGAGGTAATCACAGTGAACTCAGTGTTAAGCTCTGGGGATTCAAACCCACAACCTTGTCCTGCAGTCTAACCATGCATGAGCAATATTGATCGGTACTAATTATATTAATGAAATAATATATTAGAAATGATCGATGTATGTTGGGATACACCAAGTGAGAAGGTGTCCAGTGCCTTCAAAGTAAGCAATGCAAATCATATTGACAATATTGATAGTTTCTAACAGTCTAATACAAATCCGGATGAATACCAATTATGGTGAATTTCAATGGTTTCCAATACTGATCGTTTGCTAACGATCAGTATTGGAAACTGGACACCTTCGGAAATTGTCAAAGACCAGTATTCTCACTTGGTGTATCTCAACATACATGTATGCAGAAAATAACAAACCTGTGAAAATTAGAACTCAATTGGTCATCAAAGTCGCAAGAGAGTTGCACAAATATGTGTGCTTTTAGATGCCTAAAAAAGGCTTTAGACATTAATTCTTCTAATATTTGATTGAGAAATTACCTCTTTCACAAAAACTATCATACTTCAGAGGGAGCCGTTTCTCACAATGTTTTATACCATCAACAGCTCTCCATTGCTTATTACAGTACCAAGTAAGTTTCAAGGTAACAGATATTTTGAGTAAGTACCAGTAGTGTCCAGTGCCTTTAATGTGTAAGGATTAGAATGAATGATACCCTTACCATGCCGGCTATATCCACATTGGCGCCATTGTGTAGTAGGGCTTTTACACATCCTATATGACCCTTCCTTGCTGCCCAAACCAGCCCCGTCGTGCCATACTAAAACAAAAGGAAACACACATCCATATCAACCATTGAACGATGTACATCATGACATCACACTCATTTATGTAAGAATGTTAAGTTTAAAAGTTTAAGCCTGGTTCATACTTCATGCGAATGCGAAGCGAATTTGACGTGACAAACCTCCTTTCGCAGCGATATTCGCAAGTGAGTCGAGCAGAATTCAACTGCTGCGAATTGTTCATTGCGAATTTGTGACGTCAACATTCGCTTCGCATTCGCATTCGCAGGAAGTATGAACCAGGCTTAACTCTTTCAGTGCCAAGGTCAGACATGTACATGTACGATCTATTTTATGCATTCTAAAGCACCCTTATCATGCATGTACGAACAATTGTACTAAAAAAAGGATTCTCAAACTTTCAAGAGGGCATTACCACTCGAACGAGAAATACTTTGATGCATGTATATGTACTTTATTTAATAAGGCAACACAAATCAGCAAGATATATTTTGTTTGATGAGAATGCCTTTCGTGAATTACGCCAGAGATCTGCCATTGAGCCCCACATATATAACCACCTTTGACCTTGTATCATTTCACATGGCCTTCATCATAACTCTGGAGATTCACAGTTAGAACTGACTTACATGTCTATTCATAAACCAAATACCTGTCTGCAGATAAAGACAGGGGACCAGTCTATACATAGTGTGAACAATAGCCTCTCCCAGGCAAACTATTGGTGGCGCCCTATATTGTAACCACTTGAATTGGGTTTGTGTGAGCATCTGCAGTATTTTCAATTATCATTCACACAGCTTATTTTCCAGTTCTTGCGGGAGTCCTGATGTCAAGTGTGCATTCACAACACATTCTTAGAGAATTTATGGTGGAATAAATACTTCTGAATTGAACTGAAATGATGCAATTATCTGGCAATATTTGGACCAGTCGTTGCAGCTCTAATTCACTTGATACATACCTTGTCTGCTGAGTTTGCCTTAGCACCATGCCGTAGTAGACACTCCACAACAGCAGTCTGCCCTCGGCCTGCTGCCCAAATGATGGGAGTAACGCCATGCTGTCAGATAAAACAAGAAAGAAAGAAATATTGAATATACAGTCTCCTAACGATGAAAAGAGCAAGCTTGACAAAATATTGAGACCAATTAAAAACTCACTCTGCAGTAGTAAAATTGATAAAGATCCACTACAGCTTAAGTAGTAGTCCCGGCCGATTTGTTTACCTTCCACCCAGGTAGTAGTTATCAAGCAGAACAGTTCTTTTCAGAACTTAGAAGTCTCCAAAATTCCAAAAATCTACTCCGCGGTAGAAGAATATAAAGCAAGACGGTTCTCGAAAGAACAAAATCTAGCTGGCAAGTAGATACACACATGGTGTTACTGCAAACCAAACACATATTGATACCTCACCATGCGTTGTCTCAAGAAATATTTACTTTAGGTGCTTTCACCTTATAGTGTTGAAACTTTCATAAGTTACTTGTCTGTATTTGAAATCTTTACCATGATTGCTGTGTCCTTCAGATAGGACGAAAGGCACAGTTACTGTGTTGTGTAACGCACATATAAGAATCCAGTGTACTTATCGAATAGTGTACCTTGTAAACCATTACATGGTGCTGTAAAGGAATAGGTCTCATACTTTAAAAACAGAGCTCCAGGAAACAAATACTAAGCACTTTCATACGCCCATAGGGTTGTGACAAAGCACCGTATAAGAACCCAGTATTGTTATTAGAAGAGGACAGGAAGGTTTTAACTCTTTCAAAAAAAACACTGACGTCCCTTTAGCAAGGAAAGCTTTATATGTATGCTTTTGCAGAGTTGTCCGTTCTCAATCATCAAGGAATAGTTCTGCTTCACATCTTTCAGCGGCAACTTCACTGCAAAATGTGTTTTTTTAAACTGCTAAGTATAAATCAAGATGTCGGGGGGGGGGGGGGGAGGGGAACATACGCCTGAGTAGTGCCTGCACTGCGTAAGATTCAATCAGCAAGTCAGTTTTATTTCATCAACTAGAGCTGACACTTCTTTCTCGCAACCCATTTTTATTGTTGTAATTTTATTTCGCATGATGATCTTTTATGCACAGTGGGAAATTCCATTCAAATTACGTCCGTAAAATAACACACTTTGTAAGGTGCCCCTTACCAAAGGGAAATTGCTGTGGACTTTTAAAGGCAGTGGAAACTATTGGTAATTACTCAAAATAATTATTAGCGTAAAACCTTACTTGATAATGAGCAATGGAGAGAGATTGGTAGTGTAAAACATTGTGAGAAACGACTCCCTCTGAAGTGACGTAGTTTTCGAGAAAGAAGTAATTTTCCATGAATTTGATTTCGAGACCTCAAGTTTAGTTTTTGAGGTCACAAAATTTGACCATCTGAAAGCACACAACTCCATGTGACAAGGGTGTTTTTTCTTTCATTATTATCTCGCAACTTCGATGACCAATTGAGCTCAAATTTTCACAGGTTTGTTATTTAATGCAAATTTTGAGATACACCAAGTGAGAAGATTGGTCTTTGACAATTACCAATAGTGTCCAGACGTCTTTAAGAGGGAAGTTAAAGCCTTGCACTTTATAAACATTGGTGTTTAAATCAAGCTCATTTAAATCAACTATACATATAAAACATCAGCAGTCCTGGTATAATGAGAGACTTTTGAACGTCCCTTGCACAGTTCTCGCCAGTAATGCGCATGCTCAGACCTACTCGCGCAATACTGAGCATGTAGTACGCGCAGAGCTACAAAAAAAAGGACCACTATGTCTGCTGCCTTCAGGGTCTCAAAAGTCTCCCATTGTCAGAAACAAGGATTTAGTTTTGTTGTTAAAAGGCGGACAGGTGTGATACACTGCTGGTTGTTGGATGATTAAATTCACTAAAGTCCTGTATGCCCCTTGTCAAGGCCAAGTTGTTAAGAGAACTAAACTCATGCTCTGGGTCCAAGTCTTGACACTTGTGTCCTTCCAAAGCGCTTATAAAAATTACTTTGAAAAAAACAAAATTATAATTTTTTGCCTCAAGTCTGTCGAAGCAATCATGAATGATGTAAGTACTTTCAATCCAGACTCTACCATAAATAACTTGATCACAATAAGGATTAGACCAACTTCTCCCCAAACTTGCAAAAACCCCTCTTAAGAAAAAAAATATTCATCACACAAAACTTTTTTCACTGCTGTGTATTTTTAAAAAAACCATATTGCTATTTTTGCTCATGTTTTTTAATCCTGCATTTTAATGTTTTTCTTGACTGTACAGCGCTTTGAAACAGTGTTAAAGCGCTTTATAAATGCATTTAAGTTAAGTTAAGTGCGAGACAGATGTTTTTCCATGTGATAATCGTTTAATCTGGTACACACACAGCTGTAGGGCTGAAATTCCCGAGGGATTTTGTTTTCACAAGTTGGACAGAAACCCCCAAGCACACCTCAGGGATCCGTTCTGTGGTAAGTGTTTCTGCCAAACAGGTGCCCTTGCTACATACAAATTGATACAGTGCACATCAAATTTTTGGTAGAGGGCTAGGTGTTTGAGTGGCTACCTGCATTTGAGCAGGTGCCTACTTTGATGTATGACGCACTCAGCGGACTGCATTTGAATGCGAAAGCTCTGGCCTTTAAAGGAGGAGCTGAACGTTCTTTTTGAAAGAATATATAGCAAGACAGTTCTCTAAAGAACAAACTCTACCTTGCAAGTATGATACACACATGGTGTTGCCGAGAACCAAATATTGATACCTCACCATGCAACCACAAATCATGTACATGAACCTTTGAAATTTTCAGGGTCCAGTTTCACAGAGCTGCTTTGAAGCACAACAACAAGCTAAGCACAACAAAATTAAGCTTACCAGAATAAGGCTACAAGCTAAATTTCCATGTCACATGTCAGTTTGTAAATGGTATCCTGCTAATTTTCTGCTGAGGCAGTGCTATGAAATTGGGCCCACAATCGATATGTTGCATGTTTATAAGGAAAACTTGAGAACAGTATGAGGTAAGTATTCAGTGCCTTTTAAACATTCTATAAAAAATAATAACTACAGGCCAAACTCACAACCTGACAAGTCCGGTGGTCTTGTGCTTCGTCAATTGACTATTAGTAAGGCTACACATCAATGTGTACTACCTTTGTGCAAAATTGTTGAAAATGAGTTTGATTATAGTATTTTTCAATTCTGTTGAGTATCAAAGAAGATAGATCTGATCTCAGGCAATGTTCATCGCATTTTGACTCTGGTCTTGTACAACAAATTCTGGGGTGGATTTCACAAAGAGTTAGGACTAGTCTTATCTAGAGTTAGCACCAGTTACTCGTCCTAACTTAGGACTATCCATGCAGTTTGTATATCTCCTAGGACTAGTCCTAAGTCCTAAGTTAGGACTAGTCCTAACTCTTTGTGAAATCGACCCCTGGTCCAGTAAAAAACGTTGAGCTTCTACAAGCTCTGCAATATTGTGGATCTTTTCCCAAAACTTGATGAGCCCTGCTTCATAATCAATTCTTCCACAGCTAAAAATCACATTCAACTAATTTGTTGAATCACAATTTATGCTCATCCAATTAATGCAGTGTTTTAGATTGTGATTGAGCTATCGACATAGTAGATAGAGAAGAAAAAAGAAAAGTGCCACAACTGCACATCGTGATTGACGCTTTAATTCGCGGGGGGCTATCCAATTTCGCCCCATCCAAAATGGAAATGGCGATGCTTCACATTGCAACCCCCTCGCTGAATCTCAATCAAGTTGCATCATATTCACCTTCATTTGCACAACGGCAACCAGATCTACGCTCCGCTGTTGTACTTGAGAACGTACATTTAGGCAGTTAGGCTACTGTGTCAGTTTTAAACAGAGCATGCAGCTGGGTAAATGAGATGTTGCAACAAAAAAGTAGATAGAGGCCTGACGTTTCGAACCCTAGCGGAGTCTTTCTCGAAGGCTACAATCTGAATGAGATATGTTGTCATAGATGTTATCATCTTTAGGGGTGTGTTTGGGAGTGTTCCTCCTGTTGATAGTTGTTGTTGTTGCTCTTCCCCCAAACCATATAGACATGTTAGTATCCGATCAGGGTCATTTGTGTCAGGTACCCTGTATACAACAGTAACAATAGCTGATCTAACTGTAACATAATGAAAGGAACCAGACTTTTTGTTTCCTTTCAGCCAATGTTTGGGGTATAATGAGTCGAATAGAAGGAAAGTAACATGGCTGAACCATGATAAAGGTCAATTGTCCCGTACGACGCACCCTTTGAAAACCTATTATTTCAAACAAATCGACGATGGACAAAAAAAGCACATAAACAAGCTTACAGTGCATTTTAAAGAAATGGAACTGCTAGAATAATATTCCAAGTTGGCCAATTGTGCTCAAAAATATGCCCAATTTCTTTCTCCATGCCCAAACAGAAAACAGAGAAATACTACACTGCTAGTTTGGCGTCCACATCATCAGCGACCAAGTTGGAATGCAGATGGAAGTAGGTTAATGGGCTCCCCCCATTAAAAATCAAGCTCATCAGATTTCGTATGGGATCCATTTCAGAATGATTAAACCCTGAACACCGAGACAGCCGGAGAATATAGGAAGAAAAAAAGGATCGCGACGACGAACAACTTCATAAATATCGAAACAGGAAGTGCTAAGGGCAGATGGGTTGAGGGAAGGTTTGATAAAGAACGTTTCGTTTACACATCGTTGTTGATAAGCCGCATATATTAAGGTTTGTATGCACGACCACTGATCAATACATACTGTCTGTGATATCAGACACTCAGGGCAGTGGGTGATAATGACTTGTCAGATCCCACAGATAAGATTGCGCTTTCAATAAGGCTGGAATATCCCTGTACCAGCAGCCATCTTGTCTGGTACCAAAGCTTTGGCTGTAATAATAACAGGCATTTGTAATCCGCCATAATCAATCTTAAGAGATGTTCTGCGCAGAGACAATGTAAACCAAAAACAGTGCATATCCTGTAAAAGAAAGCAAAGGCTGTAGCTCAGGCTTAGGCTCAAAAGCCCATGTTTTTAAAGTAACCTGCCATCGATTTCACAAAACTCTTCCTAACTTAAGACTAATCTTAGGACTTAGGACGAGTCCCAATCCTGCACTGTAGCATGCAGGACTTAAGATTAATCCTAAGTTAGGACGAGAACTAAAAAAGAATCACCTGGAACCAAGCAGGTCCAAAAAGTGTTTGAATAACATGAGAGACCTGTTCTAGAAACACAACACGTGTACTGAACTCTCCACAAGCCATGAACGAGTGGCACCATCCACACCCCACCTCTCTGAGTAATTGGACAATGTAGATATTTGACAAGCAATAATTGCATGTACTAAACTGAATTACAATTTGGATAACGATGTGGTGAATAGATGTGGTCTGTCAGTCTGCAAAAATGTGGTATGACAGCCCAACTTCGCTGCAGTAAACACGAGCATACATGACGCAAGATGTGTGTTCCAGCAATCAAATGACAAGCGAGTAAGTGAGTGAATGAGTGAGCGAGTGGGTTTCTACCTTCCTTCTTTCTAGCAGTTCACTCTAGCCTCTTCACTAATTCTCCATTTCACTCTCTCCTGAGCTGTCTGTTGCCAATACCCCTAGTGACCCATTGCGCGCGCATCATGCGCGGCGACTATGGCACGCTCACCATTTTGGTGGGCACATAGGTTTACATGTAAATGCTGCGTCGCCTAAAATGCGCACTTCACTGAATAACGCACAGTGATATTGCCCACCAATATGGTTCATCCAAGATTATTCTGATGACGTCAGGTAAATTGGGTCAATATACCTGATGCATTGAAGTCATCCAGCCACCATCTTAGAGGTAAAACAACGACGAACAATCAAAACGCATAGATTTGTATGCGCCGCGCACAAGCCAATAAACTGCCGCTTTTTTACCTCTAAGTGATGAGGGCGCCCTACTGACACAACATCATGTGCATAAGGTCTTTATGTACTTAGTTCATTTCTCCAGAATTTATATTATTGTCACATTTTTCTCAATGTGGTGTCCAAATAATCCATTTTGGTCACAGTGCACTGGCCCACTTTAAACAGCATTAAAAGGGTCTCTATAATTTTCCCCCAGCCACATATAGCAGCTTTGCAGGACTAATCCCTTCTTCTTTTGAGTTCATCCCCCCTGGGATAAGCTGCTGACCGGCAAAATCTCACAGTTGGTGTACATAAGGCCAACTAACTACTCGTTCTTACCGGTTCCCCTAGTCCAATGGGAACCAGCTAGGTCCTTTGCAACTGGAGCAGTTGATACAGTCTAAACCCGGATTAAAAACAAAGACAGCTTAGATGAATGGTTTTATCTCCAGGAATGAAAACACAACTGGTCCCTCAAGAATTTCCCCTCCTAAACATTTTTTTTAAGGCCGGGACAGAAAATGCTTGTTTCGTTGTACGTGTCCAGTGCATGGCCAACTACAGTTTAAGCAAAAACCCAATGCTTTCAAAACTTCTGGGCCAAATTTCATGAAGCTGTAAATTATAAGCAGAAAATCACTGCTTCACAAATTTCTTTGCAAAGACATTTTTTAGTGGGGTGCCAGTCACAACAATGTAACCTGCTACAGTTATTATACAAATTTTGACTGCTTCGAGAGCTATGGTTAAAACTACGACTCCCGAGATGATCCCGCGGGGGAACGGTCTGGGGATCACCAAGGGAGTCAGAGTTTTAATCATAGCGCGAGTAAAAGCAATCAATATTTATTTTACAACACCCCAACAGACTATTCTAATTTATCATCCTCGTACAACCAACATTCGCACGCCAATTTCAGATCCACAGATGCACAACTGGGTTTGAGGTGGGTAAAAGGCGTCAGGGTATTGCACGCCGTGTGATAGTCGTCGGACTATCACACGGAAAACAATTAATGCACTATCACACGGCCGTCTCTTCTAGTAAAACTAAGACATCATGTGACGCGCTCTAAACCAATGAAAAGGCAGAATATTTGTAAGGGGTGTTATAAAAAGCATTACATGTCTGTGCTAAGCAAGTTTTGTATAATATATACAGGTTTATGAAATAGGGCCCTGGTCCTTCCCAATTTCATTCAGCTGCTAATTAAATGAGCAGGATACCAGTCACATACGAGCATAGTGGACAATAGTGGCCGGTATTCGTATTTCTAATGAGCATTTGTTATGCTCAGCGCCAGACTCCAGCTCTGGTGGTTTCTGATCAGCAGAGTGTGGGTTGGAGTCCTGTTTGTGGCACTTGGGTCCTTAAAAGCAAGGCACTTAACCATTATTGCTGCGTCCTTCGGATGGGATGTTAAGCCGAAGGTCCTGTGTACTGTAGAATGCATGTAACATAACCCAGTGCACTTATCGTAAAGAGAAGGGGTTCACCCCAGTGTTCCCGGTTTGATTGGCTGCATATTAGTCCACGGAAGTTTGTAAACCAATACTTGGTGCTACGTGTATGTAAAGGGAAAATATCTCATACTTCATAGAGTAAACCTTGCAGGAAAACATCCTAAGCACTTTTAGATGCCTGTGTAATAAAGTGCTATATAAGAACTCAGTATTATAATTGTTATCCATAAACACCTGCTCAGTTTCTCTATTTTGATTGGTTGAAAGGACATCACGTGGGGTGTTCAAATGGATGATATAACCACAGCCAGAAGTGTTTAAACATAGGAGTGACACTCGAGCTTGCACCGGTGCTGATAAGACAGTTTGTTCATTCCTTTTGGTAGAGAACAACTGCTGGAACAGTTGTGCCACATCACGCGATACACCCGACGCGTACCCCAATCTCCTTATAAGGAGTTTTTACGAGAGGGCTTTACCATTTCATAGCTGGAGGGGAGTTTTGTTGAAAGAAATCATTGAACAATCATATCTTTGCATTTTTCAAACTTTTGGACCAAAAGGTTTTTATGTTTTTTGACCGAAAAGGTATTTTTGAATGGGAATAAAAATGTGCCGGTATTAACAGGTTAAACATAGTGTTTAAAACCCGCCAAGCACATACTGTATGTATTCCCTTATTAATTACTTCTATAAAATACTATTGTTGCAGTATCCACCTTTTTGTAATTTTCACTGCATTACGTGCTGAGTAGAAGCTAAAGATGAAGGGAGAAGCTGTACAAATTAAAGCCACTTCTTTAGAGGGTTTTGATACCTTTTTGTAGATCAAGTTTTTGGCCGTGATATTAATCCCGTAAGTTTCAGCTTCATGAGTCAACAAGTTTTTCAGAACACAAAAAGTGAAAATCACTGAGCAAGTTTGTCAATATATTCGCATCTCAACAGCTACAGCACTTTAGCAAGTAATATTTTTTAAAAGGAAGCTTTCTACCATCAAATACTGTGTAAGTTTAACGAAATCCGTGGACGTTTGTGTCAGACAAAAAGTACACAAACCCTTTAAATCAGCTGTTACTAACGTGAGTGAGAGTGATTGAAGAGTCACTGATTACTCTGACAATGTGCGCAAATTAAACACTTGAGAAAGCGGACAAAGAGATCTCCACACACAGCGACACTCTTTAAAAACAGACTCTCATCTCATTCAAAAGCAACACAATCAAAAGTGAAATCACGTACCAGACTTTGAGTGTCTACGATGCAACGCCAGATTTTGATTATCTGTTCTAAATCTGGCGCAATCTGGTTCAATCTGTTTAAGTTTTCTTTCTTTTTAAAAGCGCTAGACTCGGTTAAAGACCAACTTATGGTCTTTGCTGATCTTAAGTGCCCCTCACTTCAGAGGGAGTGGAGGTTGCCAGGCCAGCGGGACAAAGCATAAAGTCTATTTCCTCTTTGGGGATGAAGAGTTGACTTTTTTTTTAATCAGACGCTCGTCAACTGCAGACAAGTTGAACAACTTGCACTCCCACTCGTAGCTATCAATACCACTTATGAACATTTTGATGGAAGCTTTGTGATCAATACTCTACTGCTTTGAAATTTGAAATTGTTTGGGGAGGGGGGGGGGGGTTGGAATATATCCCCAATCCTCAGACTGGGATGATGGCCTACAGGATTATTCGGATTATTCGCACCCTAACAAGAATTTTCAAAATGCCTAGGACAGATATGAGCATAAGACCAGGAGCCCGATTTCAAAGAGTTAAAGGAACACGTTGCCTTGGATCGGTCGAGTTGGTCTTGGAAAAGCGTTTGTAACCGTTTGTTATAAAATGCATATGATTAGAAAGATATTTTAAAAGTAGAATATAATGATACACACAATTATCACTCTAATTTGCGTGGTTTTCCTCTTACCTCGTCGACAAACACGGTCGGCCATTTATGGGAGTCAAATTTTTGACTCCCATAAATGGCCGACCGTGTTAGTTCGCAAAGTTAAAGGAAAACCACGCAATTTCGAGGCAAATATGTGTTGATCATTGTATTCTACTTTTAAAACATCTTTCCAACCATATGCATTTTATAACAAATGGTTACAAAACACTTTTTATAGACCTACTCGTCCGATCCAAGGCAACGTGTTCCTTTAAGAATCACAAAACAGCGCTTATCAGAACAAAATTACGCTTACTAGAACAAGGTAACCAGCCAAACTACCATTCCACATGTACCATCATCGACTGGTATCCTGCTTAGTTGTGCTTAGTTGTGCTTAGCAGAAAGCTGTTAAGCAATATGTGCTGTTTAAACTGCTCAATGAATATGAGCCAAGGACTTTGGCCCATTCCCAACACAAATATCAATCCCTACAATTTCATTAAATAGTTAATGTAAGTCTTCACTACACAGGGCCCAATTTCTTGGCTCTGCTTACCGTAAGCAAAGAATCAGCGCTTGCGGAAGCAGGAAATTCTGTGCTTACGTCAAGCGTATTTCATGGGTTAGCGGAGAATTTGGCGTGTGTGTGTGCATACTTCACAGTTCTCAGGCATTTTACGCTTAAACATGTTAAACCATGAACACAGCTAGCACAGAAATTCAGCGCTTGCAGCCAAGCAGAGAATGGTATCCAAAGCGCAGAGTTTGGCGGTAAGCAGAGCCAAGAAATACATGCAGGGCCTAATGAAGATTATAGATCTGAACTTACATGTGCTTGGACGTTCGGCGAGGCCCCTTGCTGTAGTAGTTCTTCGGCAACCTCTGCATGGCCCTTGTAGCTTGCCCACATCAACGCTGACCAACCATTCTGAAATGATACACAGGACAACCATCAATACAATATTAAACAATAGAGGAGATATTTAAAATTACATTAAACATAGTAGGGGAAATTGTTTCCACTCCATACAAAATTCTAGCTCCATGATTGTTGTACAAAATCTTGCGGATTCTAAGCTGGAAATATTAGCAGGGCCCAAGTTCATAGATCTGGTTACAGTAAGCAAAGAATCGGCGCTTACGGAAGCAGGGAATTCCGCCCTTCTGTCAAGTGTAGTTCACGGGTTAGCGGGTATTTTTGCTTCTGCTCGTGCGTATTCCACAATACTAGGCATTCTGCGCTTACACAGCTAGTGCAGAAATTCGGTTCTTGCAGAATAAGCGCTGATTGAGATCGTAAGCGCAGAGTTCGGCGGTAACCAGAGCCATGAAACTGGGCCCTGAGCTCCTGCAATGCGCACATTTCCAAGAACAATGGGTGTATCTGGTCAGTCTGCTGCCACCTAATGCTACCAAAAGTTGGATGGGAATTATTGTTTTATTAAGATCAACTGCCAGACAGGAGGAGCCAATGACAAAATGCTACCCAATATGGAATCAGCTGGGAAGTTTCGCTATCGAAAAGGCACATCCACATCTCCCATATTTTTTGAGATTAGAAAAAAGCACAAACAGTACAGAAAACTTAAATCTTTACATTCTCTCTCTGTAATCAAATTACAGAACGCTTGCTGTTCCTCATGCTGTGTTAATTCCCCCAACCCCTGATCGTGAACCCCCTCCCCCCCCCCAAATCCAATTTAACGTTTCAGCATCTGTGAACATAGTTCTGAACATTAATGACTTAGAATGCTCACAGTTGATAGTTTCAATCCAGCGAGTTTGGACCAATGTAATATTGTCCTAAGGACAGACTCATATTGACAAGGACAGACTCACGACATGACTTCATCATTATTAAGCAATATTGCTTGGCATTTCAAACCAATTTTATGAAGTTTATAAGCAAATGTTTGTGCAATGTTCACTCTCTCAGTGCCAAGGTCATACATGTACAATCTATTCTATGTCTGTATGTATTCTAAAAGCCCCATAATTGTACAGGTCGGATCTTTTTTATGACTCAAAAAGAGTCATAAATCATACATGCACAACCAATAAAATACATTTTTCACAAGAGGTCATTAACACTCAAGAAATACTGATTGACTAATGTACCATAAAGCAACACAAATCAGCAAGATACATTTTGTTTGGTGAGAGAGACCTTTTTTTCACAGAATTTTCAAAAAGCTGAGCATTTTAGGTTAATAACGCAAAACAAAGCACTGGCACTGAAAGAGTTTAGTTAAAAACAGATGAACTAATGTCATATGGTCTCATTGTGGAAGTGACGTGGCCGAGCGGTTAAGAGCACTGAACTCAAACTCTGGTGTTTCTGATCAGTGTGGGTTCGAATCCCCAGCTGTGACACTTGTGTCCTTAAGCAAGACACTTGACACATTGCTTTGTCCTTCGGATGGGACGTTTAGCCATTGGTCCGTGTTATGTAACGCAAGAACCCAGTGCACTTATCAATAGGAGAAGGGGTTTGCCCCAGCGTTCCTGGTCTGATCGGCAGCAAATTGCGCCACAGCACCTTGTAAAACATGGTGCTATCAGAATTAGGTCTCATAATTCAAACGTAGTCCCACATCTTGCAGGAAATACTGTATGTTACAGCATCAGGGGCGTCATTGAGTGACGGACATGTGCGCTATATAAGAAGCCAAAATTATTATTATTGTTATGTTCATTGAAGACAATTTTGTTTGGGGTGACAGGGGATAGGGGTACAGGCAGGGGAAATAAAGGATTGAGGGCTTACAAGTTCATGTAATACTATATTAACCAATTTTTTGTGTGCAAATGGCGACCCCCAAGAAAATTCACAATAGCACCCTCAAGAGTCCTCTTTCCCATTCTGAAAACTGTGTGGTTGTGCAATCTATGTTTTTCATTTTAACAACTGATTTTCTAAGGGGATTTTAATTGTGACCGGTCTGTGGACGAACGAATTAACTTCAATGTATAGTGGGACTTAATTTCATTGCTCGGCTTAATGCTGAAATCTGCGATTGCGATCACCACTCTCCACTTAATGTTTCAGCACCGAATTTCTGCGACGTGGAGTAACCACGCACACAAGCAAAACATTTCCAGATGACCAAGGAAATATGCCTGACGTAAGTGCGTAACTCCCTGCTTCCTTTGCTTACGATAAGCAGAGCCATGAAATTTTGCCCTTATGTATTGAACCAGATATAAATGCTGAATGTCTCAGTAAGAACATGTTAACGTTGTGATTTTAACCATACATTAATAACAACCATGTAAGTAGCATTTCCGTAAAAAAAAACCCCATAAATAATACTTTTTTGTAACTAGATAGCCATGAATTTAAAAACAACACATAAATAGATTACAGGAAATGTGCTCCTTGTAAAGTGCCAATCTGCGTCAGATGAAAATGTGCAATGAAATCATCGGAGCGAGTAAGAGGTACTATTAATAAACTGTCTGGCTTGTGGGCTTAAAATACTGCTCTGCATCTTAATAAACCAAGGGCATGTTGGTTATACACAACTTTTATTGCTTTTTTATTTTATACACTTGACATGTACTTAGATGCATCTCCCTCAAAATATAAGTCAGTGCCACAAAGAATTATAATTAAATGACACTCGTTAAGCAAATTATATTAGGGAAAATCTTCTCGCCAGAAATAGATTTGGTTACAAATGTTCTTGGAGCAATTCTACAGGGCACTTCTACTCCGAAGTCTTTCCATTCAGAAAAAAAAAACCTCTTTGGTTTGTGTTCTATATGTATACATGTAATAAAATAGTAGGGAAACATTTATGAAATGCCAACCCCAGCCCCAAGAGAGATAAGCCTAGAGGCACTTTATCAAAATAGTATTCACAAGTTTGGCCGGTGGCCAATATGAAAATATAATTGTAACAAATGAAATCTGAAATTATATGTGTGTGTGTGGGGTGGGGGGGGGGGGGGGGAATTGAACAACTCTGAAATGTCAGAGATGGGATTGGACTGGTCCCGTAAAAATAGCTTGTGGGTCCAGGTCCCCCTAATTCTAGACCCAGAACTTCCCCGACGCTACAACTCGGGAGGTTTACAGACTCTCGGCATCATAAGAAATACAAATGTTTAGGTTTTGGACACAATGTGTCCTTCTCGCTTTGTTGACTGCTTAAATCATTTCATGGAAATTTAAAGGCTCAAGGAGGTTTTCAGAAAGCCAAAAGAAACCACACACCTGATAATACATGTATAATGTACAAAATTCCACCCTAGCAGAGTCTTTCTCGAAGGCTAAAGAGAAAGACTTTGCTAGGGTCGGAAACCCAGGCCATTAACTATGTTTTGCATTAATACCACAGGTCCTTTTGGTTGGTATGCAGTTTGCAACAGCTACATCTATTTTCTGTCATGTACAAATAGAGTAGACTTTGTGCCTGACACAAGATTTGACCCAGTTATAATGAAGTCGAGGGTTACTTCACCAACTTGCAACGATCGAGAGCCCCCTGCATCAACTGGCGTCGTCACCCACCGCTGCAACGATTGGGGGTCAAAATTACCATGTAATGCATCAACTGTGCGCAACTTTGAGCGATGCATGGGTGGCTGGAGCCATGAACCTGCATGTTATTTTGAATGAAGATTACCCCCCCCCCCCCTCCACACTCAATAAAAAGACAAGCAAAGCTATGTGATATATTATGTGCAATGTCTCTGACTAGAATTTGTCCTTTGATTAAATCTTATGCATTATCAACATCATGATTCCAAAGAAAGAGAAGAGTAAGGTATGATCAGCCTTTTCTTGATAAAACTTTCCGCCTGATTGCCGGCTTCTGCGGCCTCAATTCATCTGTGTGGCACTATCCAGTCGAGCATGTTTAGGCAGGGTCGCTGGAAATAGCGTGCCTGAATGGGAATGATGCCGAAAGCCATGTCACATCGCCATGCAGATTGGTTGTGATGTCGTGCATGACAATTAGGAAGGACACTACAAGGTTGGATCACAGGCCTTACTCTCGTTCTCCTGAAACTCATCTCGATTTCAATGATACCTGTGAGAAGTCAATCAGTCTAACTAAGAAGAGTAAAGGCCCGGTCACACAGGCCCTGATAACGAGAACGAAAACAAGAACAATAAAAATGCAGGCTCGCGATTGGTTGAATTGCTCCGTGCAGAATACGCCCACGCTCATTCAACCAATCGAGGGCGTGCATTTTTATCGTTATCGTTTTCGTTATCGTTTTCGTTCTCGTTATCGGGGCCTGTGTGACCGGGACTTAACACTAGCTAGATGCTCTTCTTCATCAATCTTTGACATGTATTGTAAGTTATCACACAAGCGTGAGTGGAATACAAAAAAATATAACGCTTCTGCGTCCCATATCCAACTTGGCTGAATTTGCAACGCGCAAAATTTAAAATTTCAGAGCGATATTTCACGCGCACAAAGTTTAGAATGTAATTTTGGCACTGTCCGTATACGGAGCGTGACAAAATGACATTTCACAATACACACTGTGTAATAAAAACAGGGGAAGTACGATATAAAACAGAGGTCGTAGCATATATGTTTTTATCCCCCTAGTAGTTCGAGCTTCTGATTGGTGGATTAGCGCGTACTGGAAGATAATAGCGATAAACTTGTTTACAGTAAGTTCACACGCGGCAATTCAGAGAAGAAGATTGGAATAGAGGACCTTATTGTTTCCAATCACATCAGGGACACAACATCCTTCAACACATTCAAGGCCCTTCTGAAAGCCCACTTGTTTCAGGAGGCCTACCATCAATGACTTGTTATTTCTTCTGTGCCTCAGTGCCTTTGAGCAAACTTTTGATTCAGGCGCTATACACATTTTGTTTGATTGATTGATTGATTGATTGATTGATTGATTGATTGATTGATTGATTGATTGATTGATTGATTGATTGATTGATTGATTGAAATCCCTGCACCTATTCAGACCTGGAACTACACGTAGGCCATTGCCTCCGTTGCCCTGGTATTGGCCTTGGCGCCTGTTCAAAAGTTTCCCATACACTTTTTAAATGGAAGCGCACTTTGGAAAATGAAAAAATGGTCTTGCCCTCTCAAAGATGACGTTCCGGGTTGGATTTCACAGAGAGTTATTAGACTACAGTCTTATTTCAAGTTAGGTTTTTAATTACTCCTAAAGAGTCCTAGGACTAATCCTAAGTTTGCACTATCTTTGTGAAATCTACCCCTTTCGAAGGTGTTTGCTCTTATTTGAGTAGAGTAGTTCAGCAACGTTCGAGGAAATCAGTTCATCCTCTTTTTTTTCTTCTTTCTTTTTTTTTTTTTTTTTTTTAACAAAGGGTTGATAACCATTTTCCATAACTTGCCCAACATGTTATTGATATATGTGGAAATACAGCAGAAACTTTCAGAAAGATAGGTTATTGAAGTGATGAATTCTGAGACCCAATTATTTAGCACCAGGGTTTACAATTTGCTACGGCGCATTAAGCAGCCAGAGCCAGGAACACCGGGGCGAACCCCTTCTCTTTTTGATAAGTGCACTGGGTTATTTTACATGCGTTACACAACACACGGGACCAACAGCTTTACGTTCCAATCCGAAGTATGAAGCAATGGGTAAGTGTCTTGCTTACGGACACAACTGTCACGGCTGGAGATTCGAACCCACACTCTGCTGATCAGAAACACCAGAGTTTGAATTCGGTGCTCTTAACTGCTCAGGCAAAGCCCCAGGATTTGATGGCATATCGGCCGAAGAGCTAAAAGCAACAGGTGAAACCGGCACTAAAATCATACACAAACTGTGCAACAAAATATGGGACACAGGTGAAATTCCACAGGAATGGGGGAGAGCCATCATTGTACCCATCTTCAAGAAAAAGGACAAGTTGGATTGCTCCAACTACAGGGGAATCAGCCTCCTAAACCTGGCGGGAAAAGTCTTCTGCAGCATATTACACAAACGAATGCAGACCCAAACAGAAAACATCCTAGCTGAATCACAGGCAGGCTTCAGACCAGGACATAGCACCACCGACCAACTCTTTACTTTAAGACAACTAGCAGAAAAGTATAATGAGATAAGAAAACCTTTATACTGCTGTTACATCGATTATCAAAAGGCTTTTGACACAGTCTGGCAGGAGGGTCTCTGGCAAGCCATGCGACACCTGGGCTACCCATCAAAAACGGTAGATCTCCTTAGAGCTCTCTACGGTGTATCACAAAGCGCTGTAAGAGTTAATGGGGAACTCACCTCATGGTTCACTACCACAACAGGAGTCCGGCAGGGATGTATACTGTCACCCCAACTCTTTAACATCATCCTGGATCTGGTATTGAGACTTGCGATTCAAGATTAACAGATTGGTGTAAGAGTTCAAGGGCAATACATCAACAATCTTCGTTTTGCAGACGATATTGTACTTCTGGCAGAAAACGAAGAAGACCTCCAGTTTCTAGTTTCAGAGGTTGATACCTTCAGCAAGAAGTTTGGTCTGACAATAAACAAAAGCAAAACTGTAGTCCAAGTCCTTAACAGAGATAAGATCCAACTTAACATACAGATAGATGGTAAATCCTTGGACTAAGTCGAAAACTTCGGCTACTTGGGGTGTGTGATTTCAGAAATCCCCACCAGTGAAAATGACATCAAGCGTAGAGTTGGACTTGCCATGGGGGCCATGCAAAAGCTGAACTCTATATGGACATCCAAAGACATCAAGAATTCAACCAAGCTTAATCTTTACAGAGTCTTGGTTCTACCAATAGCCACCTACAGCTCCGAAACATGGACACTAAAGAAAGCAGATGAGCAGAGATTAAGGGTTTTCGAGATGGCCTGCTTGAGGAAAATCCTGGGGGTCACCAGAAGGGACAGACTTCGCAACACAAGAGTACGTGAACTGCTTCACTACTATAAAGATCGTCCAACTTCAATTAGCAAAACTAAACTCAAGTATTTTGGGCATGTGAACAGAATGGGCAATGGCCGATACCCCAAAATACTTCTAGAGGGCCACATTGCAGGAAACAGACCCAGAGGAAGACCAGGGAAACGATGGCTGGAAGATATCAAGCACTTCTGTGAAGAGGCTGACATACCATCTGTGGCAGCAGCAGGACACCTAGCAAGGAACAGAGACCTATGGAGACTCTTAGTTGGGAAGCCATCTCCGGGATCTACCTCAGGAGTCGGCTATGATGATGATGATGAACTGCTCGGCCACGACACTTCCATAAGTTGTAAACAAAACAGTCCTACAAGTGGCAAAGATACAGATTACACTCGCCTGCCTACAAGACTGTCCGTCCCATAGATGAACAATGATCAAGCTAGGGTCCCTCTCCCCTAAAAACGCAGGGCTAAGTCTACTACCAAACAAATCTTGTGCCACCACAATGACCATACAAACCTACTTGGTATTGGACACTGAAAAGCTGTTGATAATATAAAAACATTGTGAGAAATGATTCCCTATGAAGTAATGGAGTTTTTGAGAAAGAGGTAATTTCCACTACAAATTTTGAATCTGATATAGACGATGTGACCCATTTTTACATTCAAACCGCCCTCTGTTGAAAAAACACTGTATACGTCATGTTTCGCCGGGCAAAAAGACACGTAGTCATGGTAAGTTTGCATACACTTTCTATCTGGCTGCCAAAACACAAAGGTTTTGCCCGGCGGTATGCACGCGAATCATGTTATGGTTTTCATGTGACGTCAGAGGTCACATCGTCTATATGCTTCAACCTTTCACAGGCATCTGAAAGCACACAACTCTATGCAATAATAGTATTTTTTCTTTTATAATTTGCTTGGAACTACATTGACCAATTGTGCCCAAATTTCCACAGTTTTGTTCACCAAATTGAGGATGACAATCTTTGACAAATTACAAAAAGTAGACCCTGGCTTTAAAACTCCTAAGCATTGAATCAAGATAAAGACTGAAGACAGAAACACACAGGGCTTCTTCTCTTATAGCTAACCATCCATTCTGTACCCTGGTCTCAGTCCTTAATTACACATTCCCAGTCTTGTCGTCTGCAGCATAGCAACCCACAAGACTCTGCAATTATCCTGCCTCATAATGAAGGACTGCTTCTACTTATCCAAGAGGCTGGAGACGGAAAACTGTGATCTTGAAATTTCTCCCATTTTTTAGATTCCACTCCAAGGGATCAAAAGGGCAAATTCCATCACTCAAGTGGAAACAGTGACCATCTTATGATTGTTGATAATTAATCTATTTCAAAAATTTGAATTAAAAAATGTGAAGGGCTTTTAGTTTTCCCTCTTTTTTTCTTGTGTAGTATGACGTAAGTAACATACAGAGTTTCAAGGTTTTTTTTTAACTAAGTAACATACACAGTTTTGAGTAAATGACAAAAAAATATTATACAAAAAAGAGACCGCTAACATTCGCTAGAACAAACAGGAAACACAAAGTCAACAAAGCCCGTGTCTTTTTGATGATGTTTCTCGGATCATAGACGTGTGACAAATCCATGAACTGACAATAACAGTGGAGTACTTGCCTTCTGTCCGTCGGTAACCAATCCACCGAACTAAAAAATCAATAACCGGCAGCTTTGTAGCACCGCGGTCAAACATATTGCTTTCCGATATTGATGTTCAATGAATGAGCCATGATGAGCATGAGCAGTATCATTTATTTCGCTATAGGTTGAACAAAGACAAATATTTGAACCTGCAAACTACTGGATTAACATGCCGGCACTCTACCAAACAGAGGTGAAAGTCAAAAGGTCGGACAAAAGGATCAAAACTTTAGGAGGTACAATGAAATAAACTTTTCTACTTTTCAAACCCAGTTATAAAAATTCATTCCTAGAATGAATTAAATGCAGTGGCAAGGTAATAATAATAATAATAACAATAACAGTGGCTTCTTATATAGCGCTCAGGTCTGTCACGCAGTGACGCTCACGGCGCTTCCACATTAAACCATCTCAGCTCCCTGAGAAGTATACAGCCTGTGCCGCCAAATATGTAGCGCAATCAAGGCTAATCCAACCACAAAAACCATCTCTGCCCTCACAGGTACCCATTTACCCCTGGGTGGAGAGAAGCAAATATAGTGAAGTGTTTTGCTCAGGGACAGAAGTGTCCCGACCGGGATTTGAACCAACACTCTGATAAACAGAAGCACCAGAGCTTGAGTACACATGTAAGCACTGTTTGAGATTAGAATGTTGATCTCAACTAGACTTTCTCTCTCTATTTGAAGCACAATAATTATCCAGTAGGTTTCTCATACAACAAAATAAGGACAAGCAAATAACGTTATGTTTTTAGGGATTTTTTTTATGTAGTCCCCTATAGTTACAAAAATGGTTCTCCTCTCTTCCCCGGGCAAAACTTTTGGGAGTGAACAAGTAGACTAGAGTGGGATTTAAACCTGTAACCACCGCATTAAAATTACATGCCGACGCTCTACCAACCAGAGGTGACAGTAAAAAATGTCTGACAACAGGATAAACTTTAAGAAGTACCTTGACAAAATCTTTTAGGATTGAAAAGAGTAGACTAGAGTAGGATTTGAACCTGCAACTACTGGATTAACATGCTGGCGCTCTACCAATCAGAGGTGACGGTCTTTGCTGACAAAAAGTTCCAACATGGGATCTACATTTTAGGGGGTACCTCGAAATGATAACAGTTCCACCTAACGGTAACCCCTGGAGTTAAGCTTTGTTCATACTCCTGCAAATACAAAGCGGATTGTGGCATCACATGGCTGTTTTCAAAGCGAATGTTTCTCAGGAGTTGAACACAGTGCAACTGTTGCCAATTATTAGTTGCAAATTTGTGACGTCAAAATTTGTGTCGCACTCAAATTGGCAGGAAGTATCAACCGGGCATTATGGATTCCAAGGAGCTTCTGGGAACACTATCCAAAGCACTAGAGAAGTAGATCAATAAACAGGGTATCTTTTTGAATGGAAAAAAAAACAGCTATTTTTTTTACCAGGCAGACATAAACCAAAGTATAAATTCAGATAAAAGTCTGATATTTTGTTTATCCCTGACCAACTGAGTCATCTATTTTTTGCGTTGTGCCTATTTGTAAAATATCTTTGTTCGGGGTGTGAATAAAAAGCCATGAACTTCTAAGTGTCCCCTTCTCTCCCCCCCCCCCCCAATAGCTTCTGACTGACTTGTGTTGAAATGTGACTCCTTTATTGCATACAACAGCGCAGCAGTAGGACACCCACATAGCTCAAAATGTTTATAGGACAAGAATTGAAGTGGGAAGATAAAAACTTTTTTAATTTGAAAGAAAAAAATTGTATATTATGGGTGAGAAGTCTTCATCAACATATTTCTATTATCAGACTAAAAGTCAACATTTGAACAAAAACACAAGACAGGCGGACTTGTCTGGCCTTGAGTTTACTGGCCTGATGCTAAAATCACTGGCCAATAAATATCCAGCAGTTTTTTAATGACAGTAATACAAAATACCCATCTGCCATTTCAAATTAAATGTACAAAATCTACTTTCGGTGCATTTGGCTAATGGCTAACAGAGCCATTTATAGTTTTTACCCAAGCAAGAAATTAATTGTCAATAGTGTATGAAATGTTCTTCAGTATTTAATCATCAGGCTGGACTAATCCTGTTTAACCAAACCTAATTTATAAGTCTAATTGAATCCCGTCCCAATGGTGCACCAAATCAAATTGCCCTTACTTCACACCATTATTCTATAAGCACATCCCTATACAGACATCTATTAGGTATTATAAATGGTCACAGCAATCGGCCATGACTCACCCATTATTTATTTAAAAGACACGACAGGATTATAACAAGAAGCAAATTGGCAGTTGTGGTTTTAAGAGATTGATGACTCAATTAGTTTGCATTGAGTTGATGAGAGACCTGTTCTGTACAGAGTGTGATTGGTCTAGTCATCTCAAGGAGATAGGATTTCACCCAGGGGAAATATTGACATAAGCACCTTTAAAGATAGGCCAACCTCAGGAATCTGCTTTAAAGGCACTGGACACTATTGGTAATTACTCAAAATAATTCAAAGTAGCATAAAGATGTACTTGGTAATGAGCAATGGAGAGCTGTTGATAGTATTAAACATTGTGAGAAACGGCTCCCTCTCAAGTAATGTAGTTTTTGAGCGAGAGGCTTCAGGCCTACAGTATTTTAACAAAACTTTAGACATCTGAAAGCACACAAATTTGAGTAACAAGGGTGTTTTTTCTTTCATTATTTTCTTGCAACTTGGATGACCATAATTGTCAAAGACCAGTATTCCAACATTTGGGCTCAATTGGTATTTGAAGTTGCAAGATAACAATGGAAAATACCCTTGACCCTTGTTGCACAAATTTGTGTGCTTTCAAGTCTGAGAAGACTTCAGGGCTTAAGTCTTTCTCAGATTTAAATATTTTAGTGAGAAATTACCTCCTTCTCAAAAACTACGTTACTTCAGAGGGAGCTGTTTTTCACAATGTTTTATACTATAAACAGCTCTCCATTGCTCGTTACCAAGTAAGTTTTTATGCTAATATACATTTTTAAGTAATTACCAAATGCGCACTTTGCCCAATTTCATAAAGCTGTTAAGCAGAAAATTCTGCTAAGCAAGAAGTGAGTGGGGTACCAGTCACAGCAATGATAAATGATAATCTGCCTGGTAACCTTTTTTTGCCGATTATTTGTGCTAAGCAAGTTTTTTAAACGGAGTGTTAATTTTCATATCACAGTCTCCAGACTCACCGCAGAAAATTCTGAAACGTGTAAAAGTCTTGGAAATTTTGTTTGAACTGTTCATGTGAATTCATTACTAGAATGCATTCAATGCAGTGCAAGGGTACACAGATAAGCTGGGTTAGAGATTAGAATATTAAACTCTAAAAAAAACTTTGGTCTCTCTCTCTATTTGAAGTGCAAAAATTATCCAGTAAACCTCCCTTGCAACAAAATGTGCCTAGCAAATAACATAATGTTTTGACCAAAAAGGAAGAGATATAGTTACATTGTGTACACAAATGGTTCTCCCTTCTTCCAAGAGCGAAATGGCTGCAAGTGAGTTTCCTCAAATAATATTGACCCAAACGAGGAGGAAAAAATTGAGTGTTCCTCAAAGGTGTGTAGAGATCATTTACAACTTCCTATCTTCACTCATTGCTGACATATCAGATCTGTCACTAGAATATCCTAAACAATGACAGCCTCAAGCCAAGATAGTCAACCGCAAAATAAACTTTGACAGCTCATCTTCCCTCTTGTTTATTTTGTATTTAAACAGAACCAATGGGAGACTTTGAGGGTGGTTTAAAGGGAGTGGACACTATTGGTTACTACTCAAACTAATTATTAGCATAAAACCTTTCTTGGTAACGAGTAATGGGGAGAGGTTGATAGTATAAACATTGTGAGCAACTGCTTCCTGTAAAGTAATGTAGTTTTCGAGAAAGTGCGCACATGCTCAGAGCTGCAAAAAAGGACCGCTATGTCTGCTGTCGCCAGTGTCTCAAAAGTCTCCCATTACCAGCTAGACAGGCCTGCAGCTAGATCTATTGTTATCCAAAATGCGAGCACACTTACAGCTACAAGAACAATGGGAAAGTTACCTAAGTTTGCTGACACTTAGCGACTCAAACACTTCAAGTACGTTCGTTTTGTAGTGAAACAAATTGATACTTACGACATCTGTATGGTCGATCTCCGCTCCTTTGGCGAGGAGACCTTTTACAATATCTAGATGACCATCCTTGGCTGCAAATATCAGAGCAGTCCATTTGTCCTGTACAAGAAAATAACAACATAAATAACCACATTTTAAGGCAAAGTATGCATTTGACTTTTTAATGGAACCCCTCAATTGTAATGATTCCTTTATAAATGTACATGTAGATGTATACAAAAAACTGTGCAGATTGCGGGTTTGAATCCCTGTTTATGACACGGTTGTGGCATTGAGCCAGGCACATACCACTATTGTTGCGTAAAAAGTGTGCTCTACCAGCCTGGCTCCTAATGGATAATACCCATGCCTTCATCCATGCCTCCATCCTTACGAACTGTTTAAGCCCCCAGGAGTAGTTGGCAATGTGCCCTGGTGACATTACTGTTTATAGTGTTTCTTTATGCGCCTTGGGTGTCATTATAGGCAGATATGTGCGCTTTAAAAATCTTTAACTATTATTATACTTATTAGATCAGTGTCGGCAGCCTAAATCAGATAGGTGAAGCCCTCACCTTGAAGTGGCCACCTGATGTAAGACGATCATCTCATTTGAAAAACAGAGGGTAAAAAACAAGAACAAAACTTCTATTGATGCTGATTGCCAGACAGACTTACCTCATCAACTGCTTTGATATCAGCTCCTCTGTCCAGTAACTCCTGCACCAGTTCTAGTTTACCAGCTTGGGCAGCACACATCAGAGCCGTCTGCCCACCCTGGAAATAATATCAAAGAGAAATTAAGATTTAGTCCAAAGTGATGAATGAACAAGTAATCAAACCTCTGGCTGATTTGGGACTACTACACTAGATTGTATCTCCACCATGCAAAGTTTCAAATCCTACTCATGTACATGGTGTTACTACAAACCTTTCTAGATTGTATCTCCACCATGCAAAGTTTCCAATCCTACTCATGTACATGGTGTTACTACAAACCTTTCTAGATTGTATCTCCACCATGCAAAGTTTCAAATCCTACTCATGTACATGGTGTTACTACAAACCTTTCTAGATTGTATCTCCACCATGCAAAGTTTCAAATTCTACTCATGTACATGGTGTTACTACAAACCTTTCTAGATTGTATCTCCACCATGCAAAGTTTCAAATCCTACTCATGTACCGTAATTTTCGGATTATAAACCGCGCGGCGTATAAACCGCACTTCCCCAAAATATACAAAAAAATATTTAGGTGTCGGCGTATATGCCGCGCGGCGTATAAACCGCGACCAAAATAAAAAAAAACATGAAAAAACTAACCTCAAAACACGGAAGTGAAGTACGCAAACCTGCCGCGTTACGGGTGATTTTTTTATCTCACACTATCAGTCCTGAGTTATACTTTTTTCCATCAACAACCCTTTTCAAGAATTTGCGATTTGCTGATCGGCTGTGTTGACCATGTTTTGTGAACTTCTTTGGCAACAAACTGTCCGTGAATCAAAGATCGGTCGACAACGCACACCGAGAAATAGTTGAACTTTGCCCTGCATCGCATCGCCCTGTGTTGACAAAAATTGTCCACGTTTGATGATTAGACTGGGCCGCGAGCCTTCAAGCGTTGGTCAGACGTTCAAGCTATTTGTTGTACAATGGGCAGCCGCTCTACTCGATCCGTCCGAAGTCTAGCCAAGATTTTATGAATGGAACTATCACCGGCCAATCAACAACGGCCAGTCATCAAACGGCCAATCACCGCATGCGTACACACAAAGGGGCCGTGCTTGTTTGCGGTCCTCTTTGTGGCGATGTGCAGTGACAGGCGGGCGGCACATCAGGCAGTCTTGTATAGTTGCCGCAAAGTGGGAGTTGCGTCGTAATTAGAGTAGAAATATATTGAAGTTTACACTATTGATCGTAATTGAAATGATCTATTATAGGATAGTATTCTTTTTGTAAGCTGGCAGCACCCCCTTTGCGGGACCACATTATTGTTTGTTGGATAATTATTGATGAAAGTTACAACTGAAAATACGTTTGTTATTGTGATACTGAACAAAACC
The DNA here is from genome assembly GCF_032118995.1 of Asterias amurensis. Taxonomy (NCBI): domain Eukaryota; kingdom Metazoa; phylum Echinodermata; class Asteroidea; order Forcipulatida; family Asteriidae; genus Asterias; species Asterias amurensis. The sequence continues at coordinate 8,559,255 of NC_092651.1, forward strand.
AATAACAGTTTTAAAAATTGACAAAGTTAAATCCTACTTTATTTGTAGGTAAGTGAGATCGTGTTGCAATAAAAATTAACTTCAGTGCGTTGACTATCGTTTCAACATAGGATTCGTCTGCAGAAGCAGTGATAAAGAAACAGTGCGAAGATTTATATCCAAGGAATCCTTTGCCTTCCGTTTTGTTTAAATAGAAAATAGACAAACCAAAACCAAACAGTCCTTTTCAGGGCTACCACAACACAAACGAGAGTTGTCTATGACTGTTGTTTCTGTTTACAATGTATAAAGGAACATTTTTTAAACATGTAAACAGCTCCTAAAAAAATTCCTTTATAAAATATAAAAGAAATAATAATGGGGACGGCTAAAGTTGTTCCCTCACTTTTATTGTATAGCGGTAGTAATTAAACAAAATGCGCTACCTTATTGTTTGCGTAATCATAAGGACAGGGGATTCACTTTTATTAAACATCGGAGTAGACGGGAAATAAGGTTGAAATGGGTCTTTCAATAAGGGAATTAAAGAAAAGTGGTTGTTTCTCCCTCCCTTTTATTGTAGTCCTACAACGAGGATCCACAACAGATATTGCAACGACGGACGGGCGGACGGGCGGACGGACGTAGCGTGTGTGTAGTAATGTATCTTGCAGCGTGCACATTAAGCACATGTACACATGCGAGTTCGTAAAGCTAGCAATCTGTTAATTGCGCTGCTCAATCTCGAAATTGCACAACAGATGTTGGGGGCACCGTATTGAGCGATGTTCGCCGACGGGTTGCGCTACGCCCTCATATTTGCGCCGCCAGGAAATAAAATTCCCAATGTTACTGGACTCAACAATCAGGGCGGTTTGAAAACGTTTTGTTTGACCCCCGGCGCGGCATAGTTATTCTTTGCGTACGTTCTGCTGTTGCGGTGTGCGTGGTTGACCTGAAGAAACCGCTGGCTGACACGAGTGTAGCCTGGATGTCTGACGTCAGTAAAGATCGTGGGATAAATAGACAGGGGACGAGTCTATTTCGCTGAGACACGAGTATAGCTTGAATGTCTGACGTCAGCATGTAGAGATCGCTAGGATAAATAGACGGGCACCAGTCTAGTCTAACCCGAGTTGCGCTGAGAGGGGGAGCTGAGGGCGGTTGATAACGTTTTACAAAGGAAACACGGAATACAATTGTGGTGGGATTTTGTCATCACACAGGCAGGTTTTTGTTCTCGTTGAAGAAAAAAAACATTATTATTAGAATAGTTTACGAACGATCTTTCTTTTAAAAAATGCCGTTTTTTCTCTTAAATATTTACACGTCGGCTTACAAGCCGCCCGGAGAATAAACCGCAGGAGTTCAAAAAAATGTCAAAATCAACATATAAACCGCGGTTTATAATCCGAAAATTACGGTACATGGTGTTACTACAAACCTTTCTAGATTGTATCTCCACCATGCAAAGTTTCAAATCCTACTCATGTACATGGTGTTACTACAAACCTTTCTAGATTGTATCTCCACCATGCAAAGTTTCAAATTCTACTCATGTACATGGTGTTACTACAAACCTTTCTAGATTGTATCTCCACCATGCAAAGTTTCAAATCCTACTCATGTACATGGTGTTACTGCAAACCTTACTAGATTGTATCTCCACCATGCAAAGTTTCAAATCCTACTCATGTACATGGTGTTACTACAAACCTAACTAGATTGTATCTCCACCATGCAAAGTTTCAAATCCTACTCATGTACATGGTATTACTGCAAACCTTACTAGATTGTATCTCCACCATGCAAAATTGAAAATCCTACTCATGTTCACAGTGTAACCGCAAACCTTATTAGACTCGTTTGATTGTATCTCTACCATGCAAAGTTTAAAATCCTACTCATGTACATAGTGTTACCTTAATTAAAGCTTTAATAGATTCTCCACAATGCAAATGGATGTTATTTTACTGATGAAAAGTTATTTGTACGTAATGAGCGGTTCACAGTTATTGCTTTCTTAACAAGCATATAAAGCGATCACTTTGTCAGACCAAAAAGCTCTAGCCCCCTGTTTCATCACGGATTGCGTGTGAATTCATAAACATGCTTTAAATATCGCAATTAATTCCTCAACTGTCATGTCTGTGACATTATTTTTTATAGATTGCTACAGGTACAAGTGAGCTCTCAGATAGAAAGTGATGAATCTTATTTGATAATGACCTATCCTTCCGTTTTAGTTGTTTAACACCAAATACAGATGCGAGTCACATGCTTGTATTTACATAAAGACTACCTCTGATGATTCGTCTTACTCATACAGTCCAAGCAAAGTCAACAACCCATATCCACTAGAGGCAATAACTTTACAAGCTTTTGACCGTCTGCACTTTTTCAAAGCCATTTCTACCATGCAGAGCCGTGGACAGTTTACAGATATTATTTCAAGCAAACCGGAAAGGAATTTCACAGATTAAAAAATATACTTCAAGTGATTCCATGTTAGTTTAAACATTCTAGGTTTTTTTTAATCGCTGGCAGGTGAATTTCGGTCGTTAGCCGTCGCAGCTGCTGCAAAGTTATTCCCCCTATGGGCTGTGTGGCGAAGACCGAACTCTAAATTAAAGAAATTTTTCAGATACTTGTCAAAGTGTTGATGCTACATTTAAGGAAGGAACAGGGATCTTGAGTTAATTTACTTGTACGTGTGTGTGTTTGCTGATGTGACCAGGGCTTTATAGATGGAGTTTCATAAGCTCACTGCCCATTCTTCAGTTAACGCCAAAATGTTTGTGCAAGTTATTTACTTTAGTCTTATAGTGCACGTATCTACCAATAAGGTACTCACGGCACATGAACAAAAAAACAGAAACTCGAAGACAGGTTTTTAAGATTTGTAATTATGAGACCAATTTCAATCACTACCTGACTAGGGGCGCTTCAATTCGTTGTGACTTTGAGGCTAGTCACAACTATTTTCAAAACAAAAGATTATGGTCGCAGCAAGCACAAGAAGGTAAAGTTCAGGTTGAAATGTGAAGTTTGCTTTGCAACAATACATCACTATGGTTGCAACTTCAACACTAGTCACCTAGGTCAAATCAGAAGTGTAGATAATGAACATGTAGACATGCCGTCCAAGGGCATCTTAAAGACACCAGCCACTATTGGTAATTGTCAAAGACCAGTCTTCTCACTTGCTGTAACTCAACATATGCATAAAATAAAAAAACCGTTAAAATTTAACTCAATCGGTCAGCGAAGTTGCGAAATATTAATGAAAGGAAAAAACACCCTTGTCGCACCAGTCACACGAAGTTGTGTTATTTCAGATGCTTGATTTCAAGACCTCAAATTCTAAATCTGAGGTCTCAAAATCAAATTCGTGGAAAATCTTCTTTCTTGAAAACGACTACATCACTTCAGAGGGAGCCGTTTCTCCCAATGTTTTATACTATCAACCTCTCACCATTACTCGTAATCAAGAAAGGTTTTATGATGACAATTATTTTGAGTAATTACCAATAGTGTCCACTGTCTTTAACAGGATTTTAAATTTAGCTTTTAAAAATATATTTATTGCTGAACCTTGAAATGCAATACAGTTGAGTTAGCATAAGGTACTGAAAGTACAGATGAAAAACCATGATGCCAATCAATGGATGTACATGTGGGAAAGTGTCTGTACATCAATTACAAATGCATTATGTATTGTGTTATGACATAACTGGTGTTAATCAATAGTAATTGCTGTACAACACAATGCGCTGATACCTTTAGAGGAATACATACAACAAAGTGCCCTGCAGCATTGGGAAATCTGAGCACCTCTATCATAACTATAATCAAAACCACATTGTAGAATACATATTGTACATACATGTACATGTAGCTGTGCATGTATACCGGGCCTTCAAATAACCCACGGCACCCACAGCAAATTGCAGTGGTGCCCTTTGCTTTTGCTGTGGTGCCCTTTGCTATGGTGTCCAATCTAAACTAGAATGTTCCTCATAGAAGTGCCCCTTTACCAGAGGGAAAATTGCTTTGCCCCTTCAATAACGAAGTTCAAGACATGAGTGTATACAGTATGTATTTTTGTTTAGACTGTTTAAACTGATGGGACTATTACATGTAGGTCCAATTTATGTTTTCATTTGTTTATCTTGAGCCCACCCAAACCCACTTCACATCATTACATGATGACATGTGAATGAATTTGTCTGACATTAAAAATAACAAACCTTTGAAAAATTTAAACTCAATTGGTCGTCAAAGTTGCGAGAGAATAAGGGAAGAAAAAAACACCCTTGTCTTGTGTGCTTTCAGATGCTTGAATTCGAGACCTCAGCTGACGTCTCAAAATCAAGTCAAATGTTATACATTTTTCAAAAGTTACGTTACTTCAGAGGGTCTGTTTTCTCACAATGTTTTATACTATCAACAGCTCTCCATTGCTCGTTACCAAGTAAGTTTTTACTCTAACAATTATTTTGAGTGATAACCGATCGTGTCCAGTGCCTTTAAGTTTGGTTTCAGGGATGTACTCTGAGGATGTGTGCAGAATGTCGTTACAAATATGTTGTTATACAAATATTGGATGCATATGAGTGCACTGTTGCACAATATAATCATATAATCACATGGTCACATCTGCACTATTCCATTTCATAAGGTGAGGCTGATGAATTGGAAAAGCCAGATTTCACTCTAATATTGGAGTATAGCTCAACTTGACTGCACCATCGACAGCACATAGGATTTCTAGCTCAAAATTTTGAACACAATGATGCGTACATCCCAGATGTCATGCTCCACTTCCGATATCACATTCTGTATCAGTTGATAGATAGTACTCACAAGGCCCATGATGGTGCATATTATTTTCAACAGCTGTCGGGTGCCTATCTTTATGTATAGTGAAAAGACACAAAATTGAGAACTCATTTTGCCAAAACACATTTTACAGACACCCCCTCCCTCCATGTGGAGATTCATTTTGTTCTTTCCTTCGTCCCTGTAATTAAGAACCTCCCAAAGACTTTGCACACAAAAATCCCTATGAAGCACCCCCAGTCTTTAGAATACACCTATTTGAAAAGCGTTCTAGATTTCATACAAGATATAGACTGGTGAAAAAGCTGGAGGTCTAGTGAAATGCCGAGCTAACTTACTAGTCCTACTGACTAGTCACTGAACAAACCCTACGAGCAGAGTAGCGAACAGCAATTCCCACATCAACCATCAAGAGCTACTGGGAGCACGTCTTGATATTGTACTAGGCCACGGCTCTTTACACAAAACCAACACAAGCCAGCCGAGTGTAATGTGAAAGAACAGACAGCATCTATTTTAAGTACTGTGGGGTTGATGCAACTTTGTAACCTTGCACTATGGGTTGTCAAGATGCTTCTACTGTAAATGCCAGCTAAAAATTTCCTGTAGCTAGAAATCCAGCGGTGAGTGCGTATGCTCAAGAATCAGTTATCCCCCAAAATTTGAATCTGATGGACAGAAACGTTTCTCAGATTGTCAATTCCAACTGCAGATTAATCTCCTTCCCCTATGGACAAAACCGCTCCAGATCTTCGGCAATATTTCACAGGTTAGTTTGATGTTATATATCTACAATTTGTAACAAACAGTGGGTTCCAATAGAACCAAACGTATAGAATCCCTTCAAATACTTAGACAAGTTTACCAGACATCTGTGAGCAAGCAGTAGCCTCCATGTTGTTGGTCCATACAGTCTGGCATACATCTGACATCAATCTAATCCTCACGACGACAACAAGACGAGTGTTGTCCCCAAACGCCGTCCACAGAAATCATATACATCCAAACATTCAGAAGTCACATTCCAACTAAATAAAGTGTTGGACGACCACTAATATCTCTCCTACATACACCATTCAAGCTATATTACCACTGACTGCATGAATGCAATTGCATTTTTTTATATATTCAAATTGAACTATTAAGGACCACACGTCATGTCCAGCTGCTAATTTATAATGCCCTGAACGACAAACACTTTTCACAGATTAATTAAAATGTAAATGTACTACTCCCCGGTTGGTAGTGCTTAAAGACTATTGCAGACGACTTACGTTACTAATGATTCTCATTTGCATAAACTTGTTGTGAGGGAGATCTGGTTACGCTTTGTGCTGTATGGTATTTCCTTGTAATGACATGATGACTCAATTAGTGTTGCTCGTTACCCATTTTAAATCAAACCCACCCAATCTCGTTAAAATCCGATCATCCAATCTTGTTAAGCACTTACTGTGTGTCAAGTGGCCAATTAAGATGATCATTCGTATTATGGCAATACTGCATTGGAGTGGGACATATGGTACATGAGGTGTTTTCTGACTTGTTTAGTACGCAACCTGTCATCTATTGTCATGGTTTTGCCAACAGTGGTCAGCGCTGCAAAACCATGACAATAGAACTCAGAATTCCCCAACCATCACTGGCAGAATGTTCACTATTTACGACCATCACACAAAACGCTGAATTAATCTTGCCTGTTTCCTTTGAAAGATTTTCAACAATAATAATAAAAAAAATTAAAAAATATTCGACCAGTAAAAAATAAAAGCTGATAGTTTTCATAACCCAGTGCAAAATAACCGCATTATTTTATTTATTTGTTTATTTATTTATTTATTTATTTGTTTATTTATTTATTTATTTATTTATGCATGTATCATGCTTTGATCTTGAGGTTTCCAGTCACGTTGATCATTTCTGTACGTTTGATACATGTAAACCATGATACCAGTATCATACATGACGTGTAACTTATTCCATCCATAGCAGTGATGTACAATGGACAAAACTAAATGGTAAACTAAAGAACATGCTATAACGTACATTTTGGGTCCCAATGCGGTAAAAGGCTTCCATTCAATTCAATGCACAGAGCTCATATACAAGTGAATACAATCAGTGCACAAATAAAATTGCCCAAAACCACACCAGGGGGGAAAACATTTCCCAATTATTTTTTTTTTCTAAGGACCAGCATAATTTTGAACGGACATGGCCCACAAACTCATTTGGTCTTGTTTTCAGTAGAACAAATTACCAGTCATCAGTTTGGTTATTTCACTTTTATGGTGATTAGGCACCATACCAATTATTGTGTAAGGCACCCAGTCTAGACAACAAGAATCATGAAATGTCTTTCTAATTGGCCATTCAATCTTAATCAGATGCCCAAGGCACAGAAAATGCAATCAAATACAAACACATAAATGGCAATCACAAAATGCAATCAAATCACAAACACAACTCTCAAGTTTCATCAAAGTTAATTTGGACAAGTCAGTCTTGCGGGCATTTAAAAAGTTTTGTACAAAAAAAAATTAAACTGAAAAACAAATACTTTGATTTTGTAAGGTACTTCACAATCCATAGTGAAGGTACAGCATTTGTAAGTGACCAATCCCCCTCTGAGTTTGACTATTTAACAAGGGAAAGAATACATTTTCTAATCACTCTTGATGTTAATGGCAATAATGCCTTTTGGTTAGAAACGTACAGCAGCTTTTGCACCTATAAAGCATTTTGAAAATTGTTTCACTATGTAAAAAGCTAAAAAAAAATTATAGCAAAAATTTGTGTCTGAGATTCCTAGACTGTGTATTCATGTACTGTTAGGCCTGGTTCGTCCTGCGAATGCGATTGCGAGAATGCCCGCTTGCTAGTGGCAGTTTAAATCCTATATTTTATCAGCATTTTGTACATGTTTCCTACAACCCACTTCCTCTATTCTTTTCTTTCCCATCTTACCCTCAGCAATGTATCTAAAAACAACAAAACATGAATGAATAATGAAAATAGTTCAAATTTGCCTGAGTAAAAGTACAGCATACCTCAAACCAGAAGTTTTCGTCCCAGGCTATATCCATCTTGATTTCAGAATGAACACCTTCAACCAATCCAAAGCTATCCAACTAGACTTCCGCAACCAAATCACCACAAATGCATCTATTATCCCCGGAAAAACATTTTCTGTCAAGCAAGCAGGACGTATCAATTTATACTGCGGCTACCAGTCCGGCTACCAGTCTCGTTTCAGACGGAGTTGAGATATTCTGTCTTTAACATCGTGCTGGGGATCGTTTAAAGTAGGTGTGACTTAACGAGACAGTCACCTCCTTCCCCGAAGCCCCAAGAGAGGGCCTGACGTCATTTCAAGTTAAACTCTGGCTTTGCATACATGAAAACTTAATCGCTTAAATCCCATGGCCTGAAGAAATTATGTGTAAATGTTGCCTGTGCTGATTTTTTTTAAAGAGTTTATTGAGCATTAGTTCGTGTTAATCAACATCTTTTGGATTATGTCACATAAACTTTCTCCAACAGTAATTAAAATCACATATGCTAGCAGCTTGTGGAATCCAACACGGGACCTTCTTTACTAACAGTTTGCAGAATCTGACATAAATTCTTTTTAACCATCATTGTTTTGATCCAAAACTAATTTTTCTTTTATTAATTGTTTGTAGAATCCAAGACTAATTGTTCTTTCATAAACAGTTTGAAGAATCCAAAACGGTTCTTTGTTTAACAAAGTTTTGTGGAATCCAACACGATTCTTCGTTTACCTGATGTCTGTAGTCCTTGTAGCCCTCCAAAGTAGTTTGAAATTCTGAACAGTGAGCGCATCCGATGTTTTAGTTCCTACACTACATGAAGGCTATCTTCTTCAAGAATACAACAGTGTCAAAATGTTTCACTCACTCCACAGTAATGCTTGATCTGTTCTGTCCTTGACGTTTATCAACTTAATCAACAGTGAAGTGGAACTAAAGATACACACACAAATCTCCCCAAACAGTATTTGTAGTCCTCCAAACTTTGAAATTCATCCAGAGAGAGAGAAGTGTTGATCATTGTAGATGATAAACTAGTTACTTGTATACATTTCTCAACAAGAAAGAAGTCCACTTAGATAGATAACATCTGAACTTGAAGCTGTGCATACTATTTCCCGTTCTTGATGAAAAAGTTCAGGAATAAAGAGTTGGATTTTCAAAGTCTTTCTCTATTCCACAATACAGTATGGACTTTCATTAAAGTTAATCCATAATGGAAATCTGCACCAGATGTATTGAGTTTCAGAGTTGGAATCGTTTCAGTAAATCTCTGACTCAGCGGGTGAAATCCAGGTACATGTATAGGGTAGTTACTCTCAGCAAAAGGTACGTCTTTGGTAATTACACCCTTCGAAAAAGTTTCCTCCTCAGAAACAAATGAGTCGAGGGAGGAAACGAGTTCTGAAATCATCTGCCTACCAAGAGAGTAAAGATGTTCACAGGATGGAGTTTCGGCTATAGTTCGTTTCAGTCTGTGAGAGCGCGGCATGCACACAATATGCCATGGTCCACGCAGTTAAAACACACTAATCATCAGTCCAATCCAAACAAGCCGAAATGAAGCGTCTACAGGAAAACATTAGAACCAACAACCGTCCTGCGTGCGCACATCTTTAAACGACAACCAGGTCACCACGTACACTGTACCAGTTCGGTAAGTGACTTTACCCCAAGAAGTAGAAGATGGAGAAGAAGAAAAAAGGATAATCGTCTTGTTTATGACTTGGTCCTCTTCAGGGAAATTATCTACCCTGGTTGTAACAGCAGGAGGCTTCTATGGCTTAATCAAAACGAGCGGTATCCAACCCCATGCTTAGCATGCACCTTCAACAGAAGTAACCCGATATTTTATCTCAGTGAGACCACTTTTCCTCGCCAGCGCGGATAGACGATAATTAATATGTACTGAGGAGGAGGGTACGGGTCACATGGAAAGAAAACACTACCTCAGTACTCTTGAATACATCAACTCCTCGTTGGGGGAATAATGGTTTATTTATGCTAGAATTAATAGGATCCCGCCTGGTATCCTGCCTTACGGTTGATCCCGAGTAGTTAAAGATGAATCGGACACCGTGCGGGAAACTAATAGGGGCACACTGCATGAATAGCGTTTAGCGAACAAGGTGGAATTATTCAATAGGTTATCCACTGTGTGGTGGCATACACCACACACTATAATGCTTGGTAATGCCATGAATGCACTGCTTGATACAGTATTGGTGATAAGGTGCAGTATAGCAAATGGACAGGGTAGGGATTACCTGAATTGATATTGCTAGAGTTTTGAAGTTGGAATAAAAATCAGGGAATTAAGGCATCATTAAAGGCACTCCAACACCTTTGGTAATTGTCAAAGACCAGTCTTCCCACTTGGTGTAACTCATGCACAAAATAACAAGCCTGTGAAAATTTGGGCTAAATTGGTCCTCGAAGTTGCGAGAGAATAATGGAAGAAAAAACGCCCTTGTTGAACAAATTGTGTGCTTTCTGATGGTTGATTAAAAGACCTCAAAATCTAACTTTAAGGTCTCGAAATCAAATTCAAATATTCTAAGTGAGAAGTTGCTTTTTTCTCAAAAACTTGTTACTTCAGAGAGTCTTTCTCACACTGTTTTATACTATCAACAGCTCTCCGTTGCTCAATACCAAGTAAGTTTTTATGCTTATATTTATTTTGAGTAATTACAAAACGTGTACAGTGCCTTCAAATGCTGCTGGTACCAATTACCAGGTACTGGTTAGTTAATGTTTATGAGAAAGGAAAATAGCGGGGACCAGAGGTTAAATATATTAAATCTGTATAGTACATTGACCAGTTCAGCTACATGTACATATCATCGTCCATGTGTTGTGTAATGCATGTAAAAGAGCCCAAGTACACTTATCGAAAAGAGAAGGGGTTCGCCCCGGTGTTCCTGGCTCTGGCTGCTGTAGACCTATGCACCGTAGCACCTTAACCCCTTCGCCCCTGTGTTCCTGGCTCTGGCTGCTGTAGGCCTATGCACCGTAGCACCTTAACCCCTTTGCCCCGGTGTTCTTGGCTCTGGCTGCTGTAGGCCTATGCACCGTAGCACCTTAACCCCTTCGTCCCGGTGTTCTTGGCTCTGGCTCCTGTAGGCCTATGCACCGTAGCACCTTAACCCCTTCGCCCCGGTGTTCCTGGCTCTGGCTGCTGTAGGCCTATGCACCGTAGCACCTTAACCCCTTTGCCCCGGCGTTCCTGGCTCTGGCTGCTGTAGGCCTATGCACCGTAGCATCTTAACCCTTTCAAGGTGCTAAATAAAAGGGTCTCAGAAATCATCACTCCAACTCTGAAAGTTTGTACATACTCAGCGCCTCGAGTACCTTGTTTGGTCGATATTATATCATTATATCTGTAATCATAACAGCAGATCTTCTGCAGCAAACAAACAAACAAACATCAAACACCTTAACCAGCATTCCAATGCCATCCCCCTGTCAGTAACAATCTAAAAGAAGCTAGCGCAAGAACATTCAAGATGAAAGAAACGCCTCCGAGGAAAAAAAGAAAAAGAAAGGAAAAAATAAATCCCTAGCCCGTCCAAATCGATCTTGCTAATATTTGCCCCCTCTGCTTCAGGGAACACAAACAGCTGCACAAACGTATTACAAACAATCCCAAAAAGTCAGTTGTCTTTCCTTAATTCGCTTGGAAATGTCAGAACGCTTGACCGAGGGATATTTGTAAAACTGGTCGCCTAAAACGCCTGGATATTAAAACCATTAATAACATCAAGCTTTTTTTGTAATAGGGGGCACGGTAAAGCGAACCTATGCACTTTTCTCTAGATCCCTTGGAGGTAATCGCCAGCAAAGTGACAGCGTGATGCTCCTAAATGTTAATGTAGAGCAGCGGAATTTAGAGACATACATAATATTGTCCTTCTTAAAGGCAGTGGACACTATTTGTTATTACTCAAAATAATTATTGGCATAAAATCTTACTTGATAACGAGTAATGAGGAGAGGTTGATAGTATAAAACATTGTGAGAAACGGCTCCCTCTGAAGTGACGTAGTTCTCGAGAAAGAAGTAATTTTCCACGAATTTGATTTTGAAACCTCAAGTTTAGAATTTGAGGTCTCAAAATCAAGCATCTGAAAGCACACAACTTCGTGTGACAAGGGTGTTTTTTTCTTTCATAGTTATCTCGCAACTCTGACAACCAATTGAGCTCAAATTTTTACAGGTTTGTTATTTTATGCATATGTTGAGATACACCAAGTGAGAAGACTGGTCTTTGACAATTACCAATAGTGTCCAGTGTCTTTAAAGCAAGTCTAAGTTTGTAGAATATATCACAAAACTAAACTTGCTTCATGCTCCTTTTGTTTTGAAAATACTAAGTATACAGAAAAGTTGTCAGACTGCATTCATTAAACAATTAACACATCAAAAGTGTGTGACATTCTCTTCAACTTTCCTTGATAAATTACACAAAATTTGTCATACTACATTCATGAAATAAATCATACAAATCTGCGTTCTGCGGATCAGAAACACCAGAACTAGAGACCAGTGCTCTCAACCGATTAACACGACCTGCAAATCAAAGATCATGACCTCCCTCTTCCACCTTTCTTCACCCAAATTACTGCCTTTTTATTTTATTTTAAAACAAACTCCATACCTCTAACCAGCTGAACTCAGCAACTAACGCATTTCCACCTGATGACGGCCTTCCACTAACCATTGGCAATGAAAGGGATCGGTAACTCTTCAAGAATGACATTATCCGTCCGCCGTCCCGAACAGTCTTTAAAAAACCCTTGCTGTCACTTCGTGGCACGTGCATAAAAGCATCAAACCAAATGGAATTTGTTCCTCGCTAGATCTATTCATCTACTGTTTGCAGGACCTCCATGATAGCAAGCAAGATATATCAGTGTTGCACTCATGCATTGAAGAATGGACTAAATCTCACTGCTGCAACAAGTTTATTCCTCGTTTCCACAGGCAACTCTTGGAACATGCCTTTATACTAAGACATTGGATTTGCGTACATAGAGGTATAGTCTTCCAAAGCAATCCTGAGTATCTACCAAACATGAAGATAACATGGTTACAGAATGAAAAACCTGGTTGGCCTGTCACAACACGTTCCACACAACGATATATCGTTCTGTGATACGGGAATGCGGTCAACGCTTTATAATAATAATTAATAGGGATCCGACTTGTTTGTTTTATGCATACTTTGCTGGCCCCTACAACTCGAGTCAATACAGACTGTCGGCCCAAAATAAAAAAAGAACAATCCCTTCGCACAAAGAAAAAATGGGGGGTCATAATCTAAATCAAATTGTTTACTTCTTACAGCAAAGTCTGATGATGGTAGCTACCGCAACACTCAATGTAAATGACCCTAATCAAACTCTATAATCACCGATCAAAGTTTGTCTCTAAAAATTGTGGTTGCGTTTAACTTCTGGTCCGCAAACATCAAAGAAGTAATTCGGTCAACTGTGGTTGGCTGGCTTTAATGGAATTCTTTGAAATTTACCAATAGAGTGTAAACAATAGTTTGATATCCTTGTTGGACCATCAAATTAGTTTTTATTAAAATAACCCAAATATTTTTCAATAGTTGGACTGACTGACGTCTTTATCAACATATGTTGATGTAACCACACACATGCCCTCATTAATAATGTTACCAGGCTTTGAACTTCGCTCTTAAAGGGGCATAGCAATTTTCTTCTGGGGTGGGCCACTCTATGAGGAAAAATGTAAATTTGTATGAAATTGCTCCATGAAATTGGGCCCCTACCTTTAAAGACAGTGGACACTATTGGTAATTGTCAAAGATCAGTCTTCTCACTTTGTATATCTCAACATATACATAAAATAACAAACCTGTGTAAATTTGACCTTAATCGGTCATTGAAAGCTGCGAGATAATATAATAATGAAAGAAAAAAACACCCTTGTCACACGAAGTGGTGTGCTTTTAGATGCTTGATTTCAAGACCTCCAATACTTAATCTTAGGTCTTGAAATCAAATTTGTGGGAGGGAGCCGTTTCTGACAATGTTTATACTATCAACCTCTCCCCATTACTCGTTTACCAAGTGAGGTTTTATGCTAAAAATTATTTTGAATAATTACCAATAGGGTCCACTGCCTTTAAGCCAATTCATTTTAAATGCCTTTAAATACTTTTTGTTTGTGCTCTGTTTTGCAATTTCATAGCCCTCTTGACTACATTTTGATTAAGTTCAAATGGAATTCTTCTCCCATCCTAAAGGTGTGGTACGTTCGTTCTTGATACATACACACCACTAAATACACAACAAGATCTAGAAGCCTAGCAGTGTGTGCTTCACTTAATTAAAATGCCAATCAAACAGTGACATCTTATCGGATAACTCGTTGGAGTTTACTTCTGTACTCAAACTCAATGTCAGTCACGCTAGTTCACATTCCGAGTTTTTCTAAAAACAAAGTGCATTGAGTAGCCATTCAGAAAAAAAATAAAACATTGTGAATTTATGAGTTAAACAATTCATTTCGATCTCTGAGTTTTGACTTTCAGGGTTTGTTTAATTTATCACAAAGGGCAGACACTGGTCTTTGATACTATTATTTGCCACAATCAAACTAAGAAAATATTGCTGAACAATTTTCTGTTAAGCAGAAATGAGCAGGATGCCAGTCACAAATTGACATGGTAGTTTGGATGGTTACCTTTGTGTGCTTAAGCAGCTCTATAAATCGGGGCCTTTGGCCCAATTTCATAAAGCTATCTAGCAGGAATTTAATGTAGGGCATGGCTTGTATACTATTTCTGTCTCTGCTTAGCACGCTTTTGTGCTTACAGGCTTTATGAAATTGGACCCAGGTGATATGGCAACAATCCCTCCAATCCGTTAGATTGACAATTGAACCTCTAGTTGTTACTATATCAGACGTTATTCAAATTGTTAACTCCCAAATGGTTTATTTAATTTAACAACCTCTGGCCTCCAGATGCAATTTGTCAGTGCAAGTTGGCTATCCCCTATAACACAAATCCTATTAGACCTTTACAGTGTTCAGATAATTGGATGATTAGTGTAATTACATTAAAGATAGCTAAATCTAGCTGCAATAAACTCTATTAGGCCTCGTCCAAGTTGGGGGCTGAGGATGCGGCTATGACTACAACAAGTGTTGAAGCAGATCAGGCCCATACGCCCTTAGCAACAGCCGCTGACACTAACGAGGCACTGTAGCTTGAACATCTGATTTCATACAGCTCGTGAATCCACCTACATGTACCAGCCTGAACAGATGTTGCTACACATTTGATCTCACATTCATTCCACATGGAGATTTGCAGTCAATTCACATGATTGTAGTACACATATTACATGAAAATAATGAACAAAACAACACTACACGTACATGTACATACACATTTGTATGCACACGTGCGCTGCAAGTAGACGCAGACGATCAAAAGTGCAATCCTCGAACCAATCACAACACAGATATGGAAAGCTTACGTCACAGCACATTTTATTCAAAAAAACATTGTATCCAATGAAATCATTGCGTCTGAAAAACCATGCCTGTCTTTATCTGTGAGGATAAAGTCAGGAACCAGTCTCATTTAGGCACAGTTATAGTGTCAACAAACCTCCAGCATGGCAGCGGCCATTTTGTTTTTCTTTCATTACAAATAAATGCAACCACAACAAGACTTGCATGGTTACAAAATTGAGATCTTACTTCACAGAGAATGTAAAAGCCAATCAGTATCCATGCACCACAATGTGATTTATTAAGTCGATGCGATTTATAAAGTCTTTTTATAATAATTGATGAGAAAAAAGTGTCACAATTTATTTCAGATATCACTGTACTGTGAAGTATAAAATCTACTAACCTATAAACCCTGGCTACATGGCAGTTAACAGTTGCATGGCTTCTGACTGGCAAACTAATTGACAATATTGTGTCCTTTATCATGGTGGAGAACCATTAGTGGTTTTCCGACCAAAATATCAACTGCAATATCTGCTAGAATTCTGCAGACTCCATCAAATTCATATAAAAAGACATATTCATGACTTTGTTAGGATACATGTATCACTCTCATGTACCTCTCAGGGTTTCATACTGTAGTAGGGGAACAAGAATAGTGCTTATGGTAGCAGTTCTACATTTTAAGACAGGCAATGAAGTCATGCGCTTGCAGCAGTAATAAATGCTACGCTTGCAGCAGGCAGCATTATATCTTTGCGTTTGCACATAGGTAAACACAAAGTGCATTACATAGATTACAGAGGTTTTGATTGTGGGCATGGTGACACTTTGATTGAACCTTACGTCTCTGGCAGGAACACAAAAACACATTGTTAGAAAATGGTCAGAACGCATCGTCATTGTGGTAACTGTTGTTAGAGAGATTTGGCAAGTCTATGGATTCATTCAGGGAATCAAATAAGTCAACACTCTTGTGCGTTGATGTGGATATAATGAAGGTGGCCACATTTGCCTTCCCTTAACTTACAGATTTTGTAAATTTGAGAATATAAAAAATGTAATTTGAGAATATCAGCAAGTTTCCTAACAATGAGAACTTTTTACAGGAATGGAATAACTTCGAAAGGTTACACTAAATTACATTTAAAGGACTACTGGTTTTGGGCAAGAAAACTCAATGCCATCCTCTAGCTTCAATAAGCCACACATCTAAACTCGAACAAATTCATCACATAGAGTGGTTGTGCTTGCCAGAAAATCCTGATGAATAACCAAGTCAGGGATGTTGTACAAGCTGATTTTCTATTCTACTTGTGATATCGTAACAAGAAATACTGTGTTCTCTGACATGAAATTTTGTGTATAGGTCTAGGTATTATAGTTTATAAGAATAACAAGAATAGAATAATACCTTCAAAATGGCACTCCCAAATGACTAATTAAGCAGTGTTCCTATTAGACTTTGTTTTGTTAAAGTACCGCAACTTTTATGTAGAATGACGAAATCAAATCCAATGGGGACACAAGGTAAACTGCATGTCCTCCCTGTCAATTTACCACGACTGTGATGTAAAAACTAACAGGCTGAAAGGGGTCGTGGAAAACTTCCGCGCAGTCAAGGTAAATTAAAAGGTTTGCTTAAAGTACAATGGGAATGGCTCCGCGCTGTAAATCTAGCGCGACTACCCTGTAAAGCTCTATGCAAACGTCACAAAATAAAAGTCCAGATGGGAAGGTTTGGTAGAATTACACCAAAGTCAGTCCTGGTAACTTTCCGCCTAGCAGCGGAAGAAAAAGTCCAACGGGAACATGACCACTTGCTTGGATCACTGAGGTCACACAATAGAAGCATATGTGGCATGCATATCTCTCAGCCACTAAGTCTTCCTTTTACCTCATTTGGGGCACTGTTTGAACTTGTGGCGTCATACCAAATGGATCTATTGGGATTTCTAATTCATAACGCACCACCATCCCTGTAAAAACTGAAGAAAAAAAATGTCATTAAAAAATGTGCAAACATCACCACGATGGTGGACAAGATATCCTCAGCACAGATGGAATAACGACCAAGAAAAAAAACCCCAAAAAACATTCATGCGCATTACTATCTCGTCGTAGAATGCTTAATTATGACAATATTGATTGTCCTTTTGTTTGAGGACGATCACAAGCATCTGACTAAGCCGTAAAACGGACTACAATGTCTTGCTTGGAAATTAATTAACACGAGCGGAGAGAGATGTTGTGTGTCAAACAATATTGACCCTGTTCGCACTGCGACTGGGTTGTTTGCAAATGTACCACGTACCACGCAGTGTAAAAGAGCATCAAAGATAAATACATAATAATCCCTCTAGAGGCCATCTAAAGGAATGAAATAGCAGGGCCACAAACGGTCACAAGGGTAAACCCTTTGAATAATTTTGCATGTCTAGAAAATTTTTTGAGAATATTGTGTGTGTATTATTATCATGACATTGGCTAAGAAATCTGATTAAACAAAATAATTGTTAATATCCAGTCATATGTTGATAATGGTCTCTGTTGAGTTACACAGCTAATAAAATTTGATCAATATGTTTTAAAATCTGGAAAAAAAAGAGTCTATAACCTTGTTTACTTTTTAACTTAGTTATTTGACAAACTTAAATGGTTTCAACTGAAAATCGCAGCAAAATTACAGGCAGGCCCCATACTTCACACGGAGGCAACGAAGGTGATTGCCTCTAGCCCAGATTCTTTCCCTTGAATTGCTTAAGAAGAAATTAACAATTTGCTTACAGGGTGCCCTTTACCAAGGAGAAAATGCCTTTGTGCCCTTGCCCTTTCCGTGCCTGTAAAGGCCACCCCCTCTTCCATTTTGTTCTTAATACACAGATGATCATGGTAACAAAGTTCACAGCCTTTTAAGTTTCAAGGGGTTAGCAAACTATTAACACCTAGGTTTCCATCAACGAGCTTTGCCCTCTCTCGTTTCATCTACATGACTTAAGTTTAGTTGATGATACCCTGGGGGAGGTTGGGAAGGGGGGGGGAGGAGAAAGAGAAAGAGACCCCGTTAAGTTCTTTAACGTCACACTCGGGACACATCTTTGGTGTGATCAATCACGGAGCGTTCGCCACATTCTCAGTTCTCACTGATTGTTTTCACAATTCCCTATCCAGACATAAATGTCACTTTACGTGCGTGAGGCCGATTCTGGCTTCAGACTGACGGTGGAATTTACCAAACTTGTTAGGAAGGTCATCTGGAATGTCTACGGGGATTCGAGGAACATGTGCGGAGCGTAATTGCGTGACCAACTCATTCAAAAGTATATCGCACGTCAGAAATAACAACCGACTGGTAGTACTTCATGCTGTAAATGTTGATAGTTCGGTCGGTGACAACTCATAACATTTGGATCAACTCATAAATACATACAGCAGAGATGCAACCCAGGTGTTGAAAAAAAATCTGAATAATGTTGTGGTTACGTTTTGGACACATAACCACGCCCACCTCACAGACCTAAACCTGGACTGATGTTTTTTTACCAGACGGGATTGTGTTAAAGTTTTATCGGCGATTTTCAAATTTTTCGGATTTAAAAACAGCAAATTTGGAAGCATAAATTTGGCAAATATCTGACATTTTCGATCCGATTGATACATTTAAGGGGTAAAAAACAAAAAAGTCTGTTTTCCGATTAAAATCAGAAAAATTGCATCTCTGAATACAGGTTTGCATGCCTTGAATCGCTCTTGAAGGGGCACAGTAATTGTTCTATAGTAAGGGGCAGTAGGCTACTATGAGGAAAATGTAAATATGTATTGAAACTTTGCAAAGGGCCACAGTTTGCTCTTACAGCCTTCCTGAATTCATTATGAACATAATGCACGTGAAATTTAATTAATGCATGTAAAAGAACCTAAAGTGCACTTATCGAAAAGAGAAGGGGTTTACCCTAGTGTGCCTGGTTTGATTGGCAGCATATTGCATTGTAACACAGCACCCTGTAAATCTTATTTGTACACCTGCACATGTGTAAATCCCAGTATTTGGAGATTATGCAGTATTTCACCAGAACCAGAACCATAACATGGTGCTAAGTAAAGGAAAAAGGTCTCACAATATTCAAACGTAGCTCCACAATACCTTGCAGGAAAATACTGAGCGTTGAAGTGCCTTGAGCTTCACTGAGTGACGGATACATAGTATGAGTGCTATATAAGAAGCCACTATGAAATTATTGTGAGAGACTTTTGCTGTGGCGAATCCCTACTTCACTTTGAGACTGACAACTGCGCAAATTTTTTTTTTTTAAATTACCAAAAATAACTCCCCCCCCCCCTAAAAATTACAGTACATGTTCACTGCACCTTTGAAGTTTCAATTAAATCGTTCATGTACTGACTCACTGAATGAAGTCTGGCCCCGTGAGGGATCCCCCTCCAGTGCGAAACCATGTGTTTAACCAGTAGAGCACGACCGATGAAAACACAGACACATACACTCTTTAATCATACTAGCCAATAGGTCTGATTAAATTATCGCTGAGATGTAATTGGGAAAGAAAATCCCCTGTGGGTTTATAAATGACGTTTCTATTGCTTCAACCGAACGAGAGAGAATAGATGTACAGACACTGTATAAACAGTCCATTGATTTTTTGGATTAATTATTGCAAAGAGAGACCACTATTTCTTTCTTCTATTCAAAACAAATCCTGATGTATCATTTTTCATCGTTATGAAATTCAATCTCCACACTTGTTTTGATGATGAATGGTTCTGGTGTTATTGCATAAACAGTTTTTACTATAATTGTTATTCATTTTCTGATTTTGACTATCAATTTGGTGCTGTGCCTCTTGTGGGTTCAATACTTTAAAGACACTGGACATTAATGGCAATTGTCAAAGACTAGTCTTCACAGTTGGTGTATCTCAACATATTCATAAAATAACAAACATTGAGCTCAATTGGTCATCGAAGTTGCAAGGAAAAAAAACACCCTTGTCACACCATGGTCACACATTGTTGTGTGCTTTCAGATGCTTGATTTCGAGACCTCAAATTCTAAATCTGAGGTCTCGAAATCAAATTCGTGGAAAATTGCTTCTTTCTCAAAAACTACGTCACTTCAGAGGGAGCTGTTTCTCACAATACTATCAACCTCTCCCCATTACTCGTCACCAAGTAAGGTTTTATGCTAACAACTATTCTGAGTAATTACAATTGTGTCCACTGCCTTAACTGCTGTAAAACTTTTTTTTCTCTCCAAATACACATGAATGATCTACATACTTTTATGTACAACAAAGGTGCAATTATCAAACAAATGTACGATCTGTTTTATGTACTCAAAATATGTAAACAATTGTATGTGTCACAAGAGGGCATTATCACTCAAGAACACAAATCAGCAAGACACATTTTTGTTGGTGGGATGGTGTTTCCAGCAAACATTCTACATACATCTGTAGAACAAGTAACCCACAACTCAAAACATATAATATGGTGTTCCAGTTAACCTTCTACAAGTATAGTTCGCTATACAGTTCAATTCAGAACAATCCACAACTCATACGATATTTCATAACTGGACCAACAGCTTATTCCATCCAAAGGATGCAGCAATAATGGTTTTAATTTTCTTGCTTAGGGCTACAAGTGTCACGACAGGGACTCAAACCCACACTCTGCTGAACCTGAGTTTGAGTCCGATGCCCTCATCCATGACACGCCACAACCAGACAACTCATACATGTGTTTCAGGGTATTCCAGCGAACTTACATGTACTACATTAGTTTTCTGATAATTCAATTCAAAAGCTGAACAACTAATTAGCTAGACTATCTCATGGTGTTTCCGGCAAACCTTGGTTCTTAGTTTTGTAGTCTGCCGATCAACCATCCACAGGAACACCCTGCAATGTTTAATCATACACAGACCCCGAAGCTTGAAAGGGAGTCTGCTTGACAATAACCCTCAGCAAGACACTTAATTATTGAGTTGTTTAAAGGCAGTGGACCCTATTGGCAATTACACAAAATAATGTCAGCATAAAACCTTACTTGGTAACAAGCAATGGAGAGCTGTTGATAGTTTAAAACATTGTGAGAAACAACTCCCTCTGAAGTAACGTAGTTTTTGAGAAAGAAGTTATTTCTCATTAAAATATTTGAATTGATTTTGAGACATCAGCTGAGGTCTCGAAATCAAGCATCTGAAAGCACACAACTTGTGCGACAAGGCACTGGATGGACACTATTGGTAATTTTCAAAGACCAGTCTTCTCACTTGGTGTATCCCAACATGTATGCATAAAATAACATACCTGTGAAAATTTGAACTCAATTGGTCATCGAAGCTGCAAGAGAATGATGAAAGAAGAAAATTCATTGTTGCACCAATTTGTGTGCTTTCAGATGCACAATAAAAGGCTTCAGTCATGAAGTCTTGTAATTTTTAGGTGAGGAATTACCCCTTTCCCAAAACAATGTTACTTCAGAGGGAGCTGTTTCTCACAATGTTTTATACTATTAGCATCTCTCCATTGCTCATTACCAAGTAAGTTTGTATTCTAACATATATTTTGAGTAATTACCAACAGTGTCCAGTGCCTTTAATTACCATCAGCGCCGTCCTAAATGTTAGTCTTCGCATTCAGAGACATCAAGGTTAACCAAAGAAAAAGCCCTGGCGAGCCTTCATAGCAACAGTAGCGCATGTAGTCCCCGTTCTAATGTACATGGGTGAAACATAATGGCCGCCACTAAATAGGTTAACGCAATTATACACATAGCAGGGAGTTACAACATGGGGTTTAGTTTAGAGAGAGTCATCAGTGTGTGACAAATTCATGAATGTAACCCTTTTAATTAGGGTGGTGCCTGGCGTCACGAATGTCATTTTAAAATCCTGTTACATTCAAACTAATATGATTTCTAGAAATTGGAACAAGCACATGGGGGCACGAGATGAAAGAATTATTGTGAAGAATTATTCCTTGTAAACGACAAGATTTTTATGATGTTTTTCTCAATTGCACAACTTTCAAATCAACGTCATGTTGAATAAAACAAAATACAAGGTGACTGAATATCCTAATAACATGGCATTATCATGGGCAGCTGAAAGATGGATAAAATTGACGTATGACATATCTTTGAAACGTTGTAAAAAATAATATTGTTTTCCGAAGGTAGTTATGTCTTATATCACACAAAAATTGATTGAAGGAAAAATAAAAACCACTACATTTTTTTCTTGAAACTTAAACTTTGAGCCATTCAAACATAAACTTTAATGCACTTATGATTCAGTCAGATAAACACAGATATTCTTTTCCATTTTCTTTTAAAAGACACATTTTGTAAATTTGTTCTTTAATTGATTTCATAAAAATCAGTGTTCATCCCCAAGCAAAAATGTCTTCACCCTGTTATTCGAAAACATTACCTCCCTGAAGTCAATTTTATCCAAGCCTGTTATCATTTATGTTTTATGAAAAAACACATGCAGCCTATCAAGCGACTCTAAAACAACATCCCAAGCCTTTTTGCTCCGTGAATTTTCAATGCGCAAACAAAACAGTATTGCCCTTTGATTTTACTCTCAATAAACACTGGTAACCGTGGGTTTGATTGAACAGAAAAATAGTAATAGCAAAGCACATTTATAACGTGCTGGTATCCATCTAGAGGACATTCATGGCGCATTTGCATAATATGTTCGGCGGAAAAAAGGGAGAGGAACAGTGCATAAAAAAGTGGAACACAAGGTAGTGTTTATGTTGTGTACAGTCATCATAATAAGCCAGAGGACAACATTTGTCATTAACAAAGACCCGTATACACACACTTTATATGACCCATGAAACAACATACATAATGTAAACATTAAGCTCAATCGGTCATCGGGGTATGGTCCCCCTTCCATAGACCAGACATGCAACTTTCTAATTGCAAAAATCTAAGAGAAAATGGCTGATCACACTAAACTTTTGTAAACAGTGTTTTTCAGTCTTCTATGGCACTGTTTTGAAAAGAAAAAGAAGAAATTAGCTGACCAGCTGAAACATTGCATGCCTTGTTTTAATCCTATATGTACAAACCTGTGAAAATATCATTTCAAAATGTCACATTTTTAAGATTTCACCGAAAAAACAGAGCGGTTATTTTCAGACAGGAAGAATAATCCATAATATCACAATCTGAAAAATACTATCAGTAACGCTTCTCAGATTCCAATTTTTTTGGGACAACAACTGGCATACTTTTCCATAACCACATTACTTCAAAGTAAAATGATTCTCAACATACTATATGTCATTGAACTGTCTAACCACAAAAGTTTGTTTTGCCATTTAAATAAAGAGTGATTCCAAAAAAAAATGTGAAGCCAATGAACATCTTAATACCACCAGTCGTCATAAAAATATATATTTTGAATATAAGTATTTAATTCTGCAAGCAGAGACCTATTTTGTTCTCCTAATTGTTAAATAACAAGTCTACTACCTTATACGCTCAATCAAATTCACAAACCCAATTGTTTTGAGTAGCGCATTAATCATGATTTTTAAAGAAGCATCTGCCATGTTTTACAGACATGATGTACATTTTTTGTACATGTCCACCATAAACAACTGTACATTACAAAAGCAACCTTTCATGGACGTGCCTTGAGTAAGCCCAACAATTTTATAAACATAGTATGCAAATATTCATATTCCAGCAATGTTGGAAATGTACACAATGATCGGTGATAACACAATAAATTACACCTGTCCACATGAAGATCATTTCAAAACAATTCCACTTAAAAACAGACAAATTGCTTCTTAAACATGTTACAAAACTAAACAACACGATTACATACTTGAATCCTGAGCGACTTGCCTCTGACGTACAAGCAGGCAGCAACCAGCGAGCACATCCTTACAAAAAATCCTTGCGAGCAATCCCTTCCAAAAAAGAAAATACAAATCCCTCTGCGAAGAAGACTTCTACCGTCTCAATATTAAGAGGGGGGGGGGGATAAAACTGATGCGTAGGAGATGCGGAGATGATAATATGGTGAATTGATTACCACTTTCACCATGGTATGGTGCAGTGAGAGAGACGGACAATAGTAGAGAGAGAGACATTGAACGCAGGAGGAGTGTCAACATTGCAGAGGGGGGTGACATATTAAACCAAGACGATAACCGCAACGATGGCTCAGGTATGGATCAAACACGGTTAGGACCCAAACTCAAGGCCAGACTTTATGATGATGGTTGATGAAGCACGAAACAATATATATACAAGAGGACATCTGTCGCGCGGTGGTTTAAGTTAAAGTGGCGTGCACTTGCATGGCTCAAGATTCAGGAACATCTCTCTAGGAGTAAGCTCATGTTCATTTTTTGCAAAGGGTATATACTTCCGTTTGAAATATTAAGAGTCTACGGCATGCTCAATACTTCACGGAGACACCAAAGGCAATCGCCTCAATGGCCCCTGGCCATTGCCTTGGTGCCCTTAAAATACTCCAGTAGAGAAGGGTGCCCTTTACTAAGGAGAAAAATGCCTTGGTGCCCTTGCCCTTTCAAAAACAAAACATACAGGCCTGCTAAAGGAGTAGTTTGAAGGGGCCAGCAACAAGGCCAAGACGACGGGCAACAGCTAGGCATCCTTGCAAATTTCAAGCCTGACTGCATGTACTGCAGAGTTTCCACCTGTAAACATCCCAGACGTTTTTAAACCAAGCCCTTGGCCTATGAATATATCTAATTAAAAATGTTTCACTGGCAGGATATTCGGAAACGAGAAAAACTCACCAACATCCACCCACCAACTCTCCACATTGAACAAATCAAGTTCAACTTGTTCGAGTACATAGACACTGTAGAAGGGTTTGTGACTCCAAACAACATCCACAGATATTAAAATTTAATGGTTCAGGATCTTTGCGAGACAAGACGAAACACCACAATAAATTCTTTCTGAGCAGTTTTGTGCTTTTTGATCACAATTTTTAACTACATTGTTTGTCAAACAATGTAAGAAGAGGAAATCCATGAAAAGAAGAGGAAACGAGAAAACCGGGCAAGAAAAAAAGAGGAAACGATAACATTCCTATACTTTTGTGCACAGAAAATGAAGAAAAATAGAGGAATAGCTTGCAACACTAGACTTGCATCAAGGGGTCCAGTGGGTCTTTTGAGTGTAACACTGTTCATGCTGTTAGGCATGTTACAATGAATGTAGGTGTGTGAATGCCGAGCGATCTAGTCCACCAGATCCATGAGCTCTAGACATCTAACAATCAGCTGATGAGTTTAGATTGCATCCTCAACGACCAAAGGTATCAGCATATATCTCCAACAACATACATGTACCGACATGTTGATTACTATTTCATGTTTTTTTTTTCTTTCTTCTTCTTCCCTTGTGATTTAGGTTACTTTGTCACATGTCAGAGCTAGTAAGTAATATTGCCATCCAGATATATCTATATGAGCTCTCCCTTCGGCTGCACTGCATCCACATTCTAGATCAATCTCTCAAAGTGTTTCCTCATTGATCTGTTTTTTAGGTAATGGTTAGCTCGTAAACAAAATAATACACTGTGAGAATGTGTCACACATAAACAACATCGATGTACTTATATATAACAAGGGCCCAGTTTCATAGAGCTGCTTATTGCATAAAATATTGCTTAACATTTTTCTGCTAAGCTTAAAGCCACTGGACCCTTTCGGTACAGAAAAAAAAAAAAAAGTTCACAGATTTACAAATAACTTACAGGGTTTACAGAAGGTAGTGGTGAAATACTTCTCTTGAAATATTATTCCATGAAATGCTTTACTTTTTGAGAAAACTGTAAAACAATATAAATTCTCGTTAACGAGAATTACGGATTTATTTTTAAAACACATGTCATGACACGGCGAGACGTGCGGATACAAGGGTGGGTTTCCCCGTTATTTTCTCCCGACTCCGATGACCGATTAAGCCCAAATTTTCACAGGTTTGTTATTTGATATAGAAGTTGTGATACACGAAGTGTGGGCCTTGGACAATACTGTTTACCGAAAGGGTCCAATGGCTTTAACTAAGCAGGATATACAAGTTACTTTGTGTATGTGTAAAATGGTATTTAAGCACGTAACCTTATTCTGGTAAGCATAACTTGTTATGCTTTTAGAAAGCAGCTCTATGAAATTGGGCCCTGCCATAGGCTGATGGTGAAAGAAAACCTCAAGACTTCAGGGATTGAAGCTCAAAACTTGTACTGGACTAGAGAATGCGCTACAAGACCAGTATCAAATTTATAAGAACACTACCTACAGTTTCACAAATTGAGCTGTTTTTGGATTAGTACTAATGAATATTAATAATGATAACGAAGTTTTACAGAGCGAACATATCCACAAAAGTGCTCAGGGCGCTATTACAAAGAAACTCAAACAAAGAAAACCACAAAGAACAGATTAAATAATATAAAAAAACGGTTTCTCGAAATGAGGTGTGTTTTGATAGATGTTTTGAAAGAGTGAATAGAAGTGGATGTTTTGATGTGAAGAGGTAGTTGATTCCAGAGATGAGGTGCTGCAATAGAAAAAGATCTGTCCCCCAGGTGCGATTAGACTTGATTTCTTGAAGAAGATACATGTATCTGTTTGCAGAATTAAGGTTGCGAGATGGTTTGTAGATGCTGAGCATCCCTTGGATGTAAGCAGGTGCTTGCCCATTTGAAGATTTGAAGACAATGAGCAAGAGTTTATAGATGATTCTAGAAGATCCTGGGAGCCAGTGAAGATCTAAAAGAACAGGTTTTATATGGGAGTTTTTCGTTGTTAAGGTGACCACACGAGCAGCAGTGTTTTGTATGCGTTGAAGGTGGGATAGCTGAACATCTGGAAGCCCAAATAAAAGAGAATTTCCCATATCAAGACGAGATGTAACAAAGGAGTGGACAATCTGTTCTGTGGAAGCGCGATCAAGATATTTTCGGATCCTTCCTATGTTGCGGATGTGAAATGAAGCAGAACGAACCGTGTTAGAAATGTGGTTCTTGAACGTCATCAACGAATAAAAAATGACACCCAGATTGGGTCACACATCTATTTTTTTTATTATGGATTAAACTTCAATAATCAAAAAAATTGAAATACATGTGTATTAATCAGTGGTGTTATTATTCAAAAAGACTAGACCATCGGACATGAGTTTACTGGCCCGACTTTATAATCACTTGACTCAGATACAAGCAGGTGATCAACTAGGGGGGCATGTCATCATTTTGGTTAGGGTTGTGCGAGGTGATCAACTAAGGGGGTATGTGATCATTTTGGCCTAAGACCTAAATATGTATGTTTTAATTTCCATAGATTACTTATCATGACAAATATATTTAAACTGGGGGGAGGCACCTCCCAGGGACTTAAAACTCCCCTTTTGATAAGTGGTAATGTTAAACACATTCAAAACCAACTGACAGTAACAATGACCGATAGTTTGGTGACATTTCTGTCTAGACTTTGGACACCAAGTGTTTAGGTTGGTATTTGGTAAAGATTAGGCCTAACGTAGCATCACAACAGATATTAGTTCATCGGTTCATGTGAAGTTTCTGTTTACCACACAAACTGTGTATTGGTAAAACACTATAAACCTCACCCAAAGTGACCTTTCTGTCAAAGATCAAAAGTTTTTAAAATTGTTTTTATACAGAATATTTATTTACTCATTATTGTTAACATTTTTATAAGGTTTGAGAAGCTTACACATATTGGTTTTGTAGTTACAATAATTAGTACGGAAGACTGGCATTTGTTAGTGAGAGTACTCAGAAACTAATCATTTAAAGTATGACTTGCATCATGTTGGATATGTTTCTTTAGAGTTGATCAAGGTTTTGTCCTAAAACGGAGTACATTCAAGTTCAACTTTATGAGTAACCCTTCATGACTGTAGTTTCTAAAAGCTGCAATAAAATGGGTTTAAAGGCAGTGGACACTATTGGTAATTGTCAAAGACTGGCCTTCACAGTTGGTGTATCTCAACATCTGCATAAAATAACAAACCCGTGAAAGTTTGAGCTCAATCGGTCATCAATGTTGCGAGATAATAACGAAAGAAAAAAACACCCTTGTCCTACGAAGTTGTGTGCGTTTAGATGGTTGATTTCGAGACCTCAAGTTCTAAGTCTGAGGTCTCGAAATCAAATTCATGGAAAATTACTTCTTTCTCGAAAACTATGGCACTTCATAGGGAGCCGTTTCTCACAATGTTTTATACTCTCAACCTCTCTCCATTACTCGTTATTATGCTAATAATTATTTTGAGTAATTACCAATAGTGTCCACTGCCTGAAGAACTAAAATTTTAAGGATACATTGCAATGTATGAGTAGACATCAATCACACATTAGTGTCTCCAAAGTGGTTTTTTATTCATTTTTTTTACAATGGCAAATGACTGTCATCACTCAGGGTTCTTGGCTGCAGCTGAAGACCATTAACGGAAGTTGCACATTGATTCATGATTCTGTCAATCAACTTTAATGTCCTCTTTATCATCTCCAATCCGTAGACTATCGGAAGTTTGAAATTGACTTCAAGATTTCTGAAGATGAAATATGAATACTGAACAGGAAAACCCACAACATCTCTCCATTTTGGGAACACTCACAGATTTTGTAAGAAATTGATGACAAGACTAAGGGTGGCGGGGTGGAGAGACAACATTGACGGAAAAACAAATCGGAAACTCACATAAAGATCTTGAAGGGTAGAGTCATACTTTGGTAAGTCTCCAAAATTAATGACCATAAAAATGTACTTGGTAAGGAGCTGTTGTAGTATAAACTATTTGGAGATGAGAAAGGATTCGCTTCCAAGAAAAAATGGTTTGGGTAGTGATTACACATCAAACAGCACAATTACCGCCAATTCCCAGATTAATAGGCAACAAGAAGACATACTCAGTTTTAGTTGTGCGAGAAAGACCCTGACGGGGGAAAACCCATGCAATCAGGTAGGGATTAAAATAACCAATCCAAAGAAAATGTTGCTTAGCAAATTAAAAAGGAGCAGGAAATGAGTCAAACCTTGGTACATGAATGTGTTGGTGGTTTAGCTGGTAACCTTACTTCAGTAAACCAACTGGTTTTGTGCTTAGGTACTTTTTGAAATTAACCCCAGATCTATAAGATGAAATCCCTAAAGCTTCTCACAATGCATTTTGGAGGATTTATGGTCTCAACAATACTTTAAACCTAGTTGTTTGGATAAATGGACTTCAGGAATGCCTTTTATTTCTGTATTGCTCAGTTGACATCAATCAAGAAACGATAAAAGTGGAAGTAGGTCTATGAAATAAAATCCGGTATCATGAAAACAAATACCAAATGGCAGGCCTATGCAATGTGAAAAACTATCTTTCCCTTTCGTTCTGTCATTCGAACTTGAAGTGAGACATAGAGTTACACAGTTTTTAATGGGAAGCGATGACACCAATAAACAGGCATATCACGCTAATGGAAAGTCCAAAGGGAAACATCAATTGCCCCAAGGTGAGTCTTAAAAAAAATATCACGTATTATTTTACCAAGTAACATGAGCAAAATAATGTGCTTGCCTGCGGCACAACCAACACCATGTACTTTTAAAAGAACCACAACATGTTTCCATGGTCTATCTTCAACACTCTGTTTGAATTAAAATTACAAGTTATTTTTTGAGAGCCCTTGAATTGGAATTGCAAAACCGCGAGTTCTACTCAGAAAAATATTGGATTTCTCACTGACGGGTGACATTTCATACGATTGGTATTCTAGGCAGATGTCTGTTTTGTGCCTGGGCTGGTTGGGTTCTCAGTCTGTCAATCACAATTCAGCATGACGAAAGTCACGCTTTGAAAGGAGCCAGACATTTATTTCTTACTGAGCCTCTGATCATTTCGGTTTTGCTTAGGTAAGGTTGGTAAGGTTCATTTTATTTGCAAGCACATACGGTTGGATTCATTGTAAAAATACTAAAACTTACAAAATACATCACAGAAACTTCAAAACCATTAATCTATGTATTTACAAGATGAAGGTTCAAACATTAAATATCAAAGAATGACCAGTAAATAAATATCAACGAATGGCCAGTAAAAATATAACAATAAGTAAAAATATTACAATAAAGAAAAGGAGATAAACAGCAACATTATTTAAAATTTCAAAATATAAAGGGTGTAATACGTTTGCTGGGGTGGATTTCACAAAGAGACTAGTCTTATCTCGAGTTAGGACGAGTTACTCATCCTAACTTAGGCATGTTAGGACTAGCCTTCTAGGACTAGTCCTAACTCAGGACTGGTCCTAAGTTCTTTGTCAAATCAACCCCTGGTCACATCAGAGCTGCTTACATTGCATCTCCCAATAAGGGAGATTTTGTACAACAATACTGGAGACACACATATTTTGAATAACATTCACCATTATAGGCAAGAGAATCCATTATCAGGGAGATTTTTACATGTCTTCACACCAGAACAAGCACCTTTTTGGAAGAAGCAGTCAGAGTTAGCAGCGCTGTAAGAGCACTGTTATATAATATAAAGAGTACATTCTCAAGTCCATTTCTGCTTTGTGTTTCTTTGTTTTGCCGTCCACTTGTAACAATGCTCACTGTTACATGTATATAAAGAGGTCCCATTGACCTTGAAACAATGAGAATCAATCAACCTAAATACTACAAAAGAAACACAACAAATAATTTATTTTAAAAAGATATTCTTTTTGTTAGCCTTACCTGTACAGGGCTTAATGGCTCATCCCCTAAGCTGAAGAGGCGTTTAAACGAACGTTTGGTATAAGAGCAAAGAGTTGACAAACTTGAATCACGAGGTAAAGTTCCAGGCATCCTGGAAGATCCAGGCATCCTGGAAGGTCCAATAGGTTCAGGCAAGCCTTAGTGAGATGGTTACATCTGCTTTAACTGGTGAAACGAGTCACTCCAGAATACTTTTATGCTTACTAGTCCCATAATATCCACAGATATTTTAAGGGACTTCTTGTAGCGTTTGCTGAGGTGAACTGGACAGGAAAGGCATCATGAGCTAAAATATCGGCGGGTCCACTCCTGGGTGTAGTGGATGAATTATGGCTCAGCACCTTGAGGAAACAGCTTAACTTAGAAAAGCAGTTTAGTGGATTAGGTGCTGAGTTTTCCAAAGTTGATACACTACCCGGGAAACATTTTTATGTTCGGAGAATCGAGTGGTGGTTTGGACATCAAGTGTTTGTGGATTGTCGCAACTTACTATGCGACCAGTGGATGTTGATTTTCTGCCCCCCGACTGCTGCCACGGGTAGCAATAGCCAACTGTCAGACTGCTGAATTAAATTTCTGCCTAATGAAAAAAAAACAGCCATCAAAGAATGGCGTGAACAATCGCTGCAGTTTACAAGAGGACACGACAGGGAAAGTCACTTAATGCAAATGAAGTGATAATTCTTTTAACAATTGAACCGTTGATAATGTTCAACTTGACATTTTCTATGGCAACCGAGCGAGCCACAAAACTTGAAGGTTACGTACGAATTTAGCAAGGTGATGATGACATTGAACCCTCTCGTTTACACCGGAACGGCTAAGGGATCAAATTCACTGGCAGCATTAAGGAGTCTAAAAAGTACGAAGCTCTCAAATTGTAGCTTGACTGCTGCTATCGCAACCAGGGAGTCTGTTAGGCTAATGTGTGTATCACACAACAAGCCATGCCTGTCCTTAATGTGATGGCATCTTAGGCTGCCCAGCGACCACAAAAATCAGATGTTACTGAGACTCCCCGGGCCGTTGGTCAAAATGCTGCCATCATTAACCAAACAGGAATTCCTTCTAGGTAGCCTCAGTGACAACACTGTCCAGTCTCTGGTTTTCCACTAAGAGAAGATGTAGACTTGATCTGCAACTCTCTCCTGAAACCTCTCAAATTCAACAAACTGAGCAAACTGAAGATAAAATCACAGATTCAATTGGTGTCAGTGTCTGGTATATTTGGGAGAAATCGACCAAGTTGAACTGAAACACACATACACGTAGGACACGTAGCATTAAAGTGTAATGTTTGCCCTTAGTGACAATTAAGCTAAAAGATAACAATTATCCAATTGTTCAAAGGCCATCAACCTTCAGATCAATATACCCACATTGTACAACAGCCAGTATTCATAAACATTTTGGATGTGAAGAAATAGTCTACTCCATGAATAAACATTGAAAAGGTATCAATTTTGGCAGTTTTGCAGCTTGTGTTTTAAAAACTACTGTTAAACTTCTTGATTGATCACCACAAAACACAAAGAAAGCTTTTGCCTCAAATCTGTGGCCATGTGAAGTTCCAAAAACTAAAACTGGTTGCAGCTGAATTACTGTTGAGCGAGAAATAGTAGTCTCTTTAGGGTACATTGAGGACTTGCCGAAACACAGAATCGGGTATTAGATGCTGTTCATCAAACGATAACTTAACGCCCAAGATTTACAGGTTCAAGTCTCCCAACGAAAAGTCACTCTTGCATCCACTTGAAGGTAGCAGTATCCAAGACTCTGATCAAAGAACTTACAGCAGACCAAGAAGTTTGCAAACACTTTGAATGGCTTTCAAGTCAGCAGAAGGGGGTGTGGCACGTCCATTGCGTAAGAGAGTGCTGCTGTGTGACAGACTCAACCTCCAGGAAGTCCAAGGAGACAAATGGCATTGATGTTCAGCTTGTAAATGTCTTGAACTGACAGGGGATCCTAAGCCCAGCTGTGTTTACCTGGGGATTGCAGCCCACTGACTTAAGAGCATCCAGGCAAGGGCACCCAATGGAGATGCTTCACACAAAGCCAACAATTCACATTCAAAGCCCACAGTCAGCTGAGCCTCATCCCTACCCTGAACTTTAAAGAACTTATCAGGGGGGAGTGGGGGAGATGGCACACACAAGTTTGCTCTGAAGTGCATTATAATCAATAATCGTATCCACCCATTCACCCCAGCTTGAATGGAACAGCTGATCAGCTATCTCTAGCTCATGTTATTACCTGTATCTCATCAGAAGAGGGTGAACTGTCCACCCCCCCCCCTAATCATTACAATGGTTTCTTCCAGAAATTCAAACTACCCACAATAAAAATTCAACCAATAAAAAATCACCACACCGCTTGAAAATATGTTGTCAATTTGATAAAAACAAAACTACAGAATTTGCTTGATGTAAAGTTGTAGTCAAAAGAGAAGGATTGATCCATTTTGTTCAGGGGTGGGTGTGTGTTGTGTTCATATCGTTCATGTGATCATCTGTTGACAGTCACATGGCCTGTCTAGACCACTGTAGCCAAGGCTCTGTAGAGAATGCATCATGGAGGAAATTTCCGATCACCCCAATGTAAAATCCACATCTAGACTCCAAGCAATAATGAGCAGATTGGCAGCAAACACTTAACTAGAGAGCAGGAATTTATCTCACTCTGGGAGAAAATTCAGAGGCCAGGGCTTGAATTTTACACTGGACCACTGGCAGGAGGGCCAGTGATTTTAGGGTTAGGCCAGTAAACTTATGACTGGACAAGTTCGATGGTTGTTTGTCTTCCATTGAAAAACAATGTCCCTCACTGGTTAATGATCGTAGAGAGACAAAATTATGTTAAAATCTTTTGACTTTTAGCTTGAAAAATACCACTTTAGTGTTATTTTGAGTTAATGAAGAAGACCCAAAGAGACAAATATGAAGAAAACAATATTTTCTTTTACATGTCTTTGTGCAATTATTTTTATATTAAAAACATTCCAAGACCATACTCCAATACCATAATCATAACCTATTTTTTATCATTATGATTATGGTCTTGCAGTTAGAGCCATAGAAGCTCTAGATACAGAGAAAAGGGAATCCACCTAGAGCACACAGTTTTCATGACAACACAAAAGGGGACAACAAAAGGGAATTGGCTGTTAAGAAGAGAAGTTTGCAGATGAGAAAATATTGCGTTACTTTTTTTGCAACCATTCACAAGACACTGAACTGCTTAGCAAGATTCACCTTGACATTCATGTGTAACAGCTTTATGCAAATTGGACTCCTCTCATTACATTCTGAAGGTGTAAACACAATTATCCCCCCCCATTGGTCTTATAGAGTGAGACTACAAAAGATACAATCAAACACAATAAAACCATAGAGAAAGAACCACCTGATCCCCTGATTACATGCAAATGATGTCAGTCCACATGCTGATCACATGCTAAAGAGAGGAGGGGTAAATTCCTACATGTATGTACTCAAGGATCAACGCAGCTCAATACACATTCACAAGGTCCCCGTTTTCAGTAGAGAAATGATCTTTAAGACAATGTTTACTCAAAAAATAGTCCTGGAACTTAACTCCTGAGGTCGTTCAACCCATGTTCTACATTTTTTTAGGGGGCAAACACTACGAAAACTGGGGAGGTAAAGACATTCATGTATGCAGCAGAGAAAATACTTTACACTCTATTTTCAAAAACAATGCTTACTCTTACTTACAAGGGAGCTGCTGAAGTTTCTGGCTAAAGGTCATTTCCCCATCAGCAACCACAGGGTCTTCATCAATGTTGCCATAGCAACGCATATGACCCCAGCCATACATGTAGGTCATAACCTATGACCTTAGTAATTTGTAGGTCATACTTTGAGTGATTGACAACAAATGTTCTATGCACCCCCAAAGGTGACAAACTATCTGATATTTCATAAAATGTACTGTTCGAGTTTTCCCCGTAGGCATTTTTACAGGAACAAAGACGTGACAAAATTAGCAAAATCAGCAGAGTCTGGGCGTACTACAGTGGCTGTGCTCAAGGGCAAAAAACATGTACAACAAACACATCAAAATGTGCCAAAACTGCAACAACAAAAAAGGTTCAGGATTAAAAAACTGTTTTCAAGCAGGAGGTAAGGGCTTAAAAGGCTGGACTGACTATCAGGGCTGTAATTTCATCTTTGAGAGGGCAAGGCCATTTTCATTTTGCAAAGGGCACTTCTCTTGGCAACATTTCCAGGTGAGTTGACCAATAGTCAACTGCAGCAGGTTTTGTATGTGTACACAGTATGCGTCTGTACTGTGTATTCACTCAAAACCACAGTGTACTACAATATATAATATTGCAGCTGCATTACATCATTTATATTTCGTTCCAAATTCAAATTGGATGATAGAGAATGGTAAAAAAGTTGAAGGGTTGACTGTGAACGGTAAAGACAAATAAAGAAGTGTTAAAATATCAAAATTACAGGGTCTATGTACTTTTTCCTAACAAAAAAACACAATGCCCACAGATTTACATTAAACTTACACAGTTTGACGATTATGATAGCAAAAAGCTTCCCTTGAAATTTTAGTAACTGAGGTGCTGTAGTTTTTGAAAAATGAGTAAAACAAATAATTTTCGTCTCCGTTTTAGCATGTACAAACGTATTAACCATTCTATGGTTTTGGTATAATATCATAACTGGTTAATGGGATTTTACATTTGAGACGAAAATTATTTTGTGACTTGTTTTACTCATTTCTAAAAAACTAACAAAACCTCAGCTAGTAGTATTTTAAGGGAAGTTTTCCACTATCATTATCTTCAGTTAAGTTTAATGTAAATCTGTGGAAATTTTGAAAAAGTACCCGAATCCTTTAAACAAAAGTAAAGTATAAATAAAAATAATAAAAAAATTAAAAAAAGTTTTTATAGCATCCTCTTTAAAATTTGTTTGTTCAAGTAGCTGTTTAATGTAAGAATTCTTGTCAGAAACCATATTTTCTCTATCTGAAAAACCTCTTCATCTGGACAATATTTTCTCTCCCTACAACAAATCTCTCCATCAAGGTTTTTCCTGATGAGTTGTCGGGAAATACTGCGACACGACCCAGAACGTGAAAATTAGTTTTTATTTTTCATTGCCACAGCAAGAAGCAACCTGAATACTTAACCTAATTTTCAACAAATCTTGTTGTACTCCATGGTCAAATCGTAGTATTTCTACAAACCGTGCATCCATGCTCTCCGAGTTAAGTTGATTTCATTTTCCAAACGGTTCTTGTTGTGTCGTCACTGACACTGCCAGATCGCACGCTCTGTTTATCAAGGCCACCTGAACCTATGAACACACGTGGGTTGGGCGTTTCTTGGATTATTACATTTTAAGTTGAAACATACATGCGTGTGTTCACTGACATGTTATTAAAATTCACTCAAAAGCAGGTGAAGATTTTGCCAGTCAAGTTCAGTGAATGAAAGAGAACACAGGGTGTTCAAACTGGCTAACCTGTTTCAAGTGATACAAGTTCTTCCCACCAGGGCCCAATTTCATAGAGCTGCTATAAGCAAAAAAGTAAGCTAAGCACATCAAAGTCATGCTTACCTGAATAGGGTTACCAGCCAAACTACCACGCCACATGTATTGTACAATTTGTGACTGGTATCCTACTCATTTTCACTTAGCAGGATGTTGTTAAGTATTTTCTGCCAATAAAGCAGATAAAATTTGGCCCAGATTTGCAAATACCAATGTTGGTTCTATAATCACAACCAAAAGGAAAATATACTAAAACCCCCTGGCCACTTTTTTGAAATTTTCACGGATTAATCTGATTGTGTACATATTCATATGGATAAACACAATCGTACGGTTCATATCAAAACATATCATATCAAAACACCTTTAAAATGTGAAATCTCAGTTGTTTGTTTTGAACACAGGCTTGAGTTGTAGTAGACTATTTAATCTAGTGGGGGGGGGGGGGGGGCTCTTTCTCCAATTTCTCAGCTAGACGATTCATCTAAGATGAGATACCGCTGCCTTTGTTTACTTTGAGTGCAATAGACATGCTCGTCATCCACACACAACATGATCAGTGAACTGTAAGCTGAAAACCAACCATCTGTATTCTAACAAACGCATTCACAGCCTATGAAACAAATCAATATGAATTTAACACTTTGGTATAAGGCGACCCAGACATGAAGTGAGAGGTAACCAAATAAATGGCCGGTTGGGAGGGGGGGGGGGAGAGAGTTGGGGTGCAGGTATCAAAATGAACATCTTTGTGATTGGATAAATACATCATGTACAGTGTATTAATAATTACAACTTGTTTTAGTATGAGTAAACCAACAACAATAAGATCAGCGATGAGAGGTTTCACTTTCTAAATTGCAGTTTTACCCAATTTTGGGTCCCCTGCCCCTTCTCCCCACCCCACCCCTTATTCTTTTCAAACATGTCACATGCACTTTAGGTACATTCACGTCTGCGCATTACAGTATGGTACCTTTTGAGAAAATAACTGCTTTCGATACTACACAAATGGAAAGCAAAAAAGCAACACCCAAAAACCCCAAACAAACATGTTTTAGCGTCATTTCATTCGAGAAAGAACCACACCCTTTTTCCCTTTCAAAATGGTCGCTAAGCTAATTTTTTTAAGGTGTCGGCATGCAGGTACATTTTATCCTTCAGGTGCAGGCAAGATATGTAATGTTGTTAGTATACTTACTCAGTTTTATATTTCAACAAAAATAAAAAAAATAACTAAAAGTTCAGGTAAACATCTTTCTCTTTCATTTGAACTTCATCAGAAATGTCAATGAGGGAAAAAAAAACACAAATAAAAAAATAAAAAACGTCCAGGCTCATAAATGAAGTGGATGTGCCATGCTGATCATGATTATTTTTTAAATTTAAAATGAACAAAATTAATTCATATAATTTGTGCACTTCTTGGAAACGTACTGCGTAATCATCAAAGATTGGAGTATAGAGGACAAAAAGTCAAATGGTTCATCTTTCCCCAATCATTTTATCTTCCAGCGACTGCATTTCTTGATTACTACCCAACTAAATTCTTACTTCGGTAGACACACACGCAAGACATACGTAGCTCTGTGTCTCCAACATCTTGAATATTTTTACTCCATTTTAGGCGCAAAAGCTTGCCTCCGTTGCCCCTTGTCATTGCCTTGGTGCCCTTGAAATGCTCCAGGAGAAATTTACAATTTCCTCATAGGGTGCCCTTTGCCAAAGAGAAAATGCCTTGGTGCCCTTGGCCTTTCAAAAACGAAGCATACAGCCCTGATTGTGAATAATTTATCGCAACCTGTGTGTTCCCCTTGGTTGCCGATGCTGCACATTCCTAAGGAGTTGAATGGTTTCAGGAATGCCTTGGACACATGACAGGGTTCAGCTTAACTTTTTTCAGTGACTTCACAGCAGGACCTGAGAAAGCTTGTCATTACACACCATGGTTCACCAGCTTTTTTCACCAATCAATATTTCAAAATAGCGATGATTTTCAACACTGAACTAACCAGCCTAACCACTTTGAGTGACTTGACTAAATAAAATAAAATAGAATAAAACAAAACATTGCAAACAGACTCTGAAACGACAGTTTGAAAACAAAATGTAATTTCAAAGGCACTGGATACTATTGTTAATTACTTAAAATAATTGTTATCATAAATTGTTATTCAATTTGTAGAGTGTCATGGCCAAGTGGTTAAGAGCATCGAATTCAAGTTCTGGTGCTAAGTCACCAGAGTGTGGGTTCGAATCCCGGTCGTGACACTTGTGTCCTTGAACAAGATACTTTACTATAATTGCTTCTCTTCATCCAGGGGTATATATGGGTACCTGCGAGGATAGAGGTTGATGTTGTGAATGAAAAAGCCTTTGGAGCGATAAAAACTGTTGCCCAGGTTGTATACTCCCAAGGGAGCTGAGAAACATTAAAAGAGATGTTTATTGGCCCTATGACAGGGCACCAATGCAAAGCGCATTAATACAGTTATTGTGAAATGCGCTATATAAGAATTGTTTATTGTTATTATTATAAAACTTACTTGGTAACAAGCAATGGAGAGCTGTTGATGGTATAAAACATTGTGAGAAACGGCTCCATCTGAAGTAACATAGTTTTTTAGAAAGAAGTAACTCACTAAAATATTTGAATTGAATTTGAGACCTCAAATGAGGTCTCAAATTCAAGGCATCTGGAAGCACACAACTTGTGCTACAAGGGTGTTTTTTTCTTCAACTATTATTATCTTGCAACATCGACGACAAATTGAGTTCAAATGTTCACAGGTTTGTTATTTTATGCATGTTGAGATACACCAAGTGAGAAGACTGGTCTTTGACAATTACCAAAGGTGTCCGGTGCCTTTAACCATGTTAGTGTCTTTAAACATGTTGCGCCGCAATGCCCATTATTACCTTTATTATAAAATTATGAAATCCACAGAGAGATTTTCATTAGACTCAAGGTGACCCCAAAAGAGGTTCGCACACTATGAGTATACTATTCAACTTCTTTGCAAATAGGGTCGCCAGTCTGCGAAAAGAGGTAAATACATTCAAGACTTATAGGCTGGTGCAATCTGATGAGTTGGCACACTTTACAGCGCCCTTTTCTCATGCCATGTCTTCTGCGGGGATTATGGACACCTGACAAAGCCCCTGAGGTGTGAACAGACCCACACGTACCTTTAACAGCGA
This sequence comes from Asterias amurensis, assembly GCF_032118995.1. NCBI lineage: Eukaryota > Metazoa > Echinodermata > Asteroidea > Forcipulatida > Asteriidae > Asterias > Asterias amurensis. The sequence continues at coordinate 8,599,173 of NC_092651.1, forward strand.
ACTTGGAAATCAAATCATTGAACCACGAGAAACAATCGATTGAACTTTGGCGTATTTCAGGCAAGATAGTTACCCCTTCAAATGAGTAATCAATACAGGAACAAGAGAAACCTTTTCGGATGTTTGAGTCGGTAAAAGGGCATGGAGGTAATTAGCTGTATTATGGCTAAAGCTCATGATATAGCCTCCTTAAGGTGGGGCTGTTTTCTGCTTCAGGTGGTAGAAGGTGAACATCGTGCGATTCGTCCCTCCAACATTGATAGACAGATCCACACTCGTTTATGATTTATTACCCGTCATTTTAATTGGCAAACTGTCATGGGACATTCATGGACACTAACTAGAGGGCAATTCCGTGACACACCATCTGAGATTATGATGGCTACATTTAATCCGTAGTTAAGGTGAGAGTACATGATTGTCACACCCGCCGGGCGGCTCAAACCACTCATTTTGGCGGCAGATATGCAGAGCTATCTAATCTGTTTTGAGTAATGAGACTCAGTACCTTGCATATGTACACTAAGAGTTTACAATGTGCTGTGGCGCAAACTGCAGTTCAACCACAGCAAAACCACAGCGAACACTTAACCCTGAAAAAAAAAAATGTGACCAGAGACATCCATGTTTACAAAAGAGCCACAGAGCGCCAGGAAACATCAAATCTTATATATTTTTTCATGGAGATTGCATCAAGTTATTTTTACAAAATTTAGGAAATGGGGGCACATCTCAAATCTTATTCAGCTGTAGTTTTCATAACTCTTGAACTTACATGTATGTAGACATTATGACACACAATGTTAAATTTCCTCTAGTATCTTGCCTGCCAGAAAAGCCCTAGAATGTACACAGTCAACCTTTTTGTAAAAATAGGTTACTTAATGTGCCATGGGTTATTTTAAGTGCATTATTCAATGCATGTATTACCAGTCTTTTTACAGTGGTGAACTTTTTGTTTAAAATCAACATAAACAAATATGTGAAGACCAATCTTTTGTAACAAAGATTACCAGAAGAGAAAATTGAATTTTAGCTGTTACAAACTGCTCACCAACCAAATAAACCCCTCAAATAGTTAATGGCCTGACGTTTCGACCCTAGCGGAGTCTTTCTCGAGTCATTTACTTTCAGAAAGACGTTACTAGGGTCAAAATTGTCAGGCCATTAACTATTTTTTGCAAGAATACATGATGTATATAAACTGGACCACCTTCCCGCCTTAACACAAATAAAACAACTCGCCCACTACTACAAAACTTCGCAAAAACCTCTGTGTTGTTTTACAAGAAGCTGTTGGCAAGACTATAGTTCTTATAAACCTTAAACTTCCTACTCCACAAGATTATTGTACGCCCAGTAAACTGTCTAATGCTTTACTGGCACAAGAAGATTCTCTACTTATCGGCTTGATGCAATTGGTCCCAGCTGCCGACAACATCTGTCTTCCTGGATCCTCAGGGAGGCAAGAGAGAGATCGATTCTATCACCACGTTGGATGTGGTTTCAACCCTCTCTGTTTGGATTGTGTGTCACTTTTGATACATTTGTGTATATTGGGCCAAGTCTGCAAACATTACTGCACGCAGTTAAGCCTTAGTTCCTGCTTGATCGTGAAATATGAGACAATGATATATGCTTTTGGAGTAGTTCTACTTCTTAGTTTTAAGTGCGATCAAGACAATCAATGGACGCTGCTTCCGAGTTCCACATCTACACCCCCCCCCCCCCCCAACCACAAAAAGATTTCCCCAAATCAAAACTCCTCTGTTAGAAACATGCTACAATTGGATTTAGTACAAAGACTAATGTTACTTAAGGAGTAACCCAAATATTTAAACACAACGGCAAGTGTTGTGAGTTTCTGATCCTTCTATCGGCAACTTAATATACAGGGTATCAGAGGAGTTCAATATTTGAACTGTAAGGAGGCAAAGTGCTGTAAATGTAATTATGAAGTCATTATACCACAGAAGTGAAAGCAGTTTGTTCAGTCCTCTGGAGGAATTGGAACAAGAAGGATGTCGGACAATGGTTCCAACTATATTCAAACAACATCTACATTCCAGTACAGTAGAACTCATGTAATACATGAGAATATTTTGTACTCTTTTACTTGACAAAACAGCAAATAAAATAATTTTGAAAACACAATAGATGAGCTCAGTCCAAACTTCCAGGTGAAAGCGTATCAATTATTTGTGAGGCCAACAATCACTGACGCTGTTTGCCATTTGTGATGCAAGGATTTCTGAGTTCCTTTGTTTTGGTGTCCTCATATAACAACGTTCCTGTAATATTAAGGTAATTTTGCCAGTCCTAACGATCCCATATTCAAAAAGAGAGTCAACTGAACTACAGTACCCTTGAAACCCTTGAAACTACTCTGCAGGAATCAAACGACAAATTGATTTCTCAAATAATTTTTCTTCTTATGTGAATGTGCGGGACTCAAATTTTCTATGACTTACAAATATTTATAATTAAAATACTCTTCTCCGCAACAGTGGAACGCGTAATGGGGGGGGGGGGGTGAGGGCATCACTTCCATGTGGCCCAAAAGTGCCCCCATGTATCAATTATTTTAAGAACAAATTTCAAAAAGCTTGGTGGAAAATGGGGAGGTGGGCACAGAAATAGCTAGTTTTGTTTAAAAGTGGGTGCATGGCCCCAAAGATCTGCTAAATCACGACAGATAAAAAAAGGTTGCTAAAATGACAACTGTCTGGGTGTTCAGATGATATTCAAAAACGCCTCTTGCCATCACTTTACAACCCACACCAAACCCCTATACCATCCACCCTTAACCCTATACCACCCACCCCAAACCCTCAGGTAGCGTCCACAGTACTGATGTAGAAGGTGACGGCCTGTCCCCTAGTAACACTTTGACATTGAGTCCTGATCTACGACACAGTAGCCTAAGCCTAGCCGCTCACTCAAAAAGTCAAACACGGCAACGAAAATAAGAGGAAGGAAGTTGTCAAACGGAAGTTGGAGAGAGTGAAAATGCACTGAAATGAGAAGACAGGGTTTCTAACATACCTCATCCCTGCAGTCCACGTTGCGCAGTCTCTGTATCAACGGAAGTGCAGCTGCAGAGTCTCCGTGTGAAATCTGCACAAACAGGTCATGAATTCCCATTGGTAAATCCATGATTGTTGTTAGCTTGCTCACTCTTTGGCGCTCCGACACAACAACGCCGTCTCGCTTGGAGTTTTGTTCTTCTTCTTGTTTCCTTCCCTCTCCTACTTCCCCGGCTACATGTGATCTGGGTTAATGGTTGCGATCAACTGCAATGGGAAGAATGGGGAGATTGTTAATGTGATTAGAATGAATGCTACTGGATATGGGTTGACCAAGGGGTGGGCATTGCAGGGTACTCTTTCTTGGATGACAAATTTCTTTAAATTTTCTGGAATGCACACTGAGCGGGAGGCGTGCGCCGAGCTTAAGTGCAAAATATTCCTGCTGGGTGAGCATAAACATAAGCGTGGCTGAAATTGTACACAGTTCTCAAAGATGGTACAGGGCATTGTTTTTGGACATATAGTACATTCTTTGGAATTGACTAGTTTTCGTGAAGCATATCTTGAAATTACCCAATAATGATGCTATTGAGGGCCACTCCAGTCGGCAAAATACTTGGGCAAGAGTGGAAAAGGTAACATTGTTAAAAATCATGGCTATCTGTTTTTTTGTTTTTGTTTTTTTGCATTTGTGGCTTTTTATATTTTCTCAACCTCAATTGGCAAAAACACAGGCTGTGGTGTCAAAAGAATGATCTATAGGGTGCACCCCAACAAATGAAATTCCCATAGCATACATTGCTGCAAATGCTTAATATTCAAAATTAAACAATTTTTTGTTTAGTAGTCTCATAGCTCTATTCAGTAGTAGGGAAATTATTCATGACTCTTGAACTTTTCAAGAGTTGTTCTTCCTCAAATTAGAAACAACCCTTCTCCGGTGCAATTTTCAAAATGCCGAGTACCAAACTGTAACAATTTCCCTGCACCTCTCGGCAGATAGGACCATTCAGGGCCTATGTCATCCAAAATACTTCAAGTTGGAAGTCAACAATCAAACCCCCAAAGTCACAATTGGGCAAAATGTTCACACTGTATCCCTTTACTTGGACTCTCAAATCTGTCTAAAATAGAAAAATTTTAGGGCCTACAAAATGTTAATGAGGCCAACCCTGTGTTTTTTCCTATTTAGTGGGGATTGCACCCGTACGCAAATAAAACAAATCTCCAGGCAGAAAAATGTTCATCAGGGTATAAAGCGCCCTCAACAGTGCAGAAATGTTTAGTTCAAGTTGTACAAACAAATAATGAGTGAACATAGATTGACATACTGAAGCACATATTGGAATTGCATATCTGAAAATCAACAAAGACTGTTGATGTACGTGTTCAACTTTGTTTATTGACACAGTTTATACTTCAAACCAGTTTGCAACCAATTGTGAATTTCAATTCACGTGACACGCTCCTGTCCCATATTTGCAACAAATATAGTTTTATTCCTTTAATAATTAACAATGATGGTAAAAATAACAAACTAGTATTTCTGCCAGGTTCAGAACGAACACCAGTTTATTTATTTATCCTAGATGCATACCTTATTAATCTACAACCACACACAGTTTCTTTACAGACAGAGGTGGAGGATTGTTAATTATCACAGATGGGGTGTCGTAGCCGAGCGGTTAAGAGCACCGAATTCAAGCTCTGCTGATTCTGTTCAGCAGAGTGTGGGTTCGAATCCCGGTCGTGACACTTGTGTCCCTGAGCAAGACACTTAACTATTATTGCTTCTCTCCACCCAGGGGTAAAATCGGGACCTGTGAGGGCAGAGATGGTTCTTGTGATTGATTTAGCCGAGTAGCGCATTTGTTGCACGAGGCTGTATACTCCCCAGGGAGCTGAGATGGTTTAAGGAGTGAATTAAGGCCAAGCGACCACGGGTAATAATCTGAAGAGCTTAGAAACACCCGTTATTATTATTAAGGGTAAGGGTGGATGGGTGGAGAGAAGTGGTTGGTTTCAGTCTGAAAGTTTACTCTTTAAAGTAAACTTTGTACCAGCCAATCCTCCGGAAATTTTTGCTTGTTTTTAATACTGACAAAGTTGAGAAAACAGTACTAGGAGACCCCAACATAATCACTGGCTTGGAATGCAACTTTTGAAGTTAGCTTGTTATTCCTTAATTTTGGTTGAAAAAATAAAACCGAAATCATTGTTGTATTTTCAAATAATGTTTTTTTCATTAACGCTTCATTTCAGAGGGAAATACATGTATTTCACAGCGAAAAAAACTTGTTCTTGTGTGAACTTCATTTATTATCAGTAATTTACCCCCAAAAATTCCATCCTTATAAATCCTGTCTAATACCTTTTTATGTGATCACTAACTTTAATTTTCACAGGGTGGTTCTAAAAACTAGAGAATCGCAATGAGTTCACTTTTCCCCGAGACAAATAATGTATAATGTCATCAACACTCACAACTCTGAATGATTGATGGTTCACCCTGAAAGACTGTGAATGCCACAGTGACAATTTCTCATCGTGTCGATTTAACACCAAGCCCGCTGAGGAGACAAATTCCCTCTCCACATGCAATATTAAGATAGGATGTGTAGCGTGAGCTGTAGATCTACTTTAAAGGGAGAGGATGCTTGGTAAGCACTCCTAAATTATTGGCAATAACGAAAATTAGAAAGAAGCATAAAGCAGCTTTCGATTTTGAGAAGCATTTCACTTCGAAAGGTTATGTCAAAATATATAAATCTGTATTCCCCAAAATTTGAATCTGAGAATAGGAATTATTCTTCCTGCATGGACATAATCACTCCGGATTTTCGGCGATATCTCAAAAATGAGAGCACCTTTTGAAATGAAATTTTCACATAGTTTTTTTCTTTACACATCTACACTTATAGCACTAATACAAATGAGTGGTTCCAACAACCAAACCTGTAGCGCCCTCACAGGTGTGTATTGCATTGAAAAAGGGCAAGTTCAGGTTACGGCCTTAACTTTCTACCTTTTTGTGGCCGCTATGGGCATTTTGGTACAAGCCATTTCCAGCCGGTGTCGTCTCTAAAGGATTTATAACTGATTAGAAACTAGCTTGAGAACTTCAAACCTTCCTTGGGCAAAAGAACATGGCCCTCTACTGTTTGAAGGTTTATTTATTCTTTCTGCACAACCATATCGTGTTTTTCACCCAGCCCCGACAGAGCGCATGTAATAGCTGCGGCATAATTTCCGTCCTCAATGATTAAATTTAGTGTAGGACTACCATTCATTGTTCACAAAGGTGTATAATTGTACAGCGACCCCATCAAAGCTGTAATCAACTGCATTTTGTGGGTCTTCAACAGTTAAACTGCATCTAAAAAATAGGTCAGATTAAAAAAAAAAAAAAAGGCAGCTGTCAATTCCCTTCTTCTTGGTCACCACACCTACTTCTCTTTCGTTTTGGTTTACAGCGCGCTAAGCTCACATCCGATATAACCCTTCCTGGGTTTAAGGCAGTAGACACTATTGGTAATTACTCAACATAATTGTTAGCATAAAAACTTACTTGGGAACAGGCAATGAGAGCTGTTTTTAGCATAAAAAAGTGTGAAATGGCTCCCTCTGAAGTATCGTAGTTTTTGAGAAAGAAGTAATTTCTCATCAAAATATTTGAATTGAATTTGAGACCTCAACTAAGGTCTCAAATTTTGAGGTCTCAAATTCAAGCATCTGAAAGCACACAACTTGTGTGACAAGGGTGGTTTTCTTTCATTGTTCTCTCGCAACTTTGATGACCATTTGAATTCAAATTTTCACAGGTTTGTTATTTTATGCATATTGTTGAGATACACCAAGTGAGAAGACTGGTCTTTGACAATTTTTGCTGCGGTGCCCTTTCAAAGTTCCACAAATTAACATTTTCCTTACATTTGTGCCCCTTACCAGAGGGAAATTGATGTGCCCTTCAAAAGAGAAGTTCAATGTCTGTTAGGTCTGGTTTCTCAAATTTAAAGTGAAATTCCATTGCTATACTTTCTTCCAAAGGTTCTGTATGATTTGCCCTTAACTTTGATTTAATGTCCATATGCATAAAAACAAACCTGTGTGGGAAAATTTTGACTCAATTGCTCATCGAAGAATATCATCAAAAGAAAAAAACCTAATTGTTACACAAACGTGTGTGCTTTCAGATGCCTATAAAAGGCTTCAGGTCTGAAGTCTTTCAGTATTTGAGTGAGAAATTACCTCTTTCTCAAAAACCATGGTACATGTACTTCACAGGAAGCCGTTTCTCACAATGTTTTATACTCTCAACAGCTCTCTATTGCTCGTTACCAAGTACGTTTGTATGCTTATAATTATGTAGAGTAACTATAGACTAACGTTGATAAGTCTCCATTCAATATGTTCAAGAATCTCTGGAGAAAGTATTTTATGGTGAACAGCTTGACATTTGTCAGTTTGCAAATCGATTCAACCGGCCAGTTGGATGACATGGAGAGAATTTGAACTGGCATTTGGCTAGGCCGGTCACTATTAAGGGAGAGCATTGAACTGTAAGATTGGAATTGAAAGGGGGGAACCAAAGCAGCCATTTAATTATTCATACCAGACTCAAGGAAATACATGAGCCCAGGTGTAATATCTAGAAATGAAACAATTCTATTTGCAAAATTTTAAAAGTAAAAATAAAAAGGGAAATTTGGTTTATTTCACTTTAAATGTTGCAGACCAAACTGAAATAAAATGTATTCACATTTCTGATTCGAACAAAGACAAATTGACTGAGGTGTGACTTGAACCAACCTCCTCCATTTATTTGAAGCTAGCTTGTTTCCATTTATGTCGGAGTCGGTTAGCAAGCGGTTATCATTCCCAAATTTCAATTTTAAAAAATCTAGTTGCAGTTCAGTAAACACAAGTAGGGGTGACTGGGATGTCAAAAAGACACCCAAACACCCTCTTGTCTTAGGAAAAAAACCTCTTCAGATGTAGAACATAATAATAATAATAATAATGGCAATCTATAAAAGACACTCCTTGCGCAGGAGAGATGCCGAAGCCAGGTTGCAAAGAATATAGTTAAGCACAATAAGTTTTCAAATGGGTTTTGAAGCTGGAATACGTAGTGATTTGTCTGACACTACCTTATATTACTACCTCATATATGTATCCTTCCTTCAATTAAAGGAACACGTTGCCTTGGATCGGACGAGTTGGTCAAAACAAAAGCGTTTGTAACAGTTTTTTATAAAATGCATATGGTTGGAAAGATGTTTTAAAAGTAGAATACAATGATCCACACAAGTTTGCCTCGAAATTGCGTGGTTTTCCTTTAACTGTGCGAACTAACATGGTCGGCCATTTATGGGAGTCAAAATTTTGACCCCCATAAATGGCCGACGTGTTAGTCCACGAGGTAAAAGGAAAACCATGCAATTTCGAGGCATGTTTGTGTGGATCATTGTATTCTACTTTTACAACATCTTTCTACCCATATGCATTTCATAAAAAACGGTTACAAACGCTTTTCAAAGACCAACTCGACCGATCCAAGGCAAGATCTCACATGTAGGTAATAATTATTTTTTGAAGAAATCCGGCCTTCAAAACATGAGTCTTGACAGTCGGACATCGATTTCAAGAAGACAGCTTTATCATGATGTGACAAAGTCATCATACACAGATGAAAGTTTAAAGGGAAGGTTTACAGTTGGTAATCACTCTTAAAATGAATGGCAATAAAAACCTTCTTGTTAGAAGCCCAGCTTCCGATACAATGAAGCATTTTGAGAAAGGTTTCACTTTAAAAGTACTGAAGTTATGAAAAAAATATGTCACTTGTTACCCTCCATTTTCATTAAGCCTGTAAAAATAAACATTTTCCAAGCACTGGTTATCAGCCAAATTTTCATCAGGTTTACATTGTTGCAATTGGTGCCCTATCATTTTTTGCATAGCAAAAGACATTTGCCAAGCAGTATTTTAAGCTTAACAACCTCATAACCTTGGGCCCTAAGCATGCAACCAGTGGGCACCATGTATGATGTATCCACTTACATACATACATACATATACCAACAGCCATCTGCCAGAATACAGTACACATACAAATTTTCCGATAGTTTTTCAGGTAATTTTGTCTGCTTCCCAGGAAGGTTCGAACATATTTTAGTTGCACATTTAACTTAAAGGCAGTGGACACTATTGGTAATTACTCAAAATATTGATTAGCATAAAACCTGTCTTGGTAACGAGTAATGGGGATAAGTTGAAGGTATAAAACATTGTGAGAAACGGTTCCCTCTGAAGTAACGTGAGAAAGAAGTAATTTTCCACGAATTTGATTTCGAGACCTCAAGTTTAAAATTTGAGGTCTTGAAATCAAGCATCTGAAAGCACACAACTTCGTGTGACAAGGGTGTTCTTTTCTTTCATAGTTATCTCGCAACTCCGACAACCAATAAAGCTCAAATTTTCACAGGTTTGTTATTTTATGCATATGTTGAGATATACCAAGTGAAAAGACTGGTCTTTGACAATTACCAATAGTGTCCAGTGTCTTTAAGCAATTAAATGTTGAAATGATAATACTAACAATGATAATGAGTAATGACACCATACAGTCAACCCTTGCTACAAAGAGCACCGACTAAAGAGGTTCTGCTTATAAATAAATAGTGCATTCTCAAGTCCCAAACTCATTTCTGCTTTGTGGTTTGTGTTTTTTGGCTCTCAACAATGTTCCCCTAACAATAAGATAATTTAGGCAGTCCTACAGATCTTGTTAAGACAACAGTCATCTGCTCCAAATCTAACTCCTCCAAAACGTTTTACTCTACAAATTCAAAATACAAAGTACACTAGCAATATGATATAAAGAACTAAAAATATACAGTACTTATCTACTCACAGATTCCCAACACTTCCTTCAGCCATTTCAAACCATATTGCAACATGTACATCAATATGTACATAATCCAAGACAAAAAATATTTCCAAGATGTCTTCAATATATTCAATCTCACGTCCTTCGCTCAGTGACAGCTACCTCATTAAAAGGCATATCCCAATCTTCCTCACGACTACTATTACAGTACAAGTAAAGAGAGAGGACTCAACTGAAAGCTCTGCACGTACTGCACACATGACACCAAACTGTGGTTATTGCAAGGGCGCATCATTGGCATAGTAGCAGCAGGGACTCCTGGTGGGATCCTCCTGGTGGGATTCCAGTGGGATTCCGGTGGGATCGTTTAGGAAGCAAAATCATTTTGAGATATACAGTTGTACAAGGACAAAATTCTTGACTGGTATGATTACGGGAGCACAACAGGTTTTGATTTTTAAGAGTTGAAACTTGTAAAAAAAGCTTTTGCATGAACAGTTAAGGGGTTATTCAGAATAGTCAATGGTAAAAAGAATTCAAAATTGTGGGTGGATGGGTCAAAATGAAGTTGCACTCCATTATAAGGAATTTGTCATTCTCGGAAAAAGTGATTTTGAATTTCCAACACTTAAAAGGAGTGCTCATCAAAAAGCATTATTAAAGGCCACTGAAGGTGACGGCTGAAAATGAGGGGAGATATTAGAGCAAAGTGAAAGGGGTATTCACACGGTATGAAATAAATATAAAAGCTCTAATCCTTAAGAGCCCATAGCAGCGGCAAGATTTTACCTACTTATGCTCAAACAAGAGCAAGAGGTCAAAGACAAGGTAATGCACCGAACTGACATTTTCCAATATTCCAGAGATATCAGAAGGAATTTCTGAAATTCCATAAATTTCTTGTTAAAGTTTCCTGGAAATTTCCCCCAAAAATATTAAGAACAAAAACCAACAAGATTAGCAACGTTCAGGCGTATATAAATTAATGGTCTTTAAAGGGTTCATCATAACAATTCAAGATTACATGATCCATACATAAATGAAGCTAGACCCTTTTTAAAACTATTCGAGTTCATAGACGCCATTAACTGACTCAAGGCTAAAATCACTGGCCTCGGGCCAGCTGTCTAGCATAAATTTCCTGTGTCATAATTAGCATAGTCTTTGCCAATGAAGAAAGAAATCCAAACATAAAAAAATTCATCCTAATAGACTCTTGATATCTGTGCGAGTGTGGAAACTTCATTTACTGGCCCAAAGCTAAAATCACTGGCCTTAGGCCATCCAGTGTAGATTTCAAGCTCTTAAGGTGGCAACTCCTTGCTATATAGTCGGTTTCTCTGTGGCAGTGAGGAAAGAAATCCCCAAGATCAAAAAGATTCAACTTCTTATAGACTCTTGATAAACTGTGCGAGTTTGGAGACTTCATTTACTGGCCCAAAGCTAAAATCACTGGCCGTAGGCAATCCAGTGTATATTTCAAGCTCTTAAGTTGGCAACTCCTTGCTATATAGTTGGTTTCTCTGTGGCAGTGAAGAAAGAAATCGCCAACATCAAAAGATTCAACTTCTTGTAGATTCTTGATAACTGCGAGTTTGGAGACTTCATTTACTGGCCCAAAGCTAAAATCACTGGCCGTAGGCCATTCAGTGTAAATGTTCAGCTCTATAGTTGCCATATCTTTGCTCTGTAGTTAACATCCTACTGCTCTATAGTTGGCTTCTCTTTGCCATTGAAGAATAAAATCCCCAACATCAAAAGATTCATCCTCATACACCCTTTAAAACCGAGTTCGGAGACTTCATTTTGATTAGAAGCTGTCTGCATCTTAAGACTTGAAGGGGTCAAGTCCCCAGGCTGGACAAGCACCCAGCGCCCTGTGATAGCGGATTAATGATGAGGGAGCTATATTTGGAGTGAAGTAGACCCCGGCACCAATCGGCGATGGCCGCCATCCAGTCAACAGCTTCGATCATTCAAGCAAACTCTCTATTAGTCTCATCGTTATAAGATCCCTGTGGGATATAGGTCACCAAATTGGGTTATTTTTTTTTCTTTCCTTGATTAATAGCCATGTCATAAAACGTTTAATTTAATTTCTGTTGGAGATGCAGCTTGAGTTTCAGATCGGTACATAAATGTCTGTAGTATCCAATTTCATAGAGTCGGTGACAACACAGCCGGCAATTTTAGGCGGTACTTTTCCTTAATTACCAGCCTCACTTCCAGGCAGATTATTCTGACCTTTTTTTTTTAGCTACTTGCAGTTGCAGCTTCAAAATGCCCTATAAATACGTTTACTTGGCAAACTTTCATATACAACAAAAAGTTGTGTTAAATAGGTGAGGTTTGTGGTATCATCACGTAAATCTCTCTTGAGTAGTGTTGGTTCTGGAAAGAACCGGTGGTTGACAACCCATCGTTTCGTTCAGTATGCTCTCATCATCTTCAGGAGAAAAATTGAACTCAGACTTTGATTACAAAAACTGATACAAACTTCTGTAAAACTAACACTGTCAAACTTTGTCAACCAGTTGGTAATCTCACAACTTGCCTCTAAAATTTGCTTAAGATCCAATATCTTATTTTTAGGACAGCTAATTTCTGACATGATAACTGTTTGGTGGTGGGCTTTGAAAAATCTCATGCATAGCTGGCCTCTGAACTTGGCATCTCTGGATATTATAAGTACACAGTCACACTGTAATTACACCAAGCTAACATGTGCTGCTCTAATATTATATAGTAGACCTACGAACATGTTTATCAGTGCATGTCTTTAAAAAAGACACTTGCACATAAAAACAGTCATCTCATTTACACTCGGCAAGCTAATATTTCATCTTTCTTTACATTTACAAAACAAGCAACTGCCACATTATGCAAGTAAAATTCATCAACGGAAAAAACAGACAGACTGATAGGTAACAAAACTCTATCGAGATTTGAAACCGGAGTAACAAAGTACCAACTATACTGCATGGTTCCCCTCAAGTAGACGCTGCCTGGTCCAATATTAGCAGTGTCATCATGATATCCTACTGGCCAAGTGCTCATTTGAATGCAACATCCCTGTAGGGAATGGGTTCTGGCCTCATTTGCATACGCCATCCCCATAGGGAATGGGATCTGGTTCTATTACGATCCGACCCCCCCCCCCCCCCAAAAAAAAAAAGATTTCAGAAATGCATGCTTCATCTTTGGCGGTGTTGAAGACGCTTTAATTTGTTGCCACTAGGGGCGGGAGAGAAAAACCTCGCACATGATTGGGGAAAGAGCGAAACGGGAAAAAAACAACTGGATTGATGTCACTGCCGGAGAGTGAATGACAAAGAAGGTGTTAAGTTGTTTGTGAGCCGCAAACACTCTGGCCATTTCTCTTCCAAAACTCTAGAGATGTATATTAATAATATGGATAAATTGTATTTAAAGGGAGACCGGTGAAAATCTGCCCAAAGGTGCTGACACAAATTCAATATAGACCGATGAAAGGTCTATGGTCCCCAGAAATTAGATGGTGCCTTGTGACAGAAGAAGTGAATGGTTTCCTTTGTAATAATAATAACCGTATTTATAACGCGCCTTTTGCCAAAGGATACAAAGCGCCAGGTCTTATTACTGCAAGGAGTGGGGCGAATTTTGAGATATAAGACCTAATCCTTATAAACATTAAATAACATATACAAAATTCTGCACACAGTTTATCAGGTGCTACATCAATATCACAATTTGCTACTCAGGCTTAGCACTTACAAGCAAAATCAGAGTTGTTCGGAATATTTTGTTTTTCAAAGCTTTATGAAACTAGGTTCTGGTTACCAGCCAAATGCATGTGATATCCTTAGGTGTATGACTGGTTCTATGTAATGACTGCACAGCGTACAAAGTGGTCAAGCAATTTTCTGGGTTACATCTCTCCAAAGTGTGAAATGGGGATGCTGCGAAAGAGTGGCATCAACAATTGCTTGTAAAAACAACACCCCGGACCAACCAATATCTAGGTTTGAAGGACGCGATCTTGTTCAAATCTTATTGACGTTATAACTGTAATGCTCAACTGTCTGGAAGATGAAGTTTCCACTTAAGATGAAATAATATAGATGAGCTTGGAGGGTAGGAACTTGCCAAGGCTGTGTTCACAAATGAGTCATGCCTGTCATACATGTATGGCTCTGATTTTATTTAGAGGGATTAAATAAATGTAGGGGAAACAAAGCAAGCTTGACTTTTGAAAATATTATGTTTATTCCTACACAACTCGGGCAAGCATGAAACTCCGCCCACTTTGAAAGCACTGTTAAAACAGACATTATTTTAACTTTAGGCATTGGCTTTCAGTGTTGCAACAATGCAAACCCTTTGCAGTGTTGCAACAACGTTAACACAAGATGAATGTTTGTGGCCTACTTTCCTAGCTAATGTGTGAAAGGTTGAGGTGATTGCAACCATCTAATGTAAGGTCTGAAACTATGGGATCTAAATGTCTTTTTTTTTTTCTTAAATGAAAACTTTCCCACAATTTTATACTTATGGAAATAAACTTCAAGGAGCTTTTTGTGAACGTGTCCTCAGTACGAGATAAGTAATTCAGAGAACAGGATTTCTTTATATCAGAAGAAATTAACAGTAGTTCTTTTCCCCCAGCCAGACATGAACAGGTCTGAATTCAGAAAAAAGTTTGAAATGTCTCATCCCTTTCTCCTGAAGCAAATCAGAGAATACTGCATGCTCAAAACTTGCTTACAGTAAATATTGACCTACATGTATCTGCTGCCACCTAGTGTTCCAAGTGTACCACTCTAGGCACAGAAAGCGGTACACTATGTATAAGGGGAACAGGGACCCAGTTTCTTTGTAACGCTGCTTAAAGACACTCTTTAAGAATTTAAGATCGGTATTCACCAGAGAAGGGGACAATTTTCAATCCAAAAGCTCACTGATATCAAGGTACCATTTCTCCAAGCAGGGGGGGGGGGGGGGGGGGGGGGTCATGGGTTGGACCCTGTGGGTTTTCCTCCACAGGACTTTCACACATTGGTATGGTCAACAAATATGATACCAGTCTATATTCCAATGTAATTATTAAATCTTTTCAACAGCATTTAAAGTGGATTAATTTTGAGTAGGCATGAAGTGCTCCAAGGTTTTAACAACAACTCTAAGCATATCATTTAAACAAATAAATATAAAAGGGGCATACAAATGCCATGCAGTACCAGCAGGACCAGCAAGAGAAACAATATCATGTACATGTACATGATAAGGCCTTGTAATAATAATAATAATTATTACTAGTTCTTATTGTACGTTGTGCATTTTTTACAAACAGTATCAATGCACATTAGTGTCCAGGGCCCAATTTCAAGGCTCTGCTTACCAACGAATTCTCCGCTTACGATCACGATTCCCCACTTACGTGCAAGCGCCAAATTTCTGTGTTAGCCTTGTAAGCGTAGAATGCCTAGTAACGTAGAGTACACACGTGCAGAAGCCAAAATTTGCCACTAATCCGTGAAATACGCGTGCCGTAAGTACAGAATTCCCTGCTTCCGTAAGCGCCGATTCTGTGCTTACGGTAAGCAGAGCCATGAAATTGGGCCCTGGTCATTGGGCCAATAACATTCCTTTAATCGGGATGCTGTGACCCTCTAAAGGCTTTTTCAAACCTCTACACTCGCAGGTACCCATTTATACTCCTTGGAGGAGAGAAGCAATTAGACAAGTGTCACGACCGGGATTCGAACCTAAAACTTCTATGACTAACAACCAGGACTTGAACTCTTTGTTCTTAACCACTCGACCATGACACACTGCAATTTTGTCAGGCAAGTTGGAGGCAACTATCTGCACGAGGAACAGTTCGGCAGTGCAAGAGGCATTCTTCAAGCTGTACGCCCCAAGAAAATAACTGGAAACCAAAATGTGAATGAATGTCCTTATTGGAGACTGCCTGGAACTGGTTGCCTGTAAATTGCCTTATGTATGACTTTTGTCATAGGTCCGGACCTCTGACTAAATTTAGCAGAGCACCTTGGACAGTACACAAATTGTTGTCCTCTCACACAAGGTGCATTTTGTTTGTAAACTTGTTCAACTATGCTAAAAATTTAGCAGGGGACCCTTGCTAAATATGTTCTTGTGTGAAAAGGGCTATAGACTCAAGCAGTGTACTTTTATGGAATGTGAGACTTTGCATATATGAAAATTAACATACAGGTATTTGACATTCCATTAAAAATGCATTTAAAAGGACAACAAAAGTGAAATTAAATACCTATAAAAAATATGGCACTAACTAACGTACTGTATGTGTACCAGCCATTACATTGATACACATTTATGACAACATCAAGGTTACAAGGACTTCATTGCTATAGAGTCCATTCGTTTTTTATTTTTTAGTTTTACGATATTTTCCTTGTTGTGTTTTCACAAGGGACAGTCAAGAGCTTGATCAAATATTCAGAACAGCTGATGTTCAACAGTGCAAAACATCTATAAAATTTATAGATTCTGCTTTTTGAAAAGTTGTCATAGCTACATGCTTGATGCGCTGGGGGAAAAAATCCAACAAGGTAATAAATAATACAAGGCCAAAATATCCTAACCATTTTAAAGTGTGAGCAAATTATGTGCTCACTACATAGCAGTGAGCAGTATATTTCATAAATCGTCACTATCATAATGTACAAACCATAAAATTGTGGGGGGGTTTTTATTGTTTTTATTTTTAATTCTTGCCATACTCATTGCTGTTTTTTTATAAAGTTTCAGGATCTAACATATAATGCAGGCATGTATTCTTCGTTTTTGAAAGGGCAAGGACCCAGGTATTTTCTCCTTGGTAAAGGGCACCCTATGAGAAAACTTTAAAGGGTATATGTACTTTTTCCTAACAAAAAAAAACAATGTCCACAGATATACATTAAATTTACACAGTTTGAAGATTATGAAAGAAGAAAGCTTCCCTTGAAGTTTTACTTACTGAGGTGCTGTAGTTTTTGAGAAATGAGTAAAACAAATAATTTTTGTCTCCGTTTTAGCATGTACAAACGTATTAACCAGTTATGCTATGGTTTTGGTATAATATCATAACTGGTTAAGGGGATTTTACATGCTAAAATAAGAGACCAAAATTATTTTGTGACTTGTTTTACTCATTTCTCAAAGAAGGGAAGCTTTCCACTATCATTATCTTCAAACCCTGAAAGTTTAAAGGAACACGTTGCCTTGGATCGGTCGAGTTGGTATTTGAAAAGCGTTTTTAACCATTTGTTATAAAATGCATATGATTAGAAAGATAATTTAAAAGTAGAAGTTAATGATCCACACAAGTATCACTCGAAATTGCGTGGTTTTCCTTTTTCCTCGTCGACTAACACGGTCGGCCATTTATGGGAGTCAAATTTTTGACTCCCATAAATGGCCGACCGTGTTAGCTCGTAAAGTAAACGGAAAACCATGCAATTTCGAGGCAAATTTGTGCGGATCATTGTATTCTACTTCTAAATCATCTTTCTAACCATATGCATTTTATAACAAATGGTTACAACTGCTTTTCGAAGACCAACTCAACCCGATCCAAGGCAACGTGTTCCTTTAATGTAAATCTGTGGACATTTTGAAAAAGTACCCAAATCCTTTAAATTCCAAGAGCAACAAGGCAATGACCGGGGTCATCGAGGCACTCACGATCCTTGCCTCTGTGAAGTTTCAGAACCAAACAAACAATGGTTTCGTAGTTATACCATGACTGCCGAATCACTAAGTTTGCCAATTTGTGTTATCACTAAGTGGACAATTAAGATCTGCCACTTTATCCATCAAACATGTCAAATTAAATAACGCTAGTACGGTGCTTAACACGCCTGGTATGACTGTTGCATTAAATCTGATGAACATACATGAATTTAAGGTTCGGCACTTCCAAGAATTTTAAATGGATTGGTTAACAGCGCTCTGCATGCATGTTTTTTTTTTTTTTTTTTTTTTTGTTTTTTTTGCCCGTTTTTTAAAAGTATTGAATGAAATGAATGAATAACTTTTTGATGAAGTAAACAAAAATTAATTGAAAAGAATATGAACCTTCTACCTTTGGATGAACATGTCCCTGCTCTATCAATTGATACCCCTATAATATAGGCAGTAGTCTCCCTATTTTGTTAATAGGGACTTTTTCCGTTTTCGACGACGGATGGTTCTGCGACGGTAAAGATGACATTTGGCGTCATCTGCGCATGCGTCGGCTTTGAGGATGGTCGTCCCTCAATTTCTACGACAGTACTTGGGATGAATCTTCGTTGTGCTGAAAACGACAACGTTTAGCTGAACAACCGTCGCAGAACCATCCGTCGTCGAATACGAAAAGTCCCTATTATCTTCATCAAGGGGTGCCAAAGTTAACAATACGTCTATGCATCAATGTAAATGGCATTATATTTTTGTCATCTTTGTTCCAGGGTGCCCATCAGAAGCCATGAAACATGTTTCTGTCAAACATAGCAAGTGATCACACCCAATTTTACAAAATACAACCTGGGAAGTGGCATCAGAGGGATCGCAGTACAGGCAACTGCGCCAACAAGCCTCCAATCGGTTCCATGCGCAGACTTTTTCAAAACTTGGAATAGCTACTCACTATTACCAACCAACACAAATACAAGACCCAAAATCGTTACAAAAATTAATACTTAGCACAGAAAAACGTCGCTAAGCATAACGATCTTACCACACAGAAAACCATGTATTGTATATTGTTTGTTCTTGGTTCCCTGCTTATTTTTTGCTTAGCATACAAATTTGCTAAGCATCATTTCCTGCTAAGCAGCTTTAAGATTGGGTCAAGTAGCTTTATATCCATGGAATTTTGTGACTACAGGGAGTACAAGCCAACCTTTGTAAAGTGCACAACAAAATTAAAAACAACTTACAGTAATGTGGCGTGAAAAACCTCCCCAACGTAACACAGAATTCCACTGACCTAATTAAACACAGTGGACACTATCGGTAATTGTCGGTAATATCGGTAATTGGTGGATCTCAACATATGCATAAAACAACAAACCTGTGAAAATTTGAGCTCAATCGGTCGTCGAAGTTGCAAGATATTAATGAAAGAAAAAACACCCTTGTCACACGAAATTGTGTGCGTTTAGATGGTTGATTTCGAGACGTCAAGTTATAAATCTGAGGTCTCAAAATCAAATTCGTGGAAAATTACTTCTGTCTCGAAAACTATGGCTCTTCAAAGGGAGCCGTTTCTCACAAAGTTTTGTACCATCAGCCTCTCCCCATTACTCCTCACCAAGTAAGGTTTTATCCTAATAATTATTTTGAGTAATTACCAATAGTGTTCACTGCCTTTAATACATTCACTTTGGTAAGTTGTAGAGGACAAGAAAAAAACAAAAACAAATCCTGACCCCTCACCAAGCCCTCTGTCTATTCCTGAGAAATCCCTTACGTAAACTCACTTCGTGCAACCCCCCTTCCCTCCCCCTCCACTGAAATCAATAAGCATTCAGACACGAATAAATTAGAATAGAAAATTCGTTGGTTTGTTTGTTAGTGGGTTGTAGACATTTTGGCGCAGACGTTACCGTGACTGATCATAAATCTCCCAACCCTTTTCCCGACTGAGCCATTGATCGCGAAATCACTACAGCTCACATGAAAATGCCAAACTGAGCAAGTGATAGTATTTCCATGTGAGAGAAATGCCTAAGGACCCTTACAAGCGTTTGGATCAATAAACTTTCCAAGGCGGAGCAGGGGGGGGGGGTGGACAGAATCAAAGCTTTCCTCTTTTTATTTTTGGACGGAGGTACGGTATCTGAGATACACACCCACCATGAAATCAATTAGTAAAACATGGACCGAGTTAAAAAGTAAGCTGCCGGTGGAAAACAAAAGATTGAGTTTGGGATTGTATCCTCACTCTCTCCAGTGCGTGTTGTGAATAATTCACACTGTGTTAATCAATGCACAGCGCGGGCACGTAACACTCGCTCAAATTAATCACAGTGGTTGTAATATTAAAAACATTGGAGCGATCAGTGTAAAGCTGTCTACCCCCCCCCCCCCCACATACCGTACTAGTTCAGTCGGAACAACGGTAACATTTGTCCGTTATTGTTGTTCCCGACATAAGGTGTTTAAACGTTATTTTCCATTAGTACAAGACATCAAAACGTAGATGTTCACGACACATAGTTTCAAAGAGCTGCTTAAGGACCAATTTTGTGCTTACTAAGCGATTTTCCATTTCATAGCACTGCTAACCTTAAGCACACGAAAGGCATGCTAACTTTCCGTGAATGACGTAACAATGCAAATCCACGGTGAACGCGCAAGATGGCCACTTCATTTGCTTGCTAACCTGTGAAACACGCTTTATGCTTACAAAAGCACATTTTTCTGCTACAGCAGAAAGGGCGCAGCAATAATGGTTGCTAAAGGACACAAGTGTCATGACTGAGACTCGAACCCACACTCTGCTAAACAGAACCACCAAAGCTTGATTCCGGTGCTCTTATCCACTCAGCCAGAACGCCAAATAAACACTGCTTGCAAATATTAACAAGATCATCCATTTCCCCGACAGAAGGTAATCTTTATAATTTCCAGTGACAATCATTCACCTTGAAGTGAGATTAAAAGACAAAATAATACGGCATCAGAATGCATCCTCCAGAGAAAAATATCCGTCTGAAATCCTGTCAAATGCAAGATAATACAATCTGAGCGCCTCACTCACATTCACTATTATGCAAATTATTAACAGAAGGAGTCAATTATGAGCTAGTAGTCAAACTTACATGAAATCTCTGACAACAAATGAACAGATTTGTCATCCTTTCCACGCAAACACGAACTGGATGGAATTTGCTGCAACCTTGGCTGATGTTTACTGAAAACTAATGTACAGACAATGGGTAGGAATTCAAATAAAAAATGCTGAACTATCCACTTAAGATTAAAAAAAATTATTGGTTTGTTTATACCCACTTCATGTTTTTGCTGATGATTAGTAATCTCCTTTGCCGGAGCCACTACAGAATATCATTGTACATTCGATGTACAAGGTTGCTTGTGTACGTGTAGACATTATAAAAAACCATCCCATACCTCTGAATGAACTCATATCACCTGCATTCATACACGCCTTGTGAATTTGCAATCAATTTAATGTTGTCACTTTCTTTTAGTGATGTACACGTACTACTGGAATTCCCAAGGTAGAAGCACCCCCCCCCCCCTCCATTACACACACACACCTTCTCTCTCTACCAGCATTGGCTGGGAGGAAGAGGTAATTCCATTACGATAAGGTACGTGAACATGTATGAAAATAGATAGCCATGACCTAGGAGTTTATAAAGCAATGCAATAAATAAGCGTGTGTTTGATGATAAGATACACTAGCGCATTGACATGGTTTCTAAAGGCAACATGTACGGTAGACAATATAAGTCTATTGTATATGTACTGTTAGTATGCATATAACACAAAAATAATCTCCTTTAAAGACAGTGGACATTACTGGTAATTGTCACTTCTCACTTAGTGTATCTCAACATATGCATAAAATAACAAACCTTTAGCTCGATTGGTCGAGACTTAAAATTCTACACTTGAGGTCTCAAAATCAAATTCGTGGAAAATTACTTCTTTCTCAAAAACTATGTCACTTCAGAGGGAGCTGTTTCCAACATTGTTTTATACTATCAACCTCTCCCCATTACTTGTACTTGTCCACTGTCTTTAAGACAGTCAGTGTTCTTTTTCAAATGATTCCTATTCTGTTTGAAATAGGTCTAAGGAGAGCTGATTTGTTGTACTTTTAGTCATGTTAAAAAGTATCTCTTGAGCATTCTACATTGTATGTCATTTTGCAACAAACAGTCACTAGCAGAGACAAAAATGCTTTAGTTTGGAGAAAATTGAAACGCCCTATTTTCTTAACCTCAGCTTCACACCTCAAACTTCTTACATGTATTTTTAACATGCTCATTTGGTAGTCAACATGCATTAAAATTGCAGGCCAAGAAGTAGGACGGCCATGTCCTCTGATGCCCCTGCTCTTTGCCTTGGTGTCCCTTCAAAAGTTTGGACTGACTTCAGAATCTTCTAACAAAGCGCCCTTTGCAAAATGAAAAATAGCCTTTCTTCTCAAAGACGGAAAGCTTGTGTGGTATCAGTGAAGGATCAATGGGGAGTAAGGGGACGCCCTTTGCAACATAAACATATGTAGGATGGGGCGAAAAGCCGTTGGTCCTCTGTGCTGTGGAACGCATGTAAAAGAACCCAGCCGTCGATGGCACAAAACCTTTCCTAATATAAGACCTAATCTTAGGACTTAGGACGAGTCCCAAACCTAAACTGCAGCATGCAGACCTTAAGATTAATCTTAAGTAAGGACGAGTTACTCGTCCTAACACCGAGATAAGACGGGTCCTAACTCTGTGTGAAAGCGACCCCAGTGCACTTAGAATGAGAAGGGTTTCGCCCCGGTGTTCCCGGTTTTGATCGGCTGCATATTGCCCCACAGCACCTTGTAAACCATTACACAGTGCTATGTAAAAGGAGTACCTGTACATGTAGGTCTGAATGTTAAAGTGCCTTGAGCGCTGTAAACATGTAAGTAGCCACCATCATTATCATATTTTATAAACAAAACTGATATGAAGACCCGGCAGCTGTTCTCAAGACATCAACAGGACATTTCCTGAAATACTTCCACAAATATCCACCAATCATAAAATAAAATAAGGGTTTGTAAGGAGAGTAACTTGATTGAGTTACATAGTTCGCATTTGATCCAACCTACGATTGATGGGAGATTTTGTTATTATTATTTGTTTCAAAAAGGTGGAATTGTTGTTGACAGCTTCAAGTTTAGATTTAATATAATTCACCTGCAGTTCCAAGTACACAGTTTTATGGTCTAATATATTCCATTAGTCATCACCCAAACCAAAACAAACCATTCAAAATCCAACCGAATGTTTTTTGAGGCTCAGAGAGACTCTGAATGAATTTGGTCTTCCCAGGAAAACAAATATGCAAAACCCCACATGGTCCATGCCTTAAAGGGAACCCCAACCCATGTCAATAAATAGCTACTGGTATGTAAATACACCACACACATGCACAACATTGTTGATTACAACATTGGTGTAGATGTACACTCTTGAACTATTCACGTTTCAAATCACAGAGATCCAGAGTATTGATTAGAAAACAAAATCTCCGCACTGGGCAGAAAAGCTTACAAATTAATGCACTTCATGCCTGCAAGCATTGAAACCCTTACATTTGTCACTTCATAAGCAAACGTGCCGACCGAACGCATCCACCCCGTGAATGGATAACAATCTGCAAGTCTAAACGAGCCGAGTAAGGGGGTGGGGGGGGGGGTCTTCCTTCACGATATCTTGACACACTGACATTGACAAACTTTCAATCTTTAAAGGGTATGTATACGTTTGGGTCAAGACTCTGAAAATTAACAACTTGAAAAAGAACGACTAAGAAGAACAACAGCTCAGACAATATAATGCTTTTAAAGGGAAGGCACACTATTGGTAATTGTCAAAGACCAGTGTTCTCACTTGGTGTATCTCAACATTAAATGCATAAAATAACAAACCTGTGAAAATTTAAGCTCAATTGGTCATCAAAGATGGGAGAAGATGTTGAAAGATAAACACCCTTGTTGGACGAATTTGTGTGCTTTCAGATAGGAATAAAAGACTTCTAGCTAGAAGTCTTTTATTATTTTAGTGAGAAGTTACCTCTTTCTCAAAAACTACGTTACTTCAGAGGGAGTCATTTCCCACAATGTTTTATACTATCAACAGCTCTCCAATGCTAGTTACCAAATCAGTTTTTAAGTTAATGTTTGTTTTGAGTAATTACCAAACATGTACTTTCCCTTTTAGAAACGTTTCACCTTAAAGTGCTGCGAAAAAAAAAATATATATTTATTTTTATCCCCCAAATTTGAATTTGAGAAGAGTTACTGTAGAATAATTTCTTGAACTGCAGATAATTATATTTCTTGCATTGACAAAACTGCTCAAGAATAACAAAATCGCTACCTACTCTTGTGATGAAATTTTCACCGGTTTATTTTCATGGTGTATATCTACTTTAAACTATATAGGATTGAAACAAACAGTGGGTTCAAGTTACCAAATGTGTACAATCCCTTTAAGGTATACTGTAGAGAACGTAAGTTAAAACTTTTTCAAGTGCACAGGTATTTTTATATTCCTTTCTGCTAGCGAGCCGACCCCTTTGGACGAGCCGACCCCTTTGGACAAGCCGGGCCCCTATTGACATGCCGGTGTAATGTACTTCTGACTCTGGGGCATAGAGCTTTCTTGATGATTGAACTTAATAATGTCAGAATGTGCAGTTACACATGTCAGTTCAGGCCCTGGAGGGGTTAGCGTCCGGTAACGGTAATGTTAAATAGTGTAATCCAAGAAAAAACCCAGGAAACTTTGAACTTTAAACATCAACCATGTGGAAGCATTTTACTTATATAAAATGCCAAATTCTATTTTTAGTTTTACTTTGGGCAATACAAATTTATCCATATAGGTAGAAGTAACAGTTCCTGTGTACATCTCTTTGTATTGTTTAGTGTTTTGTTGTTTCAGTGCAAAAACTTTGTATCTCATAACAAAAATAGCACCTATGTTATACCCAAGAAATTCTCAAACTATTGTATCTCACCAAAAAAATAGTCCATGCGCACACACAAAACAAATATGTGCCAAGATACCGCGTTCCTGCACGGAGCATTTACAGATACGACAACATGCATTGTTACAAAATCGAGATTTAACATTTTTTGCACAGAGCGCTTTCATGCAAAATAAAACAAAATGCCCCATTTTGTTTCAAAATCGAGATATTTTTTGCACCGACTTGATAGTTTCTTCAGTTAGTCAATTCAACATTATGGATCATAATCTCCCCCCCCCCCCCATTATAAAAAGGTTGTGCGTACATGTATGTGGTACGCATAGATACATTGTAGGCAAAGGTATTATAATGGAGTGTATGGAGACAGAATTCTAAGTGGTTGAAGTGTACACAGATCAGTGTAATTTGACGACCTAAATGGTACATCAGTAGAGAAAATGACGGCGTTAGTACAAGAGGTCTGTTTGTTCAAAATGGACCTAGCTGGTGAAATGGACGATCACGACATTTTAATACAGAGTAAAAATACAATGAAGGTCAACAAAAGAAACACTTGCAGGATCTTAGGCATCTCACTGCACTTGAAATCTAACATTTCTTGAAGATTGGGGTCATGTACGAGTAACTGCTGTACTGCTTCTGCTGGATAACCAACGCTCCTCCTAAAAGAGACTCAATCATGCTTGTACCCCCCTGAGTTTTACAAGTAAGATACTTAAACTCAAATATACAACAAAGTACAATTTTCTCAACACCAAATTTACGTACCATGCTGTATGGAAGACACCAAAGAACATTTATAACTACTCATACCACGTCCACAGATTTGAGTCTTTCTGCTACTCAGCTTTAGTTGTTCACCAAAACGCTGAAGCCCATTAAATCATTTCCGTCTGAAACATACCCCTAGGTTCTCTCTCATTGTCCTCAGTATTGTATCGTTCTTTTCCCCATTCGAGCGCCACAAGGAGAAGAAACGCATCGGTGCGGTCTGCGTGCATTCCCCGAACAGAGCCTCACGGCTATTGCACTATGCGTCTAAGGTTTCCAGTCGCAGAGGAAAATGACGTGCTATATGAGCTTCATTGTGCCCGAGTGAAATGACAGACGCTGATGCACACTTGTCTCACCATTTGAGTTATTGTTATTTCACAGACTTTTTGTAAAAAAAAAAAAAAACTGAGTGTTGTACACGGATGTACTACTTGGCATTTAAAACAAAAAACGATTAAAGGTGGGTAATTGTTGAAGACCAGTTTCCTTACTTGGTGTACCAGAAGACTTTGATATTATTAGAACATCATACCTAAATGCATAAAATAACAAGACATTTTAAGAAAATAATGAAGGAAACCAACACATTTGTAATAGAATAGTGTGCTGTCAGATACCTGAAGAGAAAAGGCTTCAGGCATGAAGTCTTTCTCAGACACGATGACAAAATTACCTCAATGTGTTATAACAGCTCCCCAGTGCTCTTTACCAAGTATAAGGTTTTATGAAATTAACCTTAGGAGTATATCAAGTACACCTTGCCTTTAAACAACAATACTTAAGACAAGTGGATTTGAGGAGGTTGGTTCTAGGAAAATTAATATGCATTTTCCAGGGGTACTACCGATGCTTGGCATTCTGTTTTACAAATTGCATTTTGATAAGAACTCTTGAGAATACGTTTCTGGACAGATGTACGTATTTCGTCATCAAATCTAAAAAAATAACATCCAGATGTGCCATCATGCACAAAGTAGAGCCGCTGAAATACAAATGCACATGATGTACACATACCTGTATCTATGTGTAAGTAACAAACATGGAAGTGCTTAAGACTTAGCAACATTACCCAGGCCCAATTTCATAGAACTGCCTGAAAACAAAAAGTAGCTATAGGGCGTATAGGACTACAATTCTGTAGTTAACAAAAAGTGGGTTCGAGTCCTGGCCTGGCCAGTTGTGTCATTTGAGCAAGGCATTTTACCATAAATTTATGCTTCTTTCCACCCAGGAGTACAAAATGGGTACCGACGAGAGGGAGAGAGAGCTGGGGAGTAACCAACAACCTGCGATGGACTAGCATCCTGTCCAGGGCGAATATAATTATTCTCAGTGCCAATGCCATCACTGGCCTGATGGTCGAGCTATTGGCTCAGGACAGACTTGTCTTTTCTATCACCGATTGTAAAGGTAAAACCAATACAATAACATCTCCTTTCATTCTTACTAGACCATTGGCAAGTCTTGCACTTTAAAGGAACACGTTTCTCTGGATCGGACGAGTTGGTCTATAAAAAGCGTTTGTAACCGCTTGTTATAAAATGCATATGGTTGGAAAGATGTTTTAAAAGTAGAATACAATGATCCACACAAATTTGCCTCAAAATTGCGTGGTTTTCCTTTTACTTAGCGAACTAACACGATCGGCCATTTATGGGAGTCAAAAATTTGACTCCCATAAATGGCCGACTGTGGTAGTCGACAAGGTAAAGGAAAACCGTGCAATTTCGAGGCATGTTTGTGTGTTCTACTTTTATAACATCTTTTTACCCATATGCATTTTATTAAAAACGGTTATAAACGGTTATATATCTTTTCAAAGACCAAGTCGACCGATCCAAGGCAATGTGTTTTTTTAAGCACTGGCCCAGTAACCCCATAAACGAAGGAGTACTGCAGTCTACATGGTCTAATGTATTTCCAAACCAAAGCCTCATAAGGTCCACTTCTTGTTCAGCAAATATGAAAAGAGAAAGAACTATTGGTCTTATTGATCTTTTAAAAATATTTTTAGTTATTAAACTAAAATTCTAAGAGGACATGTTGTCTAGCGAAGAATTGAAGCTCTTCTTTCAGAGCCTTGAACGGCACAATGAAATTGGCTGCTCGAATTACATGCCAGTGAATGGTAAATAATATTTCGGCGCTAACAGGTCTACGTTGAAAGAAAGGATACATGAAGCTTGCCAGGTTTTATCTGCTCTTTTCATTTAAAGGTAGGGTTATCATTTGGTTTTGCTGATTTAACAGTAAAGTTATAAACAAACAAACAATAAAGTTTCAATATAATAAGTTATAACAAAGTCTTATATAGCGCATGTATCTACCAACAAGGTACTCAAAGCAATGGATGTATACATGTATACAACATTTTCAGAAAGATAGGTTATTGAAGTGATGAATATAACAATAGAGTAATTTTGCAGTAACACCATGAAATGATAATCTCATAAATGAGTTGGTGTGGTTCTGAAAAGAAAAAAAACGGTTGGTTTCAACTCAGAGTTGAAAACCAGCCCAACCACTTGGAGTGATATTGACTGGTACTGAAGTGTTTTAACAGGCATTTGGTCAGCGGACCAGTCTGTTAAGGAAGAACACTTTAGCCATTATTTGTATCTATCTATTCATCTAGTACACATGCCAGGCATGAACAAATCCAAGACAACAGATCTGAGTTGGCAGCCAATAATGAATCACTCCCTGAAGATTGGCATTAGTATTAAGTGTCCAACACCCTGTTCCAGCCTGTCAAATACAGTTCATAGATTGACCAATCATACACTGACAACCCATCGAAGCGCACCATTTACCCTGGTCATGCTTTACCATGTTAGCAGTGCTATGTCCACACTGTTTCCAATGGGTCAGGTAGAGCTATAAGACTACATTTCTCTAGATGGCCTACGGTCAAACCGGGAACGAGATCGTGGGGCATTAAATTAAATGGACTACACACATTTTTTTTTTTTTTTTAAATTGTGGAACTGGGTGGGTTAACCAGACCATACAAATCAATTTGTTATACAAGACAATTACAGAAACTTAATAAAAAATGATTTATTTTTGTCTGGTTCTGTAAACATTATCTAGATTTTTCTCTAGCCGTTCAAACCGAGGACTGTAATAAAAGTTCCGGGTGTTACAGAGAGTGGACATCCTTGCTTCCCTTTTATGTCCATGTTCAATTCCTGGATATTACACCTGTTTCATTGAGCAAGTCAATTTAACCATAATTGCTGCTCTTAACCCAGATACATACATGTAACTTGTAATATATTAAATAAGATGGGAAGATGAGACAGTTTTGTGCTGGATTAATCCCTTGGTGCTAGTTTAAGTAGCTTAGGATTGTATGATACCTAAGTAGTTGAGAAAGTTAGAGAGAGTGGTTTTGAAAGTATGTCTAAAGAACAGGGATAATGATGTCGTAAAGTGCCGTGCTCTAGCTACTTTACTGTAGGATATACAAATGTGCTTTATAAGGATCAAGTATTACCAACTAAATATGTTCAGTTCCTAACAAGAAGTAAATTTGACTTTTCTGTATAAACACAACCTGCAATAAACCTACACCGTGTCCCCCGTGCGTAAATTTCATAATGTAAACTGATACAGCTATAGACCCAAAAAGAAACTAGACTATTTGCCTTCAAGGCTCACTTTGGTGACAATTCACCATGACAACCATGTAATAATTAAGGGAATAAAAGTATAGAGACTTGTTCTTTCAGGGCCGTTTAGAACCGGCAGGGTCGTTGCTGTGTGATAAAGGCCTGAGTGGCCCAGGCCAACTCACCACAGCGCGCGCATCGCTCGTAACAAGAAACTTCTTGCACCAAGACTAGCGCGGACTATCCGCTCACAACCAGTTATGAACACTGGTCATTATCAAAGGTTTAAACATCCCCACGTGATACGCTCTCCACCATTAGGAATAGCGAAACTGTCCAAGGTATTTATGAATCATGTTTTAATTGATGCTGCAGCCTGTATTATGCTTTCAACAACATTTGATACTTTTGTTTGTTGTTACCAATATTGGAATAAATGTTTTAAAAAACCTTAAAAAAAACAATGATTTACATGCGAGTTCTAAAAGATGGACGCCATGATCAGTTGTCTGCCCACAATAAATAAGATCTATTGGATAAACTTTTATAGCTTACAGGCTATTTAATGAAATAACACACTATTCTTAATTGTAGTGTGATCATTTTAATTGAATAAAACAGACGAGTCACATCAAACATTCCAATAAGCGTGCTCCGATCGTTAATACTTTCAGCAAATAGGAAATGCCATTAGAAGCTGTTGTGGCGCTTGTTGTGGCGCTTAACGGGGCATTAAACGCAATAAAAAATCAAGGATGATGAAGACAAATGGTCAAGTAAAAACACAGTCAATTAGTCTCATTAATAACACGTCTTGCCCGTTTCCCAACTACAGCTGCAGACATTTGGTGTCTGGACCCGTTATTTTATTGCACCATGATCGGACTGAAATGCCCCTGGTGGCTCAGGCAATTTGTGGAGATTTCTGGCTTGGTTCCCAAGACGACAGCGGTAGATTCTTGAATCTTGTATTTTATAAGCACAGGGAAAGGGCATTTCGGAAGAGTACCCGCACGTACTTTGTCGGGTGAGATTATGCGTAAAGGCAGGTTCATGAATCTACAATCAAGCTTTAAAGTTTACATGTAGTGACTTCATTATTTACTGTATAAGATGTTTTCACATTTGATATTTTTGCGGTACAAATGTGTCCTTCTGGTTAAAAGATACACAGGATACAATCAATCATAATCAATTTATAAAGCGCCTAAATCAAAGGTTTGACCATAGGCACTGAAGCACAGAAGAATAAATAAGTCATTGATGGTAGGCATCCTGAAACAAGTGGGCTTTCAAAAGTGTCTTAAATGTGTTGAAGGATGTTGTGTCCCTGATGTGATTTGGAAGTTTAATACACGTGATATCCAAAGAATCATTCAAATTTAGGCAATTGTTAATCCAAAATGTAAAGGCTTTAAAAGGTTACTGTGGGAAAAAAGAACTGTAGCTTGAGAAGCGAAAATTCCCTTTTAAAGAATGTGGTTTAACAGAGCGAGAGAAAGAGATACAAAAAAAATTCAATCTGAGAAACATTTCTGCGTGAAACATCTCTTATATAAATGTAAGTTCTTCTTCACTGGTTACATGTAAGTTCTTTGTCAACGGTTCGCACATAAATTTCCCGAGTAAAATAAATTCCCCAATTGACTACATGAAACTGGGTCCTTAATACAAAAAATATGAAGATCTTAGATTTGAAATATCTACTCCTCAAAACTAAACCGAATCATATGCTTCTACAATGTGCATCTTAATGCAAACAATATTGGAATTAGCAAGAAGTCTTACCTGCTAAAAGAACATCAGTGTTGAACATACGATAACAGCCTATTTTGGTGAACAACTTTGCCATAAATTAATTCCAGTCACAAGAATTTGCTGTGTGTGTACATGATGAGTACCGGAACATGTCCGCCACCAATATTCTCTTGCCAATGTACAGGCACAGTGAACTCGACATCACATTGCGTTTATGAGGACACCGATCACCGAGACTCAATCCGTGTGGTTGGGATGACCAATAAGGTTACACCTATGCATAACAACTGTTGCTAAGCACAGATGCCCCCCCCCCCCAGTCACAACTCATCAAACGGAAGAAGACCACACGTTTTAAGACGCTAGACTCTAGCTGCAACTATTACAAGTCAGTTGTGCTTTAGGCAAGATCAACGGGCCACATTTCATACCACTGCATTATGTACTGGAAATACACCTTTCCTCTGCTGCTGAGTTCTTGCATTTTTCAATGTTCATCATTCTATCTGCATAGCTAGGAATTCCTGGTATTCTAAAATTCCCTGCAAAAACTCTGCAAACTAATTGCAGAAATTTCTTGTGTCATGTACGTTCTTGGTCTTCTGTAAACAAAGACCAGGCCCAATTTCATTTAGGTACCAAGCACAAAATTAACAAAATTATGGTTACCAAACTAAGGTTAATTCCCGCCAAATGAATCTGTGATCATGTAATAACAATAAGAGTAATAATGTAGTGAGAAATTTTCACAGGTTTGTTATTTTATGCATATATGTTGAGATACACCAAGTAATTTGACAATTACCAATTGTGTCCAGTGTCTTTAACGGTTTATCAATAATAATGGCTTTGGATAGCAAAAATTCAGGAGTGTTTGAATATCAAAATTAAATCTAAACAACTTTAAATCAGATTCGTGTAAAAACATTTTTGCTCAAGTAGCTGTTCATTTCAAGAAAAGTTCTTTGACAGTCCAACGCATGTTATTAAAGGGAAGGTACACGTTTGGTAATTGTCAAAGACCAGTCTTCTCCACTTGGTGTATCCCAACATTATATGCATAAAATAACAAACCTGTGAAAATTTGAGCTAAATTGGTCATCGAAGTTGCAAGAAAATTTTGAAAGAAAAAATACCCTTGTTGAGACGAATTTGTGTGCTTTCAGGTAGAAATAAAAGACTTCTAGCTAGAAGTCTTTTATTATTTTAGTGAGAAATTACCTCTCCCTCTCTCAAAATATATGCTACTTCAGAGGGAGCCGTTCCTCACAATGTTTTATACCATCAACTCGTTACCAAGTCAGTTTTTAAGTTAATATTTGTTTTTAGTAATTACCAAACGTGTACCTTCCCTTTAAATACATTACTGTTTACACATAGCTGATTTCTTTCAAAATTGATAAAAAGAATACTTTAAAGTTTTATTTTCCAATGCATTCCTCCCAAGGTCAAACAGAAAATTTATTTCCTAGAGCCCAATCTCAAATCTCTAAATCAGTTTATGGAATGTTAATCTAATTAACATTTTACCAACATCAATAGCCATTCCAACATAAGTACACTGTGATCGCATGAGGGAAGCCAGACAACAACGATGCATACTTGCATCAATATGCCCTGTGTAACATGATGTACGGAACACGCGCAATAGGGAATCATGTCTAGGGAGACTATAGCGCTTTTCACATGACAGTAACTTAATATTAGCAAGGATACCTTGCTCAATTTGAGCTTGGTTGCAGAATTGTACCTTGTGTGAACAAAGTTTATACTGTCTATAAAGGATGGCAAATTTGAAAAGATTTCTGCATGGACCTTGATTAGTACATGCTCAAATTAAGCGAGGAATCCCGGCAAAATTACTGTCAAATGAAAAGGGCTATCTGGCGTTAAGTAACACAACACAATAACATAGCTTGAAAATTGGTCTTTCCAAATGTTAACATTGCCCAACTACAAGACAGGGCTGCCAACATTTGCATCCTGCAATCACTCGGGGAGATTTTGTACAACAATCAGGAAGATCTTTGATAGCTACATTCATCATAACATGGGCAAAGTTTCCATTATCGGGGAGATTTTCAAATTGTTTCAGAACATGGACATATTCTGCAGAATCAGGGAGATTTGGCAGCTCTGCAGGGGAAGGGGGGTAAAAGCAGCATCTGACCTGCTTTGGATGAGGAATTGGCCATCTCTGCTTGCTTAATCTGGATGAATAATCCTCAAAATGCCTCACAGAATACCACAACCAAGATGTAACCTAGAGGCTCTCATTCCTCACTACAGTCTTACACTTTCGTTTCCGAAAGGTTCTTGCCACACACACTGGATTTGTCCATTGCTTGAAACATGATAAAATGCTAAGTACTGGGAAAGATGTACAAATATACATACATGTACAATGGACATTGGACACAAAGTCATTCAAAAGTGTGGACCCGCAAGTAAGCACGCTGCAGCTTCCCTGTACGCCATTTTGAATGGATCAAATAACACGAAAGAAGTAGTGCGTGTAAGTGGTTCTCACCAGAAACGTGTTGCTTGACATTCAGCCAGACGGTGCATGGCAGGGCTTCTTTTAAACGCAAGTATCGCACAACAATCAATGACGGCATCGTTATTGTGCAGACTACTTCATCTTTAGCATAACTTTCTGAAAAGATATATATCTGCTATACATGTACCTGTAGGTATTACTGCCTTTCACTGCACTAACAGTTTCGGCAGAAAGCAAACCACAGAGAAAAAGAGAGAGAGCTTCCGTATACATGACATACTTAAGGCCGTTTATAGTCGGTCGTGCAATGGTCGCGCGATGGAAATCTTGGCGCCCAACACAGTTTATAGTCATTGCTGAGGCCTAAAAACTGTATCTTTTTATGATTGCGCGTCAAGACTTCCATCGCGCGATTACGCACGACCTACAATAAAATGGCCTTCATATTGAGAATATTTGACAAAAATGAAGAAAAACCACACACTCTTGATTTTTAAATCTTGAGCCTACATTCCGTTCCAGTCCTCAGAGATTTGTAAGAGTTACAAGGAATATACTTTTACGAATCTACATTTAAAAGTATATTAGTTACTTCGTAAATTGTACATTGGCAAAAAATCTGGAGCGGTTAAGTCCACGCAGGAAGAATATCTGCAATTTGAGTACACTATCTGAGATATATGTAACTGTCAGTAACACTTCTCAAAAATTAAAATTTGTTGGAAGAAAAAAGAAGTGATATCTCTACCGCAGTATTAGTGAAAAGTTTTACAAAAGTACTTTATACTATCCAAAGCTACTTCTTACCGAGTAAATTATATTGCTATTAATTTTCATTACCAAACCTATACAGACCCTTTAAAGCCATTACACACTTTCGGAACAGAAAACAAAATTCACAGATTTACAAATAACTTACAGGGTTTACAGAAGGTAATGGTAAAAGACTTCTCTTGAAATATTATTCTATGAAATGCTTTACTTTTTGAGAAAACATTAAAACAATTATCAATTCTCGACTACGAGAATTACGGATTTATAGTAAACACATGTCATGACACGGCAAAACGTGCGAAAACAAGGTACATGTAGGGTTCTCCCGACTCCGATGACCGATTGAGCCCAAATTTCCACACGTTTGTTATTTTATATATAAGTTGTGATACACAAAGTGTAAGCCTTGGATAATACTGTTTACCGAAAGTGTCCTATGGCTTTAAGACTGCCGTGATTGCCCAAGCTAATATTATGGGACCACAGCCAGCCATCCGGGAAAAATCCTCATGTATCATTTATAAGAGGACGGTTGGTAGTATTATTGGGATCTGATGAGGGACAGATGAGATTATCTCTGCTACGCAATAAATCATTCGTATATAGAGTGGGTTCAAATTGGATTTGCAGATGCCATGGTATTGACTTAGGAATGATTAAAGATACGGTCCTACATGTACAAACTCTTTCTTTTTTCAGCTTTAGAAAAACAAAATCCATTGAACAGAGCGTGTATTAATTTTGGTATTTTTTTACTCATACACCGAAGTGTTAACGCACTGTATACTCAGTACTTTCTTGAGTCCTGTGAAAAAAATATAAAAAAAATTAAAAAAATACAAAAATTAATATTCTCTATCCCTGATGCAAATTTAATATCTTATATCATGTATGTGTTGTACACAACTGATGACACTTTTTGAGTACATAAACAAAAATTGTACATAACTCATACATGTACATGTATGTACACGATAACAGAGCTTTTGGAATGCATAAATTGATTGTGCATATGATCTTGGCACTGAAAGAGTTTGGCTATCATTGTCACTGAATCTTCACAATAGACTGTGCAAGTCTCGCGCGGAATTGAACTTCCGGGACCATTGTGGTCCCAACCTTATGGATTTTTACGTTGGGGAGATTTTGTTTTGTCCATTACTTTAGTTTAATGTACATGTAGTTTATGACCATAAAAATGACATAGGTTGTTAAAAATGTAATACTAATTAACATCATATATAAAAGTAAAAATAAAGTCAACATAATAACGAAGAAAAACCGATATTTAAACTTGACCTCGGGTCAGGTTACTTGGTAAAAATTAAGAATTTGTGCCCATCTCCGATCACGAAACTTACGCAGACGCTTGTTTTGGTCGCGCGGGGTGAAAAGCCTTTTCATTGGTCGTTTAGGCGTCGGCTTCCTCTTTAAACTGCGTCACGCGTTTATCTAACGCCCTTGCGACCATCGTGCGTCCGCGTATAAACCAGCTTTGAGTAGTTTCACATTCGGGCGTAGATTTACAAAAGGAGTTTCAAATAACTTAAGATCAAACAAACATCCTTGTCCCAGAGTTTTACTTTTGTCTATACATAGACTTTAGCCGATAATTGTGTATGTTTAAAAAGCTAAAACTAATTTAAACAAGCTCTAATGGGTATTTTTGTTTTTCAGATTCGGCATTAAGAATAAATTAAAGCAAAGATTTGATTCATAAAAAAATTAAGTTCTTCAGTTGTCGTGTTTTCTCGCTCCGGTGCGCGCGAGACTTGCACAGTCTATACCTGAGCAATATGTAGACCAAATTTCACCAAGCTGCTCAAAAAAGAAAAAATGCCAAGCACAACAAAATTAGGCTTACCAGCAAAAGGTTACCAGCCAAACTACCATGTAGTATGTACCACTTGCGACTGGTATCATTTTCAGTTTTGCTTGGAAGAAAATTGTTAAGCACAATATCTGCTGTGTGAAGTTGGACCGTGGTTCGAAAAATGTACAGTGGAAGCAAACATGGCGTTACCCAGAGGAAGATTCGCTGCATGAATTTATGCACTTTAACCTGCATTACAGTGGATGGTTAAAAAAAGGAGACACCAAAGGCGCAGTGTGTATTTATACATGTATCTCTCTGAATTAGGTGAATGACGTGAAACTAAATGCATTAATGTTGCTACAGAAAGCAAACTCATACGCATGCATTCTTCCATTACTCTACCCTTTCAGAGCCTGTACCTTGACATTAGTAATTTCACAATTTTAAAATTATACCCCACTCAAAATGAATACAGAGCTTCCTAAATCGATAGACACATGTGCTATTGATGGCAACATTTGTTGACAATTAACGCTTTCTTCAGGCATGAAAGTTGGCATTGGGGAAAAAAGTAGAAAAAAGGGTCGGGCCTGGTATTTCGACCCTAACAGAGCCTTTCTTGAATGCTAAAATGACAACACAATTAACATGTTTACAAGTGTCACAGGTGTATGTTATTTTTATAAGATAAAAAAAATGCTAATTGTATTTTAGCTATGATTTTGTCAAAAGGCTCTGGAACTCTTTGAAACTTTACGAGAGTGTTTGCACAAAAAAATACATTCAGTTATAAAACGAAAGTACATAACTCCAAGAATCTGGTGCTTTTTTACAATGGCTCTTTATTTTTATTTTTTTAAGTATCAATTATCTACTTCACATTGTGACCTTTGACCTACACTCTAATCTGTCAGTCTAGCATCTGTCACAATGTTATTAAAACTCGTCATGCCCAGTCAACATGATTCTCCATTCAAAGCTGCCAGAACTTTTGATAGAATGCAATATAATTCATCCAACATCTACATTCGTACACACAATGCCAACATCTTTACAGCTGTTTTGGAAAGGTGCATCTGTTATAGCAAAGTTCCACAGTTCTGTTTTTAAAATCTAAGAATATTATCTTATAATGTACAAAAAGTATCTGAACTTACATTACAACATCTTTCTAGATATCCATAAGAAAAGTGTTCATCAGAAAATACTATCAAGTCTTGCAAGCCACTTTTGTTTTAAAACCTCACACATTTGTGGTTTTGAAAACAAAAATCATGAATCGCAATTGTATTAACCTAGTCTGGAATTTCATGGAGGGCAAGACTATTACCACTTTGCAGTCGCATCTATTGACAATTTAAAAAAATGATGGGACAATTTTTCATAGGCAACAGAGCCGAGGTAAAGGCCATTCAACTTATTGCATGGCCCCATAACACGAACAGTTTGGGAGCCTGGCCCCACTTAAGCAATAATGGCCCCATAATTAAACATGAATAATTTTGTTGATCCCCTTGCCCTCGGTAGACTTCCAACAAAATTGGATATATTGCCCACCACTAATATATACCTGGACAAGAGAGGGCAGGCCAGGAAGAGAGCTAGGCCAGAACCAGGGCCAAGCAACCAAGGCCACAAACAGTGGCCAAGACCAGGGCAACATGTATCCTAGACCAGGACAAGAGAGGGCAGGCCAGGAAGAGAGCTAGGCCAGAACCAGGGCCAAGCAACCAAGGCCACAAACAGTGGCCAAGACCAGGGCAACATGTATCCTAGACCAGGACAAGAGAGGGCAGGCCAAGAAGAGAGCTAGGCCACAGAACCAGGGCCAAGCAACCAAGGCCACAAACAGTGGCCAAGACCAGGGCAACATGTATCCTAGACCAGGACAAGAGAGGGCAGGCCAGGAAGTAAGCTAGGCCACAGAACCAGGGCCAAGCAACAAAGGCCACAAACAGTAGCAATAAGACCAGGGCAAACATACATCCTAGACCAGGACAAGAGAGGGCAAGACAAGGGCAATAGTAGAGGTTAAGACCAGGACAAGAGAGGCCAAAAGCAGGGTACTATGGAATAATGGTCTCTGAGGCCTTTGTCAATCCAGGCCTTTTAAAAGAATGCTAGGGTTGAAACAAGAGGCCATTAACATTGTTTTTGCATGAATCCAGGCCTGAGATATTTTGTATACTTGGCAGAAAACCAGTTCAAATATTCGCCAATTTCCAATCTGCAAGTATGGTAAACATGAGTTATCTGTATAAGCAAATAACCTTCTTCTCAAATATCAGTTTTCAATTTCTCGTCATGAACTCCAGCTCCTTTTTTCTTTATGATCCCAGAAAATACTTAAGGCCCCTACACCCCAACGGTCACTAACCTCCAAGAAACAACAATGCACTGTGGAGTTAAATGTTGCTTGTGGAAATGGCGTGCCAAAAGGAATATTGAAGCGCAGTGTGCGATTAAAGCAAGTTGACAAGTAGAAGATTTCTTTGCAAACAGAGGATATCCCTGTGGAGTCTCAACTTGATGTCAGCCTCAAAAGCTATTGGCAGATAAATGCAAGGGTTCAGAAACTCCAAGGCACCGAGAATGACGCATCAGTTTTTGAAAAAAGTGCTTTCTATCCTATACTCGACAATTACAAGATTATGAAACAACACTACATTTAAAGCTAATATCGGTTGATTTTTGTTAAATACCGAGGCAGTATAGGCCCTAACTAAAAACTCACTCATGTAATGATCAAGAGTTTGAAGGATTGAGGTACATGTAGTAGGGATCATGTGCAAAAACCAATATTGGTTGAGTTTGGAGAATTCAGGAGGGATCCTTAATAAAGTTATTGTTGATTTTAGAGGATTGAGGTTGTAGGATTCCTAAAAAAACTTTTATACTGGTTAATTTTGAAGGATTAAGGCAGTAGAGATCCCACTTAAACTTTAACTACTTGATTAAATGCATAAACTAACAAACCTGTGAAAATTTGTACTCAATTGGTCGTCGTAGTTGCGAGATAATAATGAAAAAACACCCTTGTCACACAAAGTTGTGTGCTTTCCGATGCTTGATTTCAAGACCTCAAATTCTAAATCTGAGGTCTCAAAATCAAAATCGTGGAAAATGACTTCTTTCTCGGAAACTACGTTACTGCAGAGAGAGCCGTTTCTCACAATGTTTTATACCACCAACCTCTCCCCATTACTCGTTACCAAGTAAGGTTTTATGCTAATAATTATTTTGAGTAATAACAGATAGTGTTCACTGCCTTAAAGACACTAAGGCATCATATATGTAAATAATCTACGTTGATTATGGAGGATTGAGACCATTTCCTGGAGGCAGGTTAGGCGATAAAGAGATTTCAAATCACATCTCTAAGGTCTACTAGGAGCCTGACTCTGAATCAGAACACAGATCTATGAAACACATCCAGCAAAGGTCATTCCACACTCAATGTAAATGAGATTGAACCTCCCCCAACCCCCTTATCAACAAGCCCCAGTATTGCTATTATTTCATCTGCCTAAAAACTGAATTAAAGGGACACCTTGCGTTGGATCTGGCGAGTTGATTCATGAAAAGCATTCGAAATTGATTATATAAAATGCATGTTTGAAAGATAATTTAAAAGTAGAGTATAGGCTTCATGATCCACACAAATAAGTTTTCCCTTCACTTTATGAACTAACACGTCGCCATTTTATGGAGTCAAAAACTTGACTAAAATAAATGTGGCGTGCCGTGTTATTTCATGTCGTATGCTCTAGGGAGCACCGTGCAATTTTGAGGCATTGTATGGATCATTTTATTTTACTCTTAAAACATCTTTCTAACGATGCATTTTATAACAAATGATTTCAAATGCTTTTTATATACCAATCATGTCCCTTTTTAATAGCCCCCAGACAAAACCAGAAAAGAGAACAAAAACAACAAAATGAAAATGTCATACATCTGTACTTAAAGCTGGCAGTCTGTGTTTGATGTTCATGTAAATTTTGAGTTTGAAAGTACAATGTCCTCTTGATATTAATGCAAACCATGCAACAGATGTGATAAATCTTCAAATGATTGAAAATTAAAATGACAAATGTGTAAAATTACAGACACTGTTCACAGATGTACATTACGGTACTGTGGCGGGACCGGGGGGTGGGGCCAAAAGGTCTGGTCTTGTTCGACGGGGACACCGTCCCCCGGGTTAATTATCACACCCCAAAATATATTTATGAGCCCTGGTGCTCAGGTGAGCGGCTACCCAAAC
Organism: Asterias amurensis; assembly: GCF_032118995.1. Classification (NCBI taxonomy): domain Eukaryota; kingdom Metazoa; phylum Echinodermata; class Asteroidea; order Forcipulatida; family Asteriidae; genus Asterias; species Asterias amurensis. Next base: position 8,639,315 of record NC_092651.1, read on the forward strand.
ACCAGGGGGGGACTAATAACGAGCGGCGGCTTAAGCCTGCGGGCGGTTCGTTTGGTGGAGATTTACCACCACCTAGACTTAGATTAACCTCAAATTATAACCGAGCAGTTAGGAAACCTCAAATAACCTCACGAGGATTCATAGGTTCCAAGGCACAATTAAATGGTTTATTTCAAGTACAATAATCAATAGATAATTCACAGGTTTATAATCACCACACAACCCAATAACCTCGCCTTATAATAATATCAGGCCCTTAGTCAATGCAATCAATAAATGCACTAAACCTCATACAAAAGTTATACACAAGCGGGCCCAAGTGACAGGTGAACCTCACACCTCATACAAGTTACACAATCTTCTCAACTACAGACTATGCCTCACACGGCGTAACTTCTAACCCACAAAAGCTAAGCAGGAGGGAAATTCCCCAGGAACCTTCCAGCGATAAACAATGTGCCTCACCGAACCACATACAAGTCGTGAATTCCCCGGGCTACACTCAACCGTGTTCTCTACCCGAGATGCGGTTATTCGCCCTCACACAACCTCAGTATTCGCAGTTCCCACGTAAGGAAACACAACACACGCTCCCGTTCCCAAATTTCCGGTACACAAGCTTATTAGTTACCTCGCTCTTCTATCGATACGGTCGGCGGTTCAATCCTCGATCCATCGACAACACAGCAACACGTAACCTCACTCCCTAAATGCTAGACTAGCCCAAGAGCAACACGTGGAGAGATAAACTTCGAGATCAGATAACACAGCACGCCGCAGAGAGAGAGAGAGCATGCCTTCAGCGCCGCCTGTTTTATAGCCAACGCGCAGACCCCACGCGACGCAGAAAAGGCGCAGTAGACTGGCCACAGTCCACCAACTACACTCAACTTACACCCTGTTCCGCCACACAGGCCCCAGCTAAGCTTGGGCCGTCCCGGTCCAAACAGCTTAAAACAAACAAACCTCAGGAACAGGCACAATATTAAACACTAAACTTAAACATTAAAAACCTCTTATACAATAGAAACATGCGAGGTTTACTAACCCTCACATCTACTCATTTATACATCCTCAACACATGTACTGGTCACCACAGATCCATGCCTTCTCGTTAACACAAGAAAGTCATATGAGGCCTACCTCAACCTCACAACTACTGTTCTAGTTTAACCAAAAAGATAAAAAGTCATCCTCACTGTGGCGAGGTTTATCCAACTCCTATACAAAATTTTACATTACAAGTCATACAGAACAAACAGTAACCCACACCTCCAGTGAGGTCACTGTCTGGATTACACAATAGAAATATTAATTTTACTATGAACTAGCGTCTTTGATCTACACCATTATCGAATCAACCTTAATCAGAGCATGTACATTTAAAATCACATATATTTATACAACAATTATTAAATGCCTTAGGTTTCTTAAACTTAGCAATACAAAAAATATAAAAGTTAGCGGCCTCAACACTTAAACAAGAACACTGTGATTTATCTTAAAATTTTACAATAATCAAAATATAAATTTGACAAAAGTACTGCACTGATTTTTCACAAAATGTTATGCCGGCAAGATAATGATAATTTAGTCGTAAGTTCACTGCTCGTCTCTAGGGGTCCAAAGTGTAGCGGGAAGGGTCCACTGGTTTGAGAAATACGCGAGTGATGTTCTCCACGTCGACCAACGTGTCTCCCAGGTAGGTCTTTCGGCAGAGCGTTTCCTCGACACGGGCAAACCGGGTCCGTCTGGCTGGTACCTCCGGCGGATCCACGGAGTCCTCGCCATTGTCTTGGCCTGGCTCGGGAGCAGCGCTCCTGGACGAAGATTCGGACACTGTCCCTGGGGGAGAGCCGTCTGTGTTTGCAGGTTCCCCTCTCATGATTGCCAACATGGTGCGAGGTTTCCCACCCAACCGAATCGACGGGGACCTTGGTGGAGCCTGAAGAGGCGATATCGGTGTTGGTGACAGGCTGATGACGGTGGGGCTCAGAGGTGGCTGGGTTCCTTCGGCTCGAGCCTTGGGCGATGGGGGTGGCTTGCTCAACGTAGCTGGGGCTGAGGACCGCTTGGTTGGGTCATCACGAGCTAGTCTTCCCACCAGAACTGATCGGTCCACCGATACCGGAAGAGTGATTCCCCCATTCAACAACACAGGTGAACCTCTGTGAGGTTCCTTCTCGAGCTTGGCTTGGATCAACGCACCCTCCGCCCGATGATCAGGGTGGCAAATCCGGTAGTGTCTAGCAAAATTGTCTCTTCTCTTTTCTTTAAAACTGCACCTTTTGCAGTGAAGAAACTTGGGCGGGCCGTGCTTTACACGCAGGTGGCGCCACAAGCCTTGCTTGCAGGTGAAGGTGTCACGACACTTATAGCACTCCTCAACCATCCTGCAGCAAACAAAACACAACAAAAAAACCTTCCGTCAAACCAACATCATTAACCCTACAACCTAATAGTGCTACCTATACCTCACAGGTAGTCGGTGTCCCCTTTTCGGATACCTCCGAGAGGTTTCCTCCCCACCAGGTAGGCCTATATCTAACCCTGTATGGCCTACAACATTAGTTGGACTAGTCTCTGAACCTGCAGTAGGTTCCAGCCCTCTCTCCGGTTCCTCACTCACCTCCTCCATATCTGTGTGCCCACTTTCCAGGACAACCTCAGGTTCATCACTTACTCTCACATTCTCACTTTCATTTTGCCCATTTTCAGGGGCAACCTCATGTGCATCTCCTACGTGAACTTCCACCACCCTCTTAGGCCGATACGCCCAAGGCTCAAGGGGTTTACCCTCATATCGCTTAAGCCTATCCCCGTGGACTACAAAAGCTTTGCTCCCACGTTTCAGCTGAACTCGAAACGTCACATCTGAGAGTCTTTTGACCACCAAATACGGTCCTTCCCAACGAAGCTGCAACTTCGGGGACCGACCCTTTTTCTTCAGCTTGTTGAATAGCCAAACAAACTGGCCTTCCTTCAACCCTTGACCGTGAACCTTACGGTCGTAATTTCGTTTCTGCCGTCTGGCACTCTGCCTGAGGCACTCTCTCGCTCGGGTGTGAGCCTCTTGCAGGTCGTGTCGTAGAGCTTCTGCATAATCAGTACGCACCGTGTCCTCCACACTAGGGCACTCTACCATCAAATCGACGGGCAACCTCACTTCCCTCCCCAACATCATCATGTTCGGGGACTCACCGGTTGACTCCTGGGGAGTGCACCTATATGCAAAAGATGCGTAGGGTAGACACTCGTCCCAGTCACTCTGCTGTCGTTTTGGCTCAATCATCATGGCCACCATGTTTACCAACGTTTTGTTGTAACGTTCGACCATCCCATCGGACTTTGGGTTATAGGCCGTGGTCCGAGTTTTCGAGATGCCAAGGACCCTGCACATTTCAGCAAAAACTGCTGACTCGAAGTTCGTTCCCTGGTCGGAATGTAGTTCCAAGGGAACCCCGAACCGACAAACAAACTCCTTGACAAACTTGTCAGCCACAGTTACCACCCTTGCATCGGGAAGGGGGTACGCCTCCATCCATTTAGAGCAGTAGTCACCGACTACCATAACCCAAGCGTTGCCACTGTCACTTCGTGGCAGTGGCCCCAGCAAGTCCAGAGCCACTCGTTCCATCGGCTCGCCGACCCTGTATTGCTGCAAGGGGTGAACACGCCTCTTTGCCGGAGACTTCCTTCGCCCACACAGAATGCACTGTCTAATGAACGACCTCACATCAGCGACCATACCCGGCCAGTAATATCTCAGTTTGAGCTTGGCTAGCGTCTTTGTAACGCCCAAATGACCACTAGCCCGACCACCATGTAACTCTAGGAGGACAATCTTCCTTAGCTTCCCTGGCAGCACAATGCGCCACCTGATCGACCCTCCATCATCCGACTCCCAGCTTCTACATAAAACATTGTCTCGCACTTCCAGTTGGTCCCATAAAGACCACAGAGTCTTGTGTACCTTTGAGGTGTCCGACACAGCCTCCCAGAGAGGCCGACTGCTCGACTCCTCCTTTGCCCGTACAATCCAATTGATACCAGGGTCACTTAGTTGTGCTTCCCTGACTGCTCCCATAGGCATATGTGGCTCAGCAAGTACGCCCCTAACCAATGCCTCGGGAGGTTCAGAGTCTTCCACATGAACCTCAATTGTCTCAGGTTGCATAGAAACCTCAGTACCAACTACAACCTCTTCGGTGTCTGCACCTCTTCCACATTGTTTGCAGACCTTTCTGGACAACGCATCAGCATTCCCATGCTTACGACCAGGCCTATGCTGAATGGTCATGTCATACTCGGAAATAACCTCAATCCACCTCGCCAGCTGACCCTCAGGGTTCTTGAAATTAAGTAACCACCTAAGAGCAGCGTGGTCAGTCCTTACAGTCACCTTGCGACCGTACAAGTACTGCCTGAACTGTTTGAGGTATACTACAACTGCCAAAAGTTCCCGTCGGGTCACGCAATAGTTCCTCTCGGAGCGACTCAGTTTGCGGCTAGCAAAGGCTAGAACTTTCTCTTCCCCATCGTGCATCTGGGACAACACAGCCCCTATCCCATCTCCGCTAGCATCAGTGTCTAGAATATAGTCACTGTCCAGGAGGGGATATGCCAGTACTGGGGTGGTTTGCAATCTGTGCTTAAGTTCATCGAACGCCCGCTGACAGGCCTCAGTCCAGATAAACTCCCGTGACTTTTCAGTCAAAGCATGTAGCGGTGACGCTACCTCAGCAAACCCTCTGACAAACTTACGATAATAGGAAGCGAGGCCTAGAAAGCTTCGAACTTCCTTGACACATTTTGGTACGGGCCAATTTGCCACTGCTCGAACCTTTTCAGGATCCGTAGCCACACCTTCGGGGGACACAATATGGCCCAAATAACCCACCGACCTCTGGAAAAGGAAGCACTTACTCGGCTTCAGCTTTAGGCCGGCTTGGCGCAGTCGTGAGAGAACAACTCGCAGTCGCTCAATCTCTTCGCGCACTGTCTTGCCAAACACAATCACATCATCAAGGTATATCAGCAGGATGTCCCACTGAAGCCCTCCCATAACTTTTTCCATTAACCTCTCGAACGTAGCCGGTGCGTTGCAGAGGCCAAAAGGCATGCATTTCCATCGGTACAAACCGTTACGCACGACAAAACTTGATTTCTGGCTAGCCTCCTCATCGAGGGCTACCTGCCAGTACCCAGACGCTAAATCAAGCGTCGAGAACCATTTGGCACCTGACAATGCATCAAGTGTTTCATCTATTCGAGGGACGGGATAGGCATCCTTGATTGTTACCGCATTCAAACCTCGATAATCGACACAGAATCGCCGTGTCCCATCCTTCTTTTTCACTAGAACTACATTAGCAGCCCAGGGGCTATCTGAAGGCTCAATAACCCCTCGCTGCTTAAGCTCTTTGACTTGTCTCATGATTTCCTCCTGGTTACACAAGGGGTGGCGCCTAGGCCTCTCCTTAACGGGTCTTGCATCACCGGTATGAATGTGATGCTCAACAACATTGGTCTTCCCAATATCGTGGTCACCAGAGGAAAATACATCCTGATAGTCTGATAAACAAGACTTAACCTCATCGTGGTAATCCTCACTGAGGTTCACCTTACTCCTCTCATATAAGTCGTACAAGTGCTTAGGCAGTTTGTCATTAACCTCACCAGCACCTACCCGACTCAGCGGAACCACCGACTCAACCTCAACTGCTTCCACAGTCCCGACTGTGGTACCCTTCCGCACTACCCGTGCATCATCACTGGGATTGAGGATTCGAAGCGGTAATACCTCACCCTGAGGTTTAACCAATGATCTGGCTAAAACTAAACCTCGTTGGGCCAATTCGCCTCCACCCTCAACAGGCTCAATGATGGCAGACCGAAGTGGTATCTCGCCAGTATGAATAATCGACCCAGGCACCACGGCCTCATGTCCGGATGCTATTTCAGTTGTTTCCGCGACAACTACCCTGCCAACAAATGGCTCTCCTGCACTACTTGTGCACCTCACTCGTTCTCCATTCAACCTCAACTCAAGACTCTGGAAATCTAAGTTCCCACGGGTGGGCAACAAGAAATCCATTCCAAGTATACCCATACACTTGATGTCTGCGAAAACTGCCTTAACCTGATGGACAGTTTTACCCACCTGAACATCCACCGAGGCAACACCCATTACGGCAAGCGGGCTGCCGTCCACCTGCCGAATATTAATCCCCTCGTTGATCAGCACCGGCCTCTGTTCTTTGGCCATGCTATGGTACACCGAACCACTAATTACTGTATCTGTCGAGCCAGAGTCGACTAGAAAACGGCATTTAGTGCCCCTCACCAATCCATTAACAAACAACCCAAGTCTAGGCCGAAGGACAGAAAAAGATTGGGTCGCCACCGGCTCTTCTTCCGCTGTAACTCGCCTCTTCTTGGCTGTATCTAGTTCTTCTTCTCTTCCTCGTTTGGACCCTTGGGTACATCCAGCCTTTCCGTGGGCCCCCCGGTCGGCTGGTCGGCGTTTCCCGAACGCCCCTGCTTTTTGCGAGGTTCAGTGCACTCCCGTATGAAGTGCCCAAGCTCTCCGCAATTGAAACACCTCACACCCTGGCTCTTCCTCATCTCAGGCCTCTGTGAAAACCCTTGAGGTTTATCACCTCGACTGTTCCAGCCTGGGCCTTTTTTGGTCAATTCAAACAATAACTCCACAACCATGTCCATCTTTTTCAACTGCTCACTAGCACTGCCCTCCAATTCCTGGAGACGCTGTTCGGTGCCAGAGTCAACGGCCCTTGCAAACTTGGCAGGCCTACGTTCCTCTCTTCTTTGACTTTCAACCTTTTCGATGCTTTCGGTTTCGAGAGCAGCCTGGATGGCTTCGTCCAAAGATTTTGGGCGCGCACGATAAATGCCTTCTCTCACCACTTGACTGTCCACAGCATCTATGAAATGGTTTTTCCCGAGGCGCTCTCGTGCCTCCTCAGAAATCTCAGGATAGGCCTTCACAGTCAAATCTCGGACCGCCTGTCCCAACTCTTGAATAGTTTCTTTCGCACCCTGTCTTCGATGCCTGAGCTCCACCAAATAATTTTCGGCCTGTTGACCAGGGCCAAATCTCCTTTCAAGGAGCCTCACCAGTTCACCATAGGTGAACTTCTTCTTTGCTCCATCGCCAAGGATTCGGAGCGCATCAGCCTGGAGGCTCGCAGCCAGAAACTCGGCTGCTTGCTCATCGCTCCACTGATTAACCTTTTTACAGGCCTCAAAATGCCTGTGGTAGTCGGTCCAAAGGACCTTACCCTTATACCGGTCGGGGGTAATAGTAGGACGGCGGGGCCTGTCCTCTTGAGGCTGAAAAGAAACCTCATCCCCAACCAACCTTGCCTCTCTTTTGAGTGGCCATGGACCAGCATGAGGTTTACTAACCTCACTGTTTCCGGGACCCTCTTTCCCCACATAAGGATGAGTCAAAAAACTCAAAACCTCATTGTGCAAACCTCGTTCAGTTGCCGACTGAACCTCGGTGTTTAGAAAAGGGTTCGTATTTGAACTGTGCGACGAAAAGGGGATAGACCTCTGATGAGGTGTACTCCCAACATGCCTTTCACCCCTTTCAACCAACTCAGGGGACATCCCAACACTGGAAACTTGCCGTGCCTTTAATGAGGCAAAGTCGGCGGTATCCTCTGGCAACTTAAAGAATATTTCCGTGTCGGCCTCGCACGAAGGACGATCCCTTACTCTAAGGGAACCCTCTTCCATGCCCTCGGGCTGACCCTTCCGCCTTGCGGCCTCCAATTCGGCCGCCAACCGTTCTCTCTCCCACTTTAACCACTGCACCTCCATTCTGGAGCGACACAGTTCATCTTGGAAAGAACCCTGTTCATCCACACCTCTAGAGGTGACCCTATCTGGTTCTCTCCTTCCACTCATACCAGGTTGTCTCTCACTACGACAATCTCTACAGTAAACCTCAAACGTGTACCTCAGAGAGGTTCACCAAACATGTACAAGATAAACCTTAAAATAATGCACCTCAAAATTACAATTGCTCAAAAATATCTACAGGAAAATCAAGTCTAGGAATCCCACTTCTGACACCATTTGTGGCGGGACCGGGGGGTGGGGCCAAAAGGTCTGGTCTTGTTCGACGGGGACACCGTCCCCCGGGTTAATTATCACACCCCAAAATATATTTATGAGCCCTGGTGCTCAGGTGAGCGGCTACCCAAACACCAGGGGGGGACTAATAACGAGCGGCGGCTTAAGCCTGCGGGCGGTTCGTTTGGTGGAGATTTACCACCACCTAGACTTAGATTAACCTCAAATTATAACCGAGCAGTTAGGAAACCTCAAATAACCTCACGAGGATTCATAGGTTCCAAGGCACAATTAAATGGTTTATTTCAAGTACAATAATCAATAGATAATTCACAGGTTTATAATCACCACACAACCCAATAACCTCGCCTTATAATAATATCAGGCCCTTAGTCAATGCAATCAATAAATGCACTAAACCTCATACAAAAGTTATACACAAGCGGGCCCAAGTGACAGGTGAACCTCACACCTCATACAAGTTACACAATCTTCTCAACTACAGACTATGCCTCACACGGCGTAACTTCTAACCCACAAAAGCTAAGCAGGAGGGAAATTCCCCAGGAACCTTCCAGCGATAAACAATGTGCCTCACCGAACCACATACAAGTCGTGAATTCCCCGGGCTACACTCAACCGTGTTCTCTACCCGAGATGCGGTTATTCGCCCTCACACAACCTCAGTATTCGCAGTTCCCACGTAAGGAAACACAACACACGCTCCCGTTCCCAAATTTCCGGTACACAAGCTTATTAGTTACCTCGCTCTTCTATCGATACGGTCGGCGGTTCAATCCTCGATCCATCGACAACACAGCAACACGTAACCTCACTCCCTAAATGCTAGACTAGCCCAAGAGCAACACGTGGAGAGATAAACTTCGAGATCAGATAACACAGCACGCCGCAGAGAGAGAGAGAGCATGCCTTCAGCGCCGCCTGTTTTATAGCCAACGCGCAGACCCCACGCGACGCAGAAAAGGCGCAGTAGACTGGCCACAGTCCACCAACTACACTCAACTTACACCCTGTTCCGCCACAGTACTCTGTCCATAAGGTGATTACTATAACAACAAATAAGCATGTGAAATTGTAAACTCATGAATTTTGCAAAGAACAGAGCTGTGTTTTACATGTAACTTAAAAGTACAAAACTGTGTACAGCCTTTTTTCTGAACTCACAAAAAAACAAGACAAAGGGGATTCTCCGTATAAATGGTATAAATGCAAAAAATTGCTAATTATTTCCACTTCACTGTTTATGTTACACTTTACTTAATGTTTGTTGTGTTGTGATTAAGCCTTCAAGAAAGACTCTCTGCTAGGGCCGAAATGTCAGGCCACTCAGGAAATTACAAAGTACATACCCGGTGTTTCAAAAAAACCTATACACTTTTGAAATGGCTGCCGAATAAAAAATAAACGATTCTGGGGAAAAAGGTTTTTGTTTATGGATAGCTTATGGTCTCAACTTTCATATGACACCAAACATTCCGAAAATAATTCATGGCTGGGTGAGCACTGCTCACTTTTGTGAAGTGTTTAAAATAAGGCTGCGCAGGAATAAGCCTTCCAATTTGAGAGCTTACAAAATTGAGGGTGATGTAATCAATTCATGCTCAAATACGATCAGTTTTGGTTTGCTGAGTGAAGTTTATGGTTTATTAAACCATTTATTTTATATTCATTTAAGTGAACAGAAAATGCATTTTTGTTCTTGTAGCATTGTAACTTTCCCCGGAAGACTCGGTGGTGTCTTCATGTGAGTCGCGATGGTGTGATGGTACATGTAGCAATTTCCATGTTACAAACTGTGTTTGTTTTTTAACATCTGTGACTTTGAATAAAAACCTTCATCCCGCATTTCAGTTATTGTAAGATGAGTTGAACATTTCATTGGTTTTTCTTCACAATCAGATGGGGATTATGTACAAAGATTGTTCAATAATACGGTTTTTTGAAAACAGGAATGTCAAAGATGTTAGCTACTGACCTGAAGTAGCCGAAATCTTGGATTGAATTGTGCAAGCTACAAAGGACTTACCTCTCACAAAGGGAAGGCTAATTCCTGCGCAGCCTTATTTTCAACCCTTCACAAAAGTGAGCATTGCTCACACAATCATGAATTATTTTCAGACTTTATGGTGTCATGTGAAAGTTGAGACCATAAACTATCCATACACCTAAACCTTTTCCTCCAGAATCATATACTTTTTATTTGGCAGCCATTTCAAAAGTGTATAGATTTTTTTGAGACACACGGTACAGTGCTTAAAAAAGCACCACATCACTTTTCCACAAATTTCCATAATTTCAAATGAAACAATATTCAATGTACATTGTACCTCCCTTTAGTTCAGTTCAGTTCAGTTTATTTCCACTACAGCCCGCAGAACAACCAATACTCACAATCACACAGTGAAACACAGTGACGATTTACGACGATAATTTACGACTTCAATTTGGAAACGGTACAATACAAAGCGTGCCCGTATGAATCAACCCAAAAATCAACAGTTCATTTCCAATTGTCTGATAGCGACTCAAAGCAATTTAGAAGGGCAATAAAAAATCCACAGTCAAGTGTAAATGTTGTATGCAATGTAGCCTATACTACAAGATGAGAATCACAAAATTGGGAACTATGTCAAATCGCTATAGGGGTAGGAATGAAAACTGGGTTGTGGACTCCTCGAAGTCTAAAGACGTTAACCTAAATCACACCAGTAGGTTTTTATCTAGGTCTACTCTATTTATCATCACAAAGGAAAATTATAGGGCTTTGGGCTTGAGGACATTATCTTTGAAGATGCTTTGAAGGCTTGAAGAATAGATTTAGCTGTTGCAAACCAACTAAAAGGACCTATGGCATATGCAAAAAGATGGCCAGCAGCCGATTTCACGAAATGCTAGGATTAATCCTATTTCGAGTTAGAATGAGTAACTAGTCCTAACTTAGGATTAAACTTTGCATGTTACAGTGCAAGGCTGGGACGCGTGCTAAGACTCTAAGATTAATCCTAAGTTATGGCGAGTTTGGTGAAATCGCCGGCTGGTCTTTCTTAAAGGTGAAAACTAGCGACTGATACTTTGGCCTTGCAGTTAAAGAAATCCTGAAATCTTGACAAAAGTCCTCTGAAATCACAGGCCAACTTGGAAGAGTGCTAGTTGTTGTCGACATGTACATTACATATTTTTAAATGCACTATCAAAAATGTAATTCAGGTTTTTGCCCTATCAACATGGTCAATGATAATTGGACTATGATTGACATCAATGGTCTACAGCATGGAAGATCTTGGACACCGACAATTGCATCTTGATATCCTAGCACTTCATGGTTCGTAAGGTATCTTAGCCCAATTTATTAGACTCTTAATAGCCCATTCTTCACACACCTTAGCGCTTAATTTAAAAGCTCAATGTCTTTAGTGTCTTTGTCACCCACCCAAGTAATTAAATTCTGTATTTCATTACCCAAGCATGTAAACCCTTACCTTGTATCTTAGCACTTTTCTTGGTATCTTAGACCTTTAACTTTTAGATCTTAGACCTTTAACTTAGTACCTCTACCAATTACCAAGTAACTTATCCCCATACCTTATTATATTAGACCTATACCTTAGTTTCCTTGCATTTTACCGCGGTATCTAAGTCCCTTACCAAAATAGCCTTGAACTTTATCATTAGCACTTACATACTGTACAATACATTATGTATCTTCGCCCATTTCAAGAAACTTATTGTCTCAACCACTTACCTTACTTTCTGTACCCACTAACTTAGTTCACCTCTCTTCATACTCTTACTTGTATTACAACATAGCATCTAGTAATAGCCCCTTACATGTATCTTTGGTACTTTGGCCACTTATTTGCCCTTTACCTTAATACCTTAGCCCTTTACCTTATAGATACTTATCTTAGTACTCTAGCACATTACACATGGGGGTGTACCTTTAGCATTCTAGTTACATTAGTATCCTACCTTAGAACAAAACATGTACATACTAGCACTTTACCATGTCCTAACAAGTAATATGTGTACTTTAGTACATGTACATGTATCTTAGTCCTCTACCTACATGTACATGTATATAGTAACTTGGTTCTTTATCTAGTATTCTAGCACCTTATCCTAGCACCTTACCTTGTATCCTAGCACCTTATCTTGATGGAGAGAGAAATGTAAATTAAGTAGATTTAGCATCAGTAATTGCCGCAATTGAATAGACCCTACTGCAAGAGCTATTTGCTGAAAGATAATGACCTTCTGGAGCTGGTGCTGTCTTAAACTGTAGTCTGTTGCAAAAAACATATCTGGTATAGGCCTATAAAAATACACATAATAACACAGCTGCACAAAGTACACTTTCAACCCTGCAACAGCACATCCCTTCAAATTCAGCCAAATAAACACATTGCTTTTAGGTGATGCATTAAATTCCTACATACCGCACATGGACGACTGAGCCACTGTTGTCAACACTCCGACCCTCCTGAGTTTAAACAAGGGTGTCACATACGCTGTCACTCTTTCCAACAAACAACCATTTTGACATGGCAAGCTTCAACTCAAAACAGTGGCAGCAAACAGAGACGTCTTGCCGTGGTTATTTTCACAAGTCCAGCTAGTCAAGAGATTTCTTTTTCTACCCCCCGGGAACCCCCGGCCCAGCGTCGAGCGAATTCAGTAGCTTTGCGGTTGATGCATTTCTTTCAACCAAACGCACAAAACCTACACATCATCATCAAGGTTGTAATTTCAGAACACACCATCACGAACGCAATGTTCATGAAGAGAATAGGCTAATAAAAGGCTTACACCGTTGAGTTGGGGTAGTTTTTCCTCCTCCCCCCCCCCCCCCAAATCCCCTGCGTTCATCCACCTTATAACTATAATTAATTCAGAATTCATTATCATACACCAAATTCCCTTAGGGCAGCGACACATCTGCACATAATATTCAACATGTGAGCTCATGTCAATTTATTGGAGGGGAGATACGCGCAGAGAGTGAAGGTTCATTTTCAGCTAGATCAATAAACTCAAGCGCTTTACACTGGTAAGCTTTCAAAGACAACGACGACGCACACAGACAACACTGCACGTCTTTTTAGTTTGGGTTGGTTGGTTGGTTGCATTATATATGCAACTGAACTTGTGTCAAAACACAATTTTAAAATGTTAATAGAACCGTTAAGAAACAACAAAAATTTATATTCCGAATAATATCAAGTAATAAACCACAAGGGAAACTGACTGGGTAAATGTTAAACAATTGGGTGGGTTGAACAGAGATAAACTGACGAGAGAGGAATAGCACTCTGCAATAATGACATAGGCCTAACAGTTGCTTACAACACATGTAATACAGTGTAAATTGAGTGTTTACACAAAAATGAGTATTTATACTCACTGTTACATGTGAAAATTACAGTACTATTGAGTATTTGTAGAAATTACAATACAAACTGAGTACTATGTACAAACTACAGTACAAACTGAGGAAGGAGTGCTTAAAGGAACACGTTGCCTTGGATCGGTCGAGTAAGCGTTCTGTAACCGTTTGTTATAAAGTGCATATGGGTAGAAAGATGTTGTATTTTTAAGTAGAATACAATGATCTACACAAATAGCCTCGAAATTGCACGGTTTTTCTTTTTACCTCGTCGACCAACACGGTCAGCCATTTATGGGAGTCAAATTTTTGACTCGGCATAAATGGCCAATCATGTTAGTTCGCGACGTAAATGGAAAACCATGCAATTTGGAGTGATACTTGAGTGAACCATTATATTCTACTTTTAAAACATCTTTCAAACCAATATGCATTTCATAACAAACGGTTTCAAACTCCTCTATATGGATGAATACAGGAATTTACATCAGAAATGCCCAGGTACCAAATAGATGAGTAGAATTTATGAAGAGGGTGCATTCAAACAGAGATGATGGCTGCTCAATACTCGCTGTATGCTAATATTAGTCTTCAAAGCGTTGTGTTAAATTAAATTTTCATAAAAAGGCTTTTGATGAATAATCACTGGAGCGTGATACAGTAGAGGGATTTCAATTTGTGATGTGCTTCGGGCAAACCAAGCGACTAATATCACCGAAGGGATGGTACGAGGATCTTGGTTGTTAAGCAATGATAAATGATGGCAGGAGGATGATGTAGTACCATGGGTTATGGGGATCAGGATAATGTTGAATAATGACCTCGGTGAGAATGAAACGCAACAGCTACAAATTGCTGTTGATGACGGGAAGTAAGGCCAAAGAAATGGGATCGCTCAATCATTTGGTTCACAAGGTAGAGATTCTACATTGTAGGTCCTTTGCAGTCATGCGTTTGCTGGCCAATAATGAGGGTGAAAACTGCTGCGGCAAGTCACTCCAATGTATTCATAAGAAAGATATTTGGCTATTGTAATAAAATGACATTTGCAGCCAAATGCTGAAGTGTGGTCAAATTACAAAGAGTTTGAAATGCTCTAGAGTGCAGCAGGTCTTGGGCTCAAGTCCCATCATAATACTACCGCCTGGGAAATTTTCTCCCCACCAGTTTCAAGGAAAGCCCAAAGAGTCACTCATTATCATTTAGCATCAAATCAAAATAATATTCTTTCAAAATGTGGATGCGGAAACATCCTTCTTGTAAATCTCATTGTCCTTGACTAAACCAAGAAAAACAAAAGTACATTTTATGTTTACCTACTGACGGGAACTCTTGGGCTGTACTGTTGGGAATTCTTGGGCTGTACTGTTGAACTGTCATCAACATCCAGTGAAACCGACAGGTACATCGGGATTACTCCCTCGGGATCAGTCCTCTTGGTTGGTGCTGGAAATAAACTCCTACAAAGATGCAAAAAGAAACAAGAACAAATTGTCAAAACTTTGTTTGTAACCGGATTGATAGAATGCATCAGTGCCTGATGCAATAAAATCATCCATTATATTTTGCCTCATTCAGCCGGGTGCCTGGAAAACTCACGATACTGTATTTAAATTCTAGTTTAAAAGCCAATTTGATTGCATTTGTTGTAAACGAATATCTTCAGAGGCGGCACACTTGATTATCCATTTATACAACTTTCAGAATTAAACAATTACCAGCATACCGTGACAATCAATCCTACGTGGGCGATCTAACAGGCTGAACACAATCCAATGTCAAGCACATAAAACTTCCATGCCAAACACAAACCACACATCACTTAATTTGTCACATTACGATTGTTGATCCACGCAAACCAACTGAAAACTCATCCAATGAGAAAATCTGCCGGCAAGCGATTGAAGTGTGTACCTTCAGCCCTAATGAATAAAAGCCAACAATGCATTGATGCATCGTCTTGAATTGTAATCTCATCAAAAACAAATTACAATCAAAATTTTTAATGGATCAGTGCGCGATGCTTTACCAACACATTATATTTTGTCACGCGGTTTAGCGATCTCTTATCGGGTACCAATCACACAAATTTAAAGAATGGCTATTTTGAATATTAATTAGACTCAATCTCAGTTTAATTACACCAAGCCAGCTCCCAAATTGATGACTTCAGTCTTGGCTATGGCTGCCAAATAGCTGTATTGTTTTAACATTGACATTGCATCAAGCGGCAATAGCCGTAGTCAAATTCGCTTGATTCCAACATGGCTGGAGTTGAATGGAAATAATGAAAGATGGAGGCACCATCATAAAAAACACATTATCTCGGACCTTTTTTCTTTTCTTTTTGGCTACGGCACAGCCGATTGTACGTAGTTTTGTAAAAGTATGGTTTGCCATCACTATGGAAACAAATGCAGTTATCATTTAATACAAATTACCCATAATCACTGATGATTAATCAAAGGTACTTTAACCCAATTAATTGGTACTCAAGGCCATCAATACATCGACAGCATCATACCTACAACATCAATAGCAAGGGCTGTAGAGCTCTCTATAACAATGCATCTGGCTCTTAACAAGGACAATGTCGAGGAGTTGTTCAATGGGTGCCGATTTTTCATGAACGATAAGCAAAGCCATGATATACATGTATGCCCCTTACATGTCGTTGACTCTGAACCATTCCACTGGATGAAATTTATCATATCTCCATCTCTCTTTAAGTAATTTCAAAAGCCTGAGTATAGGAATACAAATGTCTGTAATCTATTCAATGTGCATTACTTACAGCATCTGTGTGAAAATGCAAAATACATTAAGTCATTCCCATTTCCCAAATGAATTTTCCACCATGGAGCTTTAACAAATTCTTTTCACTGGACACAACTTGGGGACGCACATTCTCTTCATATAACTCCTAAACAGCATCTTACATGTAGCCTAACAGTTTTGTCACAATTTGGATGCCAATTGTTAGACTGACTGCATTGTAGTTGTGGTTTGTCATTGTCAGTGATTCAGACCTTTGGGGAAAGACTCCTTTCTATTATTTGTTTGTTTATTTATTTGTTTGTTTGTGCTTCTTTTTGGGGGAGGGGGGGGGGCAGAGATGCCAAGTCCAGAGCCCAGCTTTACGTGAGATTTTTAAAAGCTCACCATCACCCCCCCCCCCCCCCCCGAAAAAAAATTTGTCAGTTTTAGAAGGCCTTTCGAAATCGCCGCCCAAGTTGTTTTCTTTTATTTTTAAATAAAATTTAAAAACATTGCAGAAATTTAATTGTGGACAAAAAAGTGTTCCAAAATGCATTAAAAACCTCTTTAGAATAATTAAAACTCACATGAGGTACACAGGAGATGTTGATGGTTAATGTGGAGGTACAATTGTGTCAGATTATTTCCCCCCCCCCCCAAAAAAAAAATAAATAAATAAAATAAAATCGACTAAAAATGATGTCCAAAATCCTCCGCTCACTTCTTCTGCCTGTTGTGTCTTCGCTAGTGGAGCGCATTTAATGAATTTGCTAAAAGAATCGGGAAAAACTTATGCGCAATAAGCGTTTTGCGCTCTGCCGAATTTTAGCTGAACCTGCTGGGAGAGCAAAAGCGTGCGCAATCTGCAAATTTGCGCTCTGTTTGTACGGCAGCAAGTTGATGATTCTGATAAACTGCGTGCAATCTGAAGATTGTGCAAACA
The DNA here is from genome assembly GCF_032118995.1 of Asterias amurensis. Lineage (NCBI taxonomy): Eukaryota > Metazoa > Echinodermata > Asteroidea > Forcipulatida > Asteriidae > Asterias > Asterias amurensis. The sequence continues at coordinate 8,656,525 of NC_092651.1, forward strand.
TTGTAGATTGCGTTTTTTGTACACACGAGCGCGATTTGACAATGCATTGTCGTTAATTTTTATTTTTTTCCCGGTCTGGCCCCAATGCGTGAGAAAATGGTTGCTGTGCGTGTGAGCGTGAGACAGAGCCCAAATGCGTGAGTCTCACGCCTAATGCGTGAGCCTTGGTAGGTCTGGGGGGGGGGGGACAACAGATGGTAGAAGAGATTATTTTCTTTTGCTCTTAAATGAAGAATCAAATAAAAAATTGAGCTTAAACCATTTTAATATGAGGTAATAGTCTTCAAACACAGCATCACTAAACTACATGTAACTTAGAATTCCAAGCCCCACATTAAGTTAACTCATTGTTAAAGTTTTGAAATGTGGACAGGAAACACATTTCCATGTTCAACTTTACAATTATGAACATTTGTTTGTACATCAAAAAACGGTGTAAGCCAGGATTTAATCCAGGTATCCAGATTCACTGTGATCAAACAAAATAAAACCATTACGTTGAAATTGTCCACCTAGACATGTTGATGAAAATGAGTGGAAAGTCCAACCGTTCATTTCAAGATCAAGGCTCCCTCTAGTCGCCCTGATGCATAAAGCCTGCCAGATGGTTGTCTGGGTATCTTTAAAATGCCCTGGTTTAAATTTCACACATCATTTTTTTAAGGTTACTGATTTACGTCATCATGGAATACAATGTACATTATTTTTTTAAATGGCATTGTTGCTTCTCCAATGATTTAACAAAATTATGTTTGAAAATAGATACAGATATAGATAGTGTAAGAATGAACCAATTCACCTGACGTCATCATCAGAATATTCTCTGATGCGCAATTTTTCAATTTTAGTTGGCAGTGTCACTGTGCGTTATTCAGTGAAGTGCGGTAAACCTATTGACCAACAAGTTGGTGAGTTAAGCACAGTCGCTGCGTGTAACAGCTCGTAAAGGGGTCAATACTCAGTTTTCCCAAGTCCTCCGGAAAAAAAGGACCAGGCACACAACTTTGGTGGGACTGCAACTCTAAAAAACAAAAACAAAAACAGGTCTAGCTTGAAAAATTACTCTGTCAGCCATTTGTTATTTTTGGGAGTTCCTTTTTCTATTTTTGTATGTCTTTGGTTGGTAATAAAATTAGGGAATTGAAAGGTCTCGACAAGAGAACCCAAGATTTTAGCCTCAAAATGAAGGTCTGGGTACATCAGAGACAAATACATTTATTTCTACACTCTGTACCAATTTTGTTTGTCTTATACCAAGAAATGACTTGCTTCTCAATATTTTATAATACTGGAAAGTGTGGTGATGCTGTCGGTGTGCTAACTTGGTCAAGTTTCTTTCAGGTATCCCCCCTGCACAACCATCGCAATCCTTCTGGCGATGAAAAGGGCAAAAGTACCCCTCCCCCCCCCCACCGGACACATTGCTACGCCCTTGCTATTTACAACATGATTTACACTGTAGCGCCAGACGTGTGCAATAACACTTTTACTAACAACAGCGCTCAGGCGGCCATTATACACCGAGTGTATCCTTGAGAGAAACATAATTGCAATTAATCAGCGTAAAATTTGCATGTCTGTTATAATCAGTTCAAGGATATTTCATATGATTAACGATTTGTTTGCTTTCCAAACAGTGCTGATTTCATTTTAAATTGACCTAAGTGCAGTCCCAAATGGCAGATATGATTTACACTACGTGCTTCTCTGAGCCTGCAGGTGTAGGTTATAATGGCAATAATGTTTGGAATTATTTCATCAAACAAGAGGCAAAACTGCACGTACAGTGTATGTTTTTCACATTTGAGCCATTTGAACGGACCTCTTTGGTGTCTTTTACACAATGTAACAATGGACCCCGAAACTGATTTCCCTAATCAACTTGGACCTGACAGAGGCACTCTTTAGAACCCCTGACCTTTGCATTGCTAGAGCAGATGTCTTACAACTAAGACCAACGAGCTAGCCCAGAGGCTAGAGGCAGTGCGATTCCTATGTGTTAGCAGCAGGTCTGGTGCGCAAATGACTGACGAAACAACACAGCCTTACACTTTGAAATTAATCGTGAAATAATGCAAATTTCCTCATCTACCCTTCATTGTTGCAATCTTCACATTTTCCTTCAGGCAGTTTCCGTATCGTCCCTCTGGAGACGGTGCGACAGGAAAAAGCCACTGTTAAGAGCATTTCGGACATGTTGGATTTTTAATGAAATGTCATCCATTTCCTCATGGACACTTTCCCACTGCCTCATCAGAGACTTGAAGGGAAGGTATACATTCGACCCTTACTTTGGCTTTGGGTCCAGAATGCCTGATACTTCCCGAAGGCAATTGCCTCCATGCCCCCTGGTCATTGCCTTAACGCCCTTGAAATGCTCCGGTGAAAAGTTACAATTTCCTCATAGGTTGCCCTTTACCATGTTTACCAAGAAAGAAATGCCTCTGATACTCTTGCCCTTTTAAAAACGAAGCATACAGGCATGCCCCACCAAGTTTTGAAAAAACCTTGGGAGAACCGTAGTGCTGATTGGTTACTTGTAAGCAAAACACAGTCAAGTTCCAGTCGAGTGTTATGTTCAATATAAAAGCTGCAGTACAGGAATCTGGAGTGGATGCTATGAATATATCCTGCGGCTGTTGACCAAATCAGCAGCAGAGGATTCAAGTTTGCCGGATAACAACACAGGCCTGCAATAACCTTGGTGTGTGAGAAGTGCCCTTTTCACATTGTAAAGGTGGTGAAAACGCTGTTCACATTGTATGGGTGGTGAAAACGCCATTCACACTGTAAGTAGGCCCTGAAAAAATGGTGGTGATTCTTAACATTATTCTTTCAAAATGGCAGTATCAAACACACAAGGACCAGAAAAACTACTGTCCAAAATGATTAATGCTGGTTATTTCAATGTCATTTTAAAAAGGTACACTTGGAACCACTCCATGATAAGACATGATGGATTGTTCTAATAATGGCTGAGCACTGAATCAAATACATACATGTACTGGATTGCTTATTTTACAGTACAATATATTCTGTAAATTATAGAATCCAAGTTCACTGCACAAGACCACTCAGTCATGTCAGTCATGACCTCCCATCTTTATCCAGGACTTTATAAATTATAAAGAAAAGAAAAAAAACATATTTTCCGTATCTTTTTCAACAAAATGTTTGTTGCCTGAAAACCAAATACCCCATTAATATCATAAAAAATCTTGGTTCCTACTGATTTGAGAAAAACAACAACAATCTTGTTTATAGGGAATTAATATTTGTTTGAAAGTTTGTGCAGTCAATTGTCACACATCTCTTTAAAAAAATCCACGCTGTTCTCGCAGGAAGTTAATATCACCATGGGGGCCATTCCGCTGAGGGGAAATTAGATCCTGGTCTATTACAAAAGATATTTGCCGACATCAATGGAGTCGTCAAGATTGGAATGGAGACAATACACCGCGTGTTCAATTAAAGACTTTAGTTAGCATTCGGTGCGTTTGTGTCAAGTAACCGGTGAGTCTATGCTGATGACCTGGGATGATATGGCTGTATACAAATGCGTCTTTCCGTAGTGCTTTTCTTTTGCGGTGTTAAGTGGCGATCTTACATTCGATGGAATAAGGATTTATTTTTTCTTTGACAAATCCCCAAAGGCATTTATTTCTGGCATTGACGAAAAACATAAAACATCTTTGTTAAATTAGTTTCTTTAAAAGAATTTACATTAAAAGTAAGGTTTTATGATGAATGCATCAGCAATTTGTTGTGCCAGGTCTCAAGGGCATACTTTTTAGAATGAATGAATAATCAATCGATAAAACATTCATCATTTCAGAGGTATATTTTTTTAATGTGTTCACCGCACCTACATATGTAAATAGGATTTAATTCCTCCTTCAAAAGACAATGATTTAAAGGCAGTGGACACTATTGCTAATTGACAAAGACTAACCTTCACAGTGGGTGTACCTCAACATGCATCAAATACTAACCTGTGGAAATTTGAGCTCAATCGGTCATCAAAGTTGCGAGATAATAGTGAAAGAAAAAAACACCCTTGTCACAAGAAGTTGTGTGCGTTTAGGTGGTTGATTTCGAGATCTCAAGTTCTAAATCCAAGGTCTCGAAATCAAATTCTCGGAAATTTACTTTTTTATCGAAAACTATGGCACTTCAGAGGGAGCCGTTTCTCACAATGTTTTATACCATCAATCTCTACCCATTACTCGTCATCAAGAAAGGTTTTATGCGAATAATTATTTTGAGTAATTACCAATAGTGTCCACTGCCTTTATACATTTGACATGCATTTCTCTACACTCTAGCGGTAAAACAATATGTAATGCGATCAACCTAAATGAGTCATTTGTCAAAAGAATCAGTATGGAGAAACAAACCAAAACAGGAGTAACATTTTCACAAATCTTTTAGGGGAAATTTTAAATACCAAAAGGTATCTCACTTTATTTTGGCAAATTCCTTTCTAATAAATAATACCCAAACTGGTTTAACATCAGCAATGAAATAAAATGTGCCTACATGTATGTATTTGTCAATAAACAATTTGATTTTAAATCCCTTTTTTCTAAGTTTTATTCTCTTGCGTCTCTTAGAGTTTTCTACTTTCACAAGTTTTGAACTAATAGTATCAACAGTATGTACAATGTATTTGTGCAGGAAAGATATTTCCACTGTAATCTTTTATTTCTTATTACATGTACTTTTCTTATTATTTATTCATTTATTTAAATAAATACTTTTTAAAATTATATATAGGCCCTATATAAATTTAATTTACTATTATTTTTGCTTACTAATTTCTGGAGTTTGTTTTTGGTTATTTATTTTAAGTTTTGCTTGTGTGTGCAGATTATTTATACTTATTTAAAATTAATATTATTTTTCCAAAGAGAGTATAGTGTGTTTGCCTCCCTATGTGACTGGATTAATAGGCTTTTGGGCTACACTGTTGAATTATTTATCATGGCCATCACATCAGGGTTGTTTTGTAATTTCCGGTGTCCTTACTGTTTGTCTTGCTTTGCACTTACTTTTGTATTCATACTATTTATTTAACATACTGTCTGCTTGTATTTGTAATTGTTTAATGGCCAAAATAAAGAATAAGAATTAAGAAAAACAACAATAACAAAATTGTTGTCACCAAAAGAAATTGTGAAAAGAAAATTCATCATCAAAAGAGGGTTTCACCTAGTGGTAAATCACAGCCACGAGAAATGCTAAAATAAAGTATACTGGATGCACTTCACAAAATATTATGCGCCAAGCCTTATGAATAATTTGTTAACTAAAACCCACAGCTTTTTCAGTTAATCAAACATTTGAAGGTCAAGGCTTTTAGGGAATGTTGAAGAATGGTAAGATATTGAAGCCTCGGGTTGTTGACTTTCAACCTACAGACCTAGGGGTATTTTGGGTATAAGATTTCTGCTAAATGTATTCTAGAAGTCCTGACGAATTGTTATTTTTTAAATTAAAGTACTGTCAGAGTGTTGTCTGGGTATCTTTTGAATACCTTGGATTGAACTTGAACTTATTTCTAAAAAACATTCATGAATTGTAAAAAATACTGTAGAGCAGTAATTACATGTATGAAAATAGAACTCGCTTTTTAAAAATTTATATCAGATTGAGGCCGACTTTTTCCAGATTGTGTTTACACCATGTAGTACAAGTGTACACTACATGTAATGATACTTTGATAATATGATTTAAAAACAATTACTCATTTATTACCGGGTTTTTTTAAAACAAGATTTTTGAATTTGCACTTATTTGCACCTTTATTTTAAAAGAACAGTAATTCAGTAGTTAGACCTGCAGGGAATGTAGCCTCACCTACATGTATTTCTCTCCAGATTTTGTTAAAATACATGAAACACATGAAGTATAATGCGTATAAGTATCATGTACCCTGTCTACATAATTGGAGTGTAAATGCTACATTCGATAAACATTTTTATTATTATTAGACATACTAATTGTTTTTATATGGGTATTGTTCTTTTTACAGTTAACAGCGATCCACTGGCATTTGGCCAGTTGTAAGCTTGGGCGATACCACGATATTATCGAATATCGCGATACTAATTTGGAAACGATTTTGATATCGGATGGATTTGGTTTTAATCGAAATATCGATATATCGCGATATCGATTAAGTATCGCAATATCGCGATGTATTTCTTAGCTGAGACATCTTGCACCCCATAGGTTTGGAGTAAAACCAGAAGAACAGGTCATTAGAACACCTCTCTTATGCTATGACTGTCTCTTCTACAACTTTCACTGGGAATTTGAAGACTGATGATGTCAAATTTAATTAATCGCGATTATATCGAATATCGCGATATATTGTCGGCGATATATCGTGAATAAAATAAATCGATATCACCCAAGCTTAGCCAGTTGTAAAAAACACTTCAGGGCTAGTCAAAATTATATCAAAGTTATCTGGCTGGATGGATAAAAAGCATGATACTACATGTATTTCATTAGAAATACAATTTTTTTTGTGGAAAACCTGATGGACTTGTGAAATTAAACAAGCTTACTGCTCCAGCTGGCCAGTCACTAACAAAGCTCAGGGCAAACCCTGGTATATCATTTTCAAAATGAAATCTTTTTAAAATGCACTAATCAAATATGAGTTATACATACACACAGTGTGTAATGTAGACTGTATGTACGTTACTTAATTTCTTTGCAAAAGACAACACAAACACTAATGAATGTTTGGAAACATGTTTGCCTAAAAACAATTCCGATTCATCATTTTATAATCAAATAAAAAATCCTCAACCCAATTTTATGGCATACTGGAGAATGCATGCCAGCATACACCGTTCATTGCTATACAGCATGCCTTTGCCGCAGTTTTTAGGTCAAATGGTTTAAATTGGTTCCTATATGGCCTTGTATACTATGCATGACCTCACCCATATAAAACAAGTTATTAATTTCGCATGCTGAAGTGCTCTAATACAGCACGTATGCACAACTATATTGTTTTTTTTTTGGGGGGGGGGTAAATTTGCGTCAGCGATAAAGAATATTAGTTAAGGTTTCAGCACTGTGTGCATGTATACTCAATAATCACAGGCATATTTCTCAGGTGGGATTTGAACCCAAGACCATTCGAGATTGCCCGTTAGCTACAGGCAGTCCGAATCCTATACTTTAAAGGCAGTGGACACTATTGGTAATTACTCAAAATAATTATTAGCATAAAACCTTTCTTGGTGACGAGTAATGAGGAGAGGTTGATGGTATTAAACATTGTGAGAAACGGCTCCCTCCGAAGTGCCATAGTTTTTGAGAAAGAAGTAATTTTCCACAAATTTGATTTCGAGACCTCAAGTTTAGAATTTGAGGTCTCGAAATCAACCATCTAAACGCACACAACTTCATGTGACAAGGGTGTTTTTTTCTTTCATTATTATCTCGCAACTTCGATGACCGATTGAGCTCAATTTTTCACAGGTTTGTTATTTTATGCATATGTTGAGATACACCAACTGTGAAGGCCAGTCTTTGACAATTACCAATAGTGTCCACTGCCTTTAACAGCAGATACACATTAAATATTTAACAGATTTAAAATTTGGGAATATATAACAATACAAAAGTTTGGTTTACCCTAAGTAACCCTTTGGCTTCTGGAGCTGGACTCGTACCCCCCCCCCCCCCCCCGAAATCTGGAGCAGGTTTTAAACCACAAATGTTACAGAATGAAAACATGTAAAAATTCACACACCTGGACCCTGCCCATTTTATGTAAGTTAGGTTACAACTTGCATACTACAATGCCATCAGTGCTAACTCTAGCATCTGTGATGTTTTCTGTTCTCGCTTCACCCTTTTTAGTGATTAACCCCACTTTGATCACACTTCATGGAGGGAATCAATAACTGCGCAATAGCCAGATGTATTGGGGATTTCTCTCTGATGGCTGTTAGGTGGTTTTTTTTTGTCTCCCATTCTTTTCGCTTGTACTCCTTTTTATGTTAATGTATAGCCACACGTGGTTTGTTATGGTGAGATAATTAAAGGCATATCATTGCTTAATGACAAAAATCTTTTTGCCAATCTCGGCCTTGACCATGGGTGTAAATCAGGATTACAAACAGTGGAAAGAGCTAATTGGTGTGAATGAATCGTTGATTATTGCACAAAATCAGTGTACAGTAGGCATACATAACTTCAGTACTGCAATTGTATAAAATCACAATGCATTATGTTATCAGTAATTTAAGTGCAAACTCAGGTAAACTCAGGACAGAACCAGTCCGGTCAAAACTAACTGCAATGTGTGCATTATGGTGCATTGTTGTTAATATTGATAAATTTGTCAGGGTTCTGTAAAAAGAAGAAATAAGAAAAGAAAAAAGTGTGTTCCAAGAATACCGTACAAAACTAGGTGTCGTCCGCTCATTTCCCTCTAGTGAGTGCAAACTGCAAACGCCTGGGGTTGGCTGGTCGGGAGGGGGCATGTTTTGCATGAAAAGAAATGTTCCTTTTCAAATCTTGATCTATAAAAAGTAGAACAGCTATGCAGTTGTCAGCCTAATTTTTTTCTGACACATTCATTCTCAAAAATATTGTATTTCCATTTCATATAGAATTTCCTCTTTTTCCAAACTAATCGCAGGTGCACTTCGAGCTAACAATGTGGGTTTTTTAGGAAGAGATTTGTAGATTATCATGACAGCTGTCAAGTTTGGTCGCATTGAATCATGATTCTTCCATTTCCGTACATCCTCACGATCCATGTGCAGTAAATTACACGTCTGTGACTCAGTTCCGAAACCACTTCTTATCTCCACACAATAACAAAGATGTTACTTTCCCTGCCTTCATTTCAAACGTCCCGAATCTCATTTAGTTTTCCAATGTCCCTCGAGTCCCTTACCCACCGGTCACCCACGAAATTCACAAACAGAGTGATTGGAAATGAATTCAGGGCGTATAGATAGTATTGAGGTGTTATTGGCGAGTCTGTTGATTGTTGAGTGAAACCCTCACACTACAACTGCATCATCGAATGCACACGGAATAGCGGCTTGTCTAGCTTAACACAAATCAGGCAGCAAACCAAAGTTTGCTGACTGAGTGAAAACTCATGAGTGGCGTCTCTTTGATTTTGAAAACCCCTCTACTCTCGGGACAATTTTCCAGTGAGTTGACCCACCATTTATAACCACTCAATTGCTTGGGTTGTGTAATATGGAACAACTGTCATGACTGTACACAGAGTTATTGAGTAAACGTACAGTTAAAATGTGTAAGGCGCACCACCGTTTAGATGCAACATAGCTCTACACCAGACCTGAAATTAATGACGGCCTGATAGCCGAAGAATGGTGAAAATATCTTTGGGCTATCAAAGTCATCACAACTGATAGCCTCTGGTGGGACGGTGAAAAATAATGACTATCTTCCTCAACTATTGCTAAATCATTCTGTGCAATAATAATAATAACAAAATTCAGCTCAAAATGCTGTTTCTTAAAAACGAACGGTTAGGCAAGTTGCTGGTGTAAACTGGCTGTTTCAGAAACAGTTATTTACATGTTTACAATCGTAAACGCACAGGCTTAGAAATGATAAAATTTACATTAGCTGACCACAAATTATGATGAAAACATTATTTGACAGTGTAATGTAAGTGCTTTACACAATAACATCATATAAAAAGGACTTGCTGTTACAAAATAGACTAGAATGTGTCACTGGTGTATATATTAAACAGCCATGTACAGCATGGGTCTTTGCTGGTTCATGCAGCATATCACTAAATTATTGTGGACAGTGACTTCGTTCTTTGGTAAGATTCGTCAAAGCTTGTTAATATTACACAACGGGTGTACCATGTAGGTTTGATTTTAATCAAGTGATAGCACAGGGTTACAATGGCAGAAAGAAAGGATTATTTTACAGTATAATGTAAGGTTTCACACAGTGATCTTCACAATGAACTCAAGCAATATCAGATAAGGGGTAATGTTAGATAAGACGCAGTGATTTTTTTTTGGAAAGTCAGATAAGTCGCATCTTGTATGCAGGAAATTACGGTATTATCATACATGTAACCTTGCACCATATGATATCCCAGTGCAGCTGACGTGAAATCCATTCTTTCAAACCACAGTTGATATTATTAAATGGTCAGACAGTGTCAGGGATTTGTGCACTGTGTAGCATTCACAATAAGGTATCGTATTGCAGGCAGGCAGGCATTATAGGTAGCTTCCTTCTTCAAAGTCCCTATGGTTATTTATTCAACGGTCAGACTGACTGTATAGATGTATTCTTCAAATTATAGTACGATATTGCAGATAGTCTGTCTGTCATTGAAAATCCTTGTATTGAATGGTCCCACATTAGCTTGGTAAACTGTGTACCCCATTATAAAATACAACACAATTCATTCACCATATGATATGATTATAGGTTAGCATAGTTTATCATTCAAAACCTTGGATGATATTGATTGGTGTGACAGAGTAGCGTGAAAGATATACCAATATACCGGTTATACATGTAATACACCATTTGTCCACAGCAAAATAATCTGTGCTTGTAGAAAACTTTTGATTAAAATAACATTTTGTTTTCAGACTGTTGTTTTAGAGTCTGCTTACTATTTTTGTTATAACAACTAAAATAAAGCCGACTACTTTATTCAACAAGGTGTTTTCATTCCTTCAATTATTTTAGAGTAATTGTTTCTTAAACTCATTTTTGTCACATCATAATAAAAAAATATATAAAAATGTCGTTCAAATCCACAGAAGATTTAACTCGATTAAATACAACTATTTTATAAGTCTACAATTCCAAAACTCCGACGTCAATCTTCGTAAACAATAATCCTTTCAGTCTCAGATTTTGTAAATTAATTTTTATATAGCAATGTCAGCCAGCAATTTGCATAATTTGACCACACGTGTGAGGTGAGGGCATTTGTAAACCAATGCAAAAGTAAGACAAATATTGTTTATTTGGCTTTTGATACAAGAAAACAACTACGTGTTCAAAATAAGATAAACTGTAATTGTGATAGTATACAAGTCAATTTGCTGTTAAATACACCCACATGCTCAGAAAGTTAATACCATGTATTCCACTAAGGCCAAACAAAATAATAAGTGTGTTTCCTATTACACTGGCCAAAAAATTAGGGTCGGTAGGGACGAAAACACTTTGTTGAATTATTTCATTGCTTCAAAACTTAGGGTAGGAACGAATGTTAAAAATATTTTTGCCCTTGCATGCATGTTAATTTCCTGTAAATTCAACGATGTCCAAGTTCAACTCGAAAATCTCTTGAAATGACACAGAAAATAAGCCCCAAAAAGCAACCGTTCCGAGGTCTGTAAATTTCACATTTAACACAAAAGCAGATTCTACGTCTGTAGTCGTTGTTACTTTGCATGCAACAATAAAATACAAGAAACATTGAATGCTAGAGGTCATTTTGGGAGGATGCAACAGCGTGAGATAAAACGCCCTCTATTAGTAAAATCTACGCGAACCGGCAATAAACGCATTGAGACAAGACTCAACGTGTCACGTGGATACTTTAGCGCGGTTCCAGGCGGCGCAAATGCAAGGTCGTAGCGCAGCCCGTCAGCGTACATCGCTCAATCATCATCTGTTGTGCAATCTCAAGATTGAGCAGCGCAATTAACAGATTGCTAGCATTACGAACTCGCATGCGGCGACCTCCCAACACACGCCACACTTTTTCCGTCCGTCGTTGCAATACTAGTACTTGATCAACCATGGATCAACGACGTCTTTTCTCGTAAGATAATGTGTTTTTTCTAATGCTTTATTTTAAATGTGAAAATATTTTAGAAAAAAGGAAACATTAAATATAAAAACGTTAAAATCGTGTGGTATTTTGTCATACGGGGAGTGGGATTGGGGTTGTTTTATTTTATTTTGTCTGTAAATGTATACAATTCCATAGGGTCGGCGTGTTTTTCTAGGGTTGGCCGGGTAACCGGAAACACACATATTATTTTGTTTGGCCTAAAGAAAATGCCTCGTCTGTATGGACATGTACACCTCATACATGTACGTACACCTCTGACGTCTTCAATATAACCCACTTGATCTTACTTGCTGGCAACATGGCCTGGGGCCGCTTTCACAAAGAGCAAAGATCAATCTTAACTGTGTATCAATCTTAATTGCGAAACAAAATGTGATGTCACAATGAAAATTACTATGGACAACTCATCTTAAGATGAATCTTTGTACTTTGTGAAATCCAGCCCTGGTAATGCACCATGTGTGTCAAGATGACAGTTGTTATCTACCCCTCTAATGTCATTTCCTGACATTTTTAATGCTACCTACTCCAACTATCAATGGCGGCACTGGTTGTTAAAAATCTGAAGCAATCCCATTGAGTTATTTCACAAGTGGGTCATGTTGTGATGTGTCAAAACAATGGACAGAGTGACGTACGAAAGGTAAACAACTTCCTGCCCAGCTGAAATCAGCTTCAATTGTTTCAAACTACATGTAGTGCAGAAAAAATTGCTCATCACTTTCCTAATAAGCAAAAATGAGCAGGAAACCAGTCACAAAAGGTATACGTGTAAAATGGTATTTTGGCAGGTAAATGTATTCTACAGTTAGTCTACACAGCTGTAAAAAAACAAGCACAAAAAAAAAAAGCATTTAGTGTCCAATTTATTTAGTCAACCTTTTAGACTGTGCCTGCGTATTTGTATCCACTATCCTGTTAATATTCAATACCATAGGCTAAGAATACTTTTTATGGACCAGCGTAGTCCCAGTTCCAAACAGTACAGGCCCAATTGTTTGTCTAGGGCCTGGTAAGATGTCAGTCAGTGCTAATGCACTGATGTTCTGGGTATAAAGCTTCTTTACAGTGCAAACACAAATTTGACTAAAATTTTCTTGATTTTTCATTTTTTTACTTAGTACTTAGTGTCCCTTACTACAACCTTTCAATGAGTTCACAGCTAACAACAAATTCCATGGAAGAAATTATTTCCGAAAAGTAAGTCAAAGTTCTACACTGGCAATGTGATTAATATACACCTATCAATTGTAAGACGCACTACAGAACCCCCGGGGAGGGTGCATCACTGTCCATGTGTGAGTCAGATTTGCGTGTCCAATAACCCACTCTGAGTAAAAAAATTGACACACTTGTTGCAGATTTGGACGGTCCTCCGAACGAGTTTTTGACTTACCAATCGCGGAAAACGTCACAACATGGACGTACATAACCGACGCACATAAAATCTCTTGTAAACGACGCAGGCGCAGTGAATACCAAATAATTCAACCTTATACCTACGAGAGCGAGTTTCGCGGTTTTGCAAGTGCATGCACGAGTTGAGGTGTTCGAGGTTGTACCTCTTGATTCTCGAGACGAGTGGTTCCCAGCGCACTAGCTATTAAAACGCACAGAAAACAGAGGGGCCTGAATGATGGTGTGCAATCTTCAAATTTGCTTGTTACACAATTGGAACTGCCTATTCTGCATAGAGCAAGTATTAAATTGCGCACAAAATTGTTGTGCAAATTTGTTGATTGCGCTCGACAGATGAGCGACAGCAGATGCGTGTTTAACTGCAAAATAAACAATATCAATCACGATCGCAGTCACATTAAATCAAGCAAATATAATGTCTGCAAATACCAACATCATATGAAGGCGGGGAGGGGTAGGTGGCTTCATTATTTCTCCACCAAATAAACAAAATACATGTTGAAATGGACATCGACGACGGAACATGACGTACCTCGAAGCACCTCTTAAAGATTTTTTGACTGACCACTATTGGATTTTGACGTACCCACCGTCACTTTTTTGAGAGTAAAGACGCAGATTTAACACACCCTCCCCGGAGTCCTACTACAGTGCGTCTTACAATTGTTAGATGTATTATGTTAGCCTACCAATTGATACGATAGTGTGAGCTCATCATGTACGTATGGCTTAGTGTCGCAAACTGGCATTCATTAGGCCTATGTCAGGCGCAATCTTTTTATTTTGAATAAAAAAATTATTTGCGCCAGCCAATATATGGTGCGTACAAACAAAAGCAAAAAGTAAGCATGATTTTGACACTTCACAAAATAATTCATAGTGGATAGTGCCCTTGCCAGCTGATGATAAGCACGATAAAAAAAAATAAGCAGAAAATTCTGCTAAAAAGCAAGCAAACTTCTTGGCTAAAAAAAAATAAGAAATGACATGGTAAGGTTTCTATATCCTGCCACTTTTTCATTCATTATGAAATAAAATAGTATCTAATTTACTCAAGAATTAAATTATCCCTTTTGGTAAAAGAATAAGTGAAATGGTGGTGGCAGAATAAAAATAAAACACCACTTTTTCTTCCTCCATGTTTTTTACCAAATGAATATTGCATTTGGGGGGTTGAGTAAATAAGGTACTAATTTATTTCATTTCTAATAAAAAAAACTGGAACATACATGTAGGTAGCAGGACCTGCAGACTTTTTTGTTTCCCCCTAAAACAGCCATCTTCGACCAGACGATATATTCAGCGCAGCATGCCATTGCACCGTGTACAACAGTTTCACGGACGATAAAAAATTTACACAACTTTATGTCATTGTCACTGTCAGCTGAGCACGCATTCAGCAGAAAACATGTTTACAAACTTACCGGTTGTTTGTCGTGACGTCCCAGAGAATTCAGAAGCTCATAAGATCACAAACCTCGACACCGTACATCCTCCAGAGCATGCAGATAAAGCTTTTTTATATCTGCGTCCAAAATGTGGCCCCTGAATGTGAAATTTGAGAGATTTCCGTGAAGGTTTTTCGTCCGCGAAGTGCTCCGAGTGTTTTGGTCTTCAATGTGGCTAATATAGCCTGGTAGCCATAGTCTGTATTCCTTGCAAAAAAGGGTATCGCTTAAGTATATTCATGAGCTGGGAACCAGACCTTGAGCTGGTACCTAGACTTCTTATGTTATGATGCATGTAAACTGCAGCTGTCACGACTCGGAAATTCCCCAGTATGCAATTTGGTTTTGAACACAATTTCGCGGGCTGATCAACACAAGCCACACACCGCCAATAACACTTTGGGTTATTTTAATAAAATAAAATCCAATCACTCTAACTATTACTCCAGTTGAAACGATGTCGAAGTTTTTGTACACATCAGTTGGCGATCAACTCATAAAGATCTCATCTTTAACACCACGTCCACGGGTAGCAGGCGCTGAAGACGGACCCGCCCATCAAACACGTGATGTAAACAACATCACTGAGCCACCATCAGTTTTGGCCGAATCTTTTCGTTTCTCAACAAAAAGTGGCAGCTTTGAACCAAAAAAGAACAAAGCCATTCTACCCATTGACTCAACATCCAGATTGCTCAGACTCATCGCCTTGTCGAATGTTGTGGATGATCTGACAGGATTAAAAATGCCATGTGTCGTTGTTGAAACAGAAACTAAAACCAAACGAATCCAGAGAGCTGGGGATGGTGGGAGCTCTAACCGAGTTCGGATAATCATCATCTTATTATCAGTACAAAAGTGGAAATTTATGGTCTACGGCTCCATCAGCTTGGGATATTCTTTAAGCAAGTTGTCCAATGTTGGACTTGCTGATGGTCCGACACTCAGCTGGGAACACCAAAGATGCCTTTGTATCACGTGTGCGAGTCCGAGATCAAATGGAAAGAAAGTTGACGTTATAAATTTTAAACAACACATGTGGAAACCCTCCAACACTCTTAAGTGGTTTGGGATGGTACATGATGATGCGGTTGCCATAGGAATGGAGAAGCAGACCGAAGCGGATGGGCATTCAAGCACGGCTATTTTTGACCGACCGGTTCATAAATGGACTGTGGTTAGATTACATGATACCCAGCCAACAACAGACAGTATTACCATCATGCCTCATGAATATTCAAATATCGTTACCTGTATCCACTTTAGCACTATGAGCCAATGGGGTGGAAGACTGTCAAGAGAAGTGGTTTGGGCAGCCACGAACCAGTTCCAACTGGTTGAAGCTAAAGGAGGGGTGGTCCAGAGAGTTTGCAGCCTCCCCTTCGGTGATTCCTGCAGAATTTCTGTTGCCATGGTTTCGGGTGCAGAGGAGCTGATTGTCGTACAGTCGACCAGCGGAAAAATGTGTGCTGTTTGGCGAAAATCTTTTGAGGCATGTTGTCGTTGTTATGAGTACATCATCTTGAACATCATCTTGATGACTTCTTCAAATCATTGCCAGTTTTTTTATCATCGACAGTAGCATCAGAATGGAATTTCTCATGTTTTTTGTTCTCTCTTAAAACCCATTAAATCGCATTTGCATTGGTTACAATGTAGCACATAAACAAATGATGAGAGGATTAATTTTTTTGCTTCATGGGTGCTACTCATTAGGATTTGTGAGACTGGTTCGGTGTTAAATTTTAGCCCTGCTATTTTGAAACCACAACTTGAGTATTCTGTTGGTTCCAGCCTCCGATAACCACCTGTTAACAGTCCTGATACAAAAACTTACATTTTCAAAATTACAAACTCAGCCCAGGGCAGAGCCTAACTTGAACTTGAAGCTATGGTTTTGAAAAGAGTCCATCTCTAGTCTTGTAGATATGGTTGATTTATTTCTTATGCTTCTTTCCTCTTGCACTACAGGTTGCTGTTGAGTGGGCCGGCTATCACACAGTACTAGTGGGAGATTTCATGTCCTTTGGAGCGGAGCAAGTCTTGCTCTTGGGAGGCCGGGCAGATGCTTATCGAGAGCGGTTCCTACTTACTGATCTTGGCAGCTGCAATTGGATGACTGAAGCAAGTATTTCAACTCGAACCAGGGCCCAACTTCATAGAGTTGCACTACTTTTTAAGCAGAAAAAAATACTTCAAAATGTTCTGCTTTGCCGAAATGAGCAGGGTACCAGTCATAAATTGTACATGCGACATCAGATTTTGGCTGGTAAACTTATTCTGGTAACCACAATTATTTTGTGCTTAGCTACTTGTGCTTCTTAAAGCAGGTCTATGAAACTGGGCCCTGTTGTCAAAACTTTCCTTAGTGGGGGAGGGGGGATAGGTGGCGGTCGCATAATTGACAGACTCTCTATGATCCTGACGACAGTGCCCCTTTAAGGGATGTTTCATCATGATCAAAGCATGCCTGTGGCTGTACATGGAATTATGAACTCTCACCCGGTTTAATACATGCGTACCCATGCTTTCTATAGATATGATACATGGGGGGCATGCGCCAACAGTAACTTGACCAGAGTTCAAATCAAACGGCCACAGGCCAGCTTTGATCAAAATAACAGCCCCTTATAATTGGGACCATGAAGATTTGTTAATTAAAGTGTTCTTTTTCAAGGAGGACATTTTTAGCTGCAGGGAAGAAGACTTGTTTCAGCATTTTAGACAGCTTGTCGACTTGGCTTCTAGATTTTATTGTGTGTCTACATGTAGAAAGGCAAGAACAGCGAAATTGTATTGACATCGTAAAATGCATGTTTGGAATTTCAAGAACTTCTGTGGTAATTGTGTCAAACCTACGTAAATATATTTCCTCTTTTTTTCCCCAGGAAAATGGAGAGACTGCATTACCAAGAAACGTGCCATGTGCTGAGAATCTCTTGTCTGCAGTACAGGCTCTCGAGGCTCAGATACAGGTAGAAGAAGGCAGTCAAGGAATTCACCCTCCGCCCAGGGGGAACTCTTGTCTCTTCTCCTGCCCCCCCCCTCCCCCAACCCCAAGAAAACAAAATAGAAAACAAATTTGAAAAATTGCAAAAATGAATGCTTTGCGGAGCTGGCAACAGTTGCATCTTACAACCAGGATATTTTCTTCAACAATCAGGGAGAAATTTAGAAGTGCGCTACTTTTTTTCAGAATCAGTGAGATTTTCAAAATTGTTCATCAGAATATGGAAAGATTGGTTAATTTTCAGGGAACTTTCAGAAGAATTAAGAAGAGTTTGCAGCTCTGGATTTGATACATCTAAAGCCCCTGCCTTATTTTTGGAAATAAAGTTTGCTTCTACATATATATGCCACTGGAAAATTGAAGTGTGAATGTTTTTCACTTGGCTGTATCCTTGTAAAGTTTTCCAGTAAATTCCCTCTTGTGATCTTAAGGTCTTACAAAGTGATATCAAATTGAGGAGATCAAACCTGTACCTGCACTTTTATATTACGAGCGCTCTACCAATAATGACAAATTTTTATCCAAACTTTTTAATTACCCTAGACTGGAATGGCAGCTCTTAGATCTTCAGAGAAACAATACGATCGGAAAGAACAACTCATCCTTCAAGCCCAAGATGCATTGTACAAAATGGCCGCAGGACAGGAGTCACCTACAAAAACGCCACACGTAAGCTCTAAACAGGGCCACTCTACTTAGCAAATTTCTTAGCTAAGCAAGAAATGATTGGGGTACCCAGTCTCAGCAGTAGTAACTGTATGGTATTCTGGCTTAGTAACCAATTTTTGCTGATCAAGATTTTTGTACTAAGCAATCTGTTGTGCTTACAGGCTTCATGAAATTGGGCCCGGGGCCTGCTCATGGGGCTGCTTACAACAGAAATCTGCGCTTAATTTTACAGCGCCCTTATAAACATGCGATTATAAAGGCTGTAAGCAGGGAATGCCACTAAAATTCAGGCCCAGGGGTGGTCCAGGATAGCAAGTTTAGCTGCCAAGTGATGAGGAATAAGTCATTTCTAACTTATGTGAGTTTTTGATACATTCAGATTTCTTTGACCTGCTTCTGTGACCTCTCTGGTAAAGATGAAGATGCAGTGGAGATGGATAGGGCTGAACATGGAACCCTGAGGAGCTTGGGTAGTTGGCAGCGCATTGTTGCCAATCAGTGGATTGTAGGTGTTGAAGTCTGTAACCAAACAGGCAGGTGGGTATTAAAAGAGTAACACAAATACTGATAAAGACATTTTGACATTATGAAACAAGATCTTAGGTTACCAATAAAAACATGATGTTGACAATGTCTAAATCTAATAATCATGTAGTAAAAAAGAACAGTGTATTGAAACTTAATGCAAATAATAGTTAATGCATGTTGTTTCAACCATAGTCTTGCTCATTTAGCCTTCAAGAAAGACTCTGCTAGGGTCGAAACGCTAGACCGTTATCTATTTTTTGTGGTTAAACCATAGATTCTTTTGGTTGGTAAGCATTTTGCAAAAGCTAGTTCTATTTTCTCCTGTATTGAAACAAGACATTCACAAGTTGCCTTTTGTTTTGATGTCTTGTAGGAACATTTCAAACATCACTGCATCCCTCATTCCGATTGCCACAAGCCAGACTAGTCTCTGCTCAGCCGCTACATCCGTTTGCAAAGTCAAATCAGTAGCCCCCACCGCAGCGTGTACACTGCCCAACCCATCAAGGCCATCGACATCACAACCAGTAGAGGAGCCGGTGGGGAAGAGGTTGAAGACGGACTCAATGAAGAACAAGGATGGAATGACCGTTTTGCAACCAGGACCCGTCACGACGTTGATAGCCACTACAAATATCCCTGAATTCCAGAGTGGGTCAATCGCCAAGTTTGACGTGATGCTGAAGTGGAGTGAATCCTCAGCAGGCGTCCTGCCTGAAGGAGTCAATCGAGGGCCTGCAACGCTGCAGTCAAACAGGGCTAATAGAATGCAGAGTTGTGGCACTGTTGTGTTGCATGTTTCCGATCTTGTGACTGGAAAATTGGAAGTAAAACCACTTGATGCAGCAAGATCAGGTATGCAAATTATTTTCCCCCACAAGAAAATATAAAGAATGGCTTCAAGACCAAAAAGCACCAATAAACTGTCTGCCCATAAAAAGCAGCCTTAGTCAATCATCACCCAAATTGTGTTGTACCCTACTTGGTAAAATTATGACAAGCTATTTTTAATTGGGAGTCACATCGTCATTGGGAGTCACACTGCTTGTGAATTGCGTCAATCAAAGAAAAAAGTTAAATGAATTTAAAAAACAAAACAGGTATTTCATCAAATTCACATTATGTAATGGCTCTACCCTAAAGGCAAAAAGAGTGCACAGTTTGTCAGTCCTGATGAGTTTTACACCATCAGGGCTAAATTTCTGCTAGGAAGCTGTGTGAGATTTGGTCTGGTCTGGTCTTTGGTATATTTTGATCTTGTACTATTTTTGTATTTTATCTGTTGTTGAACAATTGGAATTAAAATCTACTGTACTTTTATACCTGATGAATAAAGCAATTCAACTCAATTTCAAAGCCTTCACAACTTTATGAGATATTCTCATCTTGCAAACCTCCTTTGAAGAATAAACATTTTATTTCCACTTGTTGACTTTTCAGCAAGTCAGTATGACTGTGATATGCAAGCGCTAGATGCCCTTCAGCTTGCTACATCTTTGATTGTGACGTCCAAGTGCAGCAATCTACTTTGCCTTGACGGTCTCCTGAGAGGTCCCATGGGCTTCCAAAGTTTGAGGGGGCAGGAGCTTATTTGTCCCCATGGGTTGCTCAGTCTAATGAGGGTCCAGATTCTGGCATCTGAAGGTCCACATAGGAGGAGAGTAGTTGTCCACAGCAGGTAAGATCTTTGATCTAGCAGAGAAATAAAAATCTTGTCTAGTTGGTAAGACGCTGCTCTAGCATTGCAAAGGTTGTGGGTTTGAATCCCACCCCAGGAATATGCCAGTGATTTTGTTCACAGAATTCGGGGAAAGTACTGAATATATCGGTGTATATGGGTAAAACCAAAATTACTTAATAAAAATTGCTTGTGTAGGGAGCATTTCAAGAACTGGACACACTCTAGGCGCAAATAAATGTTTGTGTGGGCATACCCAGCCCAATCCACTGGAACGCACCATTGTGCGGGAGCCTTTATAGGTGATTGAATCTAAGCGTTAGTATTAAGAAAAATCTGACGGTTTAACCATCTTTCTCCAGATCTTTTAAATCTTGTTCATTGCTATCTCTTGTCAATAATGGGAATGTTCTGAATTTTTAGGCCTGTAATCTCAAAAATCTGAACAATTCAATCTGAAATGTTGGCAGATATGTGACCCCTTTCATTTGCATGAATTACATACAACAAATATTTGTGTGCGCTGTGTTTTGTGCATTGTAAAATTGCAAAAACGGAAGCAGAAATGAAATAATACAACAATTATCCCATATAGGGCAGTTTAAGTTTCCAATATAGTCAAGATTGAATAACGGTGAGATCAGAAGAGGAAAAAAAGACAGTAACAACACAGTCCCCTTGTCTTCATTTCAATATAGGGATCAATCAGATCTTCTCCTACTCTGCCAGCACCTGTACCAGCTGCTACCAGATGATGTCATCATTAAGCCCCTCCAACCTGTCAATCAAGTCAAGACTGCCATAGCAACGGCTCTGCAAGCCATTGATAAAGAGCTGTCGGTTACATGCAAGCATCTGCTCAAGTTATCCACAGACCAGTTTTCGTCCATGTTACGGGGCCATGGCGTTAACAGTGCTTCATCGGTTGAGAATGGTGTGGAGGGTGGGAACATGAATCAATTGGGACGGGTCAGAGGTGATTTTGAAGCAGAGAGGGGGAGAGTGTCGAATGGAGGTGCCCCTGTGGAGGTTGCTGCCCCGGATGTGGCAAAAGCTGTAAGACAGGAACAGCTACGCTTGAGGAACATCACAGATGAAAGTGTCGGTGGTCTAGCCTGTGTACTGTAGCGCGAGGTGATGTTGTCACCTGAGGGTTGTGTCCCAAGTGAAGAACTAGGCCCAATTTCATTAAGCTGTTAAGCAGTGACAAATTCTTTGGTTAGCAAATATTTAGTTGGGCACCAGTCACAACCCTGTAAACTTAATGCAATTTTGTCTAGCAACACGTTTCTGTTTTAAGTAATTTTGTTCTATGCTAAGCAAGTATTTGTGCTTGGGCGTTATTCAATTTGGGCCCTGGTGCTCTCCTCTTTGGGTGATATGGGTTCCAAACGGGGTAACAGTATACCCCGTTTAGGATAGCTTGTAAGTAGAATAGGAGGTTTCCACCCAAGGATATACCTATTTGGCATTATTTGGTACTTTGCAAGTTCAAATCAGGGTATACGTTTATCCTACCCCAGTTGGGATAAACCAGTGAACTTTGAGCCTTATCAGCTGGAATTGTTCATGGATTTCAAGCAGATGTCAGTATGGCCTATTGATAAACAACCTGAAAGACAAACAAATCAATCTGAAATAAGTTTACAATTCTGCAATTTGTACTTTTATGAAAGATACTTTTATTACTGTATCTTATCACCCTCGAACATGTTTAAGTCTTGTCGTGACATTATTTCATAATAGAAAACAAAAATAAGCACGCTTTAAAGGCAGTGGACACTATTGGTAGTTACTCAAACTAATTCTTAGCATAAAACCTCACTTGGTAACGAGTAATGGGGAGAGGTTGATAGTATAAAACATTGTGAGATACGGCTTCCTCTCAAGTGACGTAGTTTTCGAGAAAGAAGTAATTTTCCATGATATTGATTTCGAGACCTCAGATTTAGAATTTGAGGTCTCGAAATCAAGCACCTAAAAGCACACAACTTCATGTGAAAAGGGGGTTTTTTTCTTTCATAGTTATCTCGCAACTCTAGCAACCAATCGAGCTCAAATTTTCACAGATTTGTTATTTTATGCATATGTTGAGATACGCCAAGTGAGAAAACTGGTCTTTGACATGTTGATTCCCTCTGAAGTAATAAACAAAAGGTTTGGATAATATTGCACCCCAAAACATTTGAATCTGAGAAATTATTCATGCATAAATTAGTTTTCAGATTTCGGAGGGTTTGTGTTCGTTTGCAATACTGCCGCCCAATATGAGGTCAGTAATGGATTCGATATTTTGTGTTCTTATTTTCTCAGCAATCAGACACTGTTCAGTTGCAACTGTCATATACATGTATGTGACTTTTATCGATCTGTTTTTACCATTTTGCCTATGAATAAACATTGACAAATACCAGTCCATGAGACTACCTTTAAAGACCCAGGACTCTATTGGTTTGTCAAAGACCAGTCTTCTCACTTGGTGTATCTAAACATATGCATAAAAAAGTTGCGAGATAATAATGAAAGAAAAAACACCCTTGTCACACGAGACCTCAAAATCTAATTCTAAGGTCTCCAAATCAATTTGTGGAAAATTTCTTCTTTCTCGAAAATTACTTAACTTCGGAGGGAGCCGTTTCTCACAATGTTTTATACCATCAACCTCTCCCCATTACTCGTTACCAAGTAAGGTTTTATGCTAATAATTATTTTGAGTAATTACCAATAGTGTCCACTGCCTTAAAAGAGATTGTATACGTTTGGTAACTGGAACCCACTTTGTTTCAATCCTATAATGGTTGTAGATATATACTCGAAAACTAACTCGTGACACTTTTATTTCAAAAGGAGCTGCCAATTTTGAGACGTTGCCGAAAAATCTGGAGAGATTATGTCCTTGAAATACACAATCTGAGAAACATCAGTAACGCTTCTCAGATTCAATTTTGTTGGGATCAAAATCACATAATGAGTTTCATAATCACAGTTCTTTGAAGTGAAATGTTTCTCAAAATACATCATATCATACCATCCAAAGCTAATGTACTTCTTACAATATAAGTTTTTATTGCCAGTTAGTCTCAGACTCATCATTACCAAACGTATACAGACCCTTTATTATTAGAATTATGAGATTTCAGTACTTAACAGAGAATACATTCTGCTGTTTTCTCAGAACTAAATAATATAATAAAAACAAACAAGAATTTAGCGTTTGTCGTAACAAACACTAGGTATTCAATGCACCAATAGGTAAGAAAATATATGAATTGTGATGTTAACTTTTCAACATTTTCACAACTTTTAACATGTTTTGTAAAGCTTTTCAAAAGCAGTCATACAATTCATGTTATTTTGAGTTCAGATTTGCAGCTGTTTGTGTAAATAAAAACAGTTTTCAAAACAGTGCATTATAGGTTTTTAGTCGAGTGTAGAAAATGAACTCTCTTATGTTCCAGACAAAAATAAAACAATGCAAACTTGATTCTATTTCACTGAAGTTTTGCTCACATTTTTGAATGATTACTGCACTTTAGTGGAAATATTTCAGGTAGAAAAAAAAGGTAAAAATAAAATGGCTGCTATCAAATGGAGCAAATTTCAATTACATGTACTATTATCGTTCAAGCAAAAAGTGGTACTGAGTTTACACGTCGACCCTTGCAGGATTGAAACGTGAAGCCCTTACTATATTTTGTAATTTAATCTTTTTGAGTGGCAAAAAGAAAACCAACTCCCTGATCACCAGTAAAAATGCAAAACTATAGATAAACATAATTATTTGCATTACAGTGCTGAAAGAAAAACAAAACAAAACGAGAATGGCAAGAAAATAAGTTTCATAATAGCCGTTTTTCAGAAAAATGTGTGCAACCCCCACCAAATTTTAGTGCATGGAATGTTTGGAACATGGTAAAAATTTGCAAGCATTATTGGTCCAGTTGGTAATCGTCGGGCTTAGTATCATATAGCTGCTACTTAGGGTATGGTTACCAGCCAAAATATCACGTGACAAACAATGTTTTTAACTTGTTCTCTGCTAAAGCCTGGTTTAAAAAGTAGCATCAACTTGTTGATACCAAGCCCTCGTTGCCATAATGGACCCTTCCCATGAAATATGCTAAATACATTCACGCATGCATACAGACCCTATTGGTTGGTAAGCGTCATAGAGTTGTGCACTAAGCAGACGCGCAATCGCGCAGTCATCACGCAGCCATTAGCCGTGTACAAAACGGCCCAATGTTCCCAACTAAAATGTTAGTGCACACGCTGCATTTCATCGGAAGGGTCTATTGTAGGAACAAACTTTGCCAACAAATGATTTGCGTTACCGACGACTCTAGTACTTTAGATTGATTTGATACATCTATACCTTTTGACAGCACCAGGCACAGGCATTCTTGAACATGCGCATCCACGGTGACGCCTTCAAGTCTTGTTTCCACGCGGGCGGCATCCACGCCCACTGCCACGTGAAGGTGCACCTTTCTGGGTGGGGCATGAGGGCTAGGTGTCGCCCATCTGGAGAACAGAGGGCGGCTACGCCCAGTGGGGACCCATTTGGGTTCAGTGGGTACTGGGTGGTCGGGTGCCCTTGGTCGTCAACGTAGCGTATGGGGGCTAGATGGTTCTGGGTGACTTCGTTCAGGATGGTGTCCGAGGCAAATTTCATGTACCCTGGGTGTTGCAAACAGAGAAAGGAATTATTATTAACAGAGTTTAAACTGCCATTTTGTTTTTGTGGGTGGACAACCATTGCTTTTTCACAAATTAATGTCACCAAGGTATGATGTAAAGTTGTCAACTTTTGTGCCAATAAAAAGTGACTTTTATTTTTGCAAAATCACATGGAACTGGCCATAGCTCGTCATCAACACAAAAAAATTGTTTTTAATTAACAAGTACAGAAACAACAAGCTGTTCCAAATCTTTAATGGCACTGAAAGCTATTGGTAATTAGTCAAAATAATAGTTAGCATAAAAACTTGCCTGGTAACGAGCAATGGAGAGCTGTTGATAGTATAAAACATTGTGAGAAACAGCCCCCCCCCCCCCCCCCGAAGTAGTGTAGTTGTTGAGAAAGTGGTAGTTTATCACTCAAACACTAAAATACTTCAGACCATTTGACAATTACCAAACGTGGCCAGGGGTGGATTTCACAAAGGTAGTCCTAACTTAGGACTAGTCCTAGGCAATGCTAAGAGATAGGACCAGTCCTAAGTTAGGTTGAGTAACTGGACCTAACTTAGGACTGGTCCTATCTCTTAGCATTGCCTAGGATTAGTCCCAAGTTGAGACTACCTTTGTGAAATCCACCCCAGTGCCTTTAAGAAAAACGTTACAGAGAATATTTTACCTTCACCATGAGCAACCCATATGCCTAGTGTAGACCCCTCCATACCCTGAAGCAGAACGGAAGGACTCTGGTCAATCTGGACACTGACAAACCGCGATTCAAACTTCTCTGATTTGTTGTGTGTGAGGAAAACACCCTGCTTGGAGGAGGCTGAATCTGAGTGAAAGGACAAAACCAATTAGTCAACATTTATCACAATCGGATTGCAATGGGTTTTGGGAGTAGTTAGCGATGAAATTTCTAAGCTTTGTCGACCGGGGTTCCACAGAACTCCCCGCAGTTTTCCAGGTAATTATTGGCAATCGGGCGGGCATCAAAATACTTTTAACTTCGACTTAAAACCTAGTGCAGTGTTTCGCATTTTAAACTGATCGGCAATAAATTGGTCACTGCCGGACAGGTGTTTGGTAAGTTGTCCCACACACCAGGCGGGCCCTTCAGCAAGACTCTTATCCAATATTGCTGCTTCCTTCGGATGGGCTGAGCCTTAGGCCGTGTCCGAATTGGCGACTTTGGCTACAGCTACGGCTAGATCAGCGCGTCTGTCAGTGTTGAAGAATAGCAGACGCGTGCGCCCTAGCCGTAGCTGTAGCCGAAGTCACCAATTCGGACACGGCCTTAGGTTCTGTGTCTTGTTTAATGCACTAGAAGAACTCAGTGCACATACCATAAACAGAAGGGGGTTCACCCCAGTGTTGTTGGTCTGAAAGCACCTTGTAAACCATTACATGATGCAATAAAGTAATAGGTCTCGTACTTTAAACGTAGCTAACATACCTTGCAGGAAAAAATAGTGAGCACAAAAAGTGTACATGGATTTATTTACCTCCACTGGTCTTTTCTTGTCCATGGTCCGGGGCCACCCAGCCAAGTAAACCCATCAGCTGGCACCCGTTACAGACGCCCAAGGAGAAGGTGTCACTACGCGCCCTGAAGGCATCAAACTGGGCTCGCACCGTAGGGTTGAACAGGATAGCCGCAGCCCAGCCTTGAGGACAAATTCAAAACCAATAAAATATCATAATTAGGGTGTCACGGCTGAGCGGTTAAGAGTATCAAATTCAAGTTCTGGTGGTAAAGTCAAGACACTAAACTGGTAGTGTCATGGCCCAGCGGTTAAGAGCACCGGATTCAAGCTCTGGTGTTTGATCCAAAAATGATTGCTTCAAAATAGTTGGGGTGTAGTTCTTTCTGCTCTATCAGCCAGGCTTCTGATGGATGATACCCAAGCCTACATCCGTATGAACTGTTAAGGTGGTAACACTGTTTCATGAGTAGGTGGCAATGGCACCTGAAAAAAGGATGTGCGTGTCTGGCTACTTGCATAAAACAATTTTTTTAAACAAAACAAACCTTTGGCGGAACCACAGACGTCAGCATAGCTGAATCCACCGACAAACACCACTCCTCGAAACTGATCCAGGGTGGCTCTCCCCGAGGCAAGGTCCTGCATGTTGACATCCCAGACCTCAAAGCCAGCGCTCATCAACGAGGCGACCATCTCACGATCACCATTACTACCCTCCTCGCGAATCACAGCGACTTTAGGTTTGACGAAGCCTGGCTTGGCTATTTCTGTTTTCATGGAGATCAAGTGTGGTACTGTTAGTCTTATATCAACACAAGTACATGTACATTGGAGAACTGTTGATAGTGTAAAACATTGTGAGAAACGGCTCCCTCTAAAGAAACAGAGTTTTTGAGAAAGAGGCAAATTCTCTCTTAAAATATTTGAATCTGGGAACGACTTCAGGCCTTAAGCATTTCTCAGGCATCTGAAAGCAAACATGACTGTGCTACAAGTGTGTCCTTCTTTTAATATATTCTCTTGCAACTTCGATGAACAATTGAGCCCAAATTTCCACAGACTTGTTATTTTATGCATATCTTGAGATCAACAACTCATAAGACGTGTCCAGTGCATTTAATGGAAGAGCTTCTTGCATAACTACTAACTTAAATTCCATTGGATGACTGACCATTCCTATTGTCATGGTTGCTTTACAGTGCAAAGCTGCCAACATTTGCATCTTGCCATCTGGAAGATTTTGTACAACAATCAGGGAGATATTTAGAACTACATTCAACATAATAGGGACAGACAAAGTTACCATAATCAGGGAGATTTTCAAATTTGCTCATCAGAACATGGATAGAATGGTTTATCAGGGAACTTTCTGCAGTAATATGGAGAGTTTGCAGCTCTGATATGAAAGACCATAACATCAGGCCTCAATCTTTCATGACATAAACCTCGTTGTCTGTTAGAACGCCAAAAACAATTCCCATGAAAAAGAGGGGTCTTCCTAAATTCAACTGCATAATGCACCTCTCTTAACAAGTCTGAAGTTAAGTTCATGTGACGCTCATTTGCCCAAATTTATCTTGACCGCTCAGCCACGACATTTGAGGTCTTAATACATGAAACCGAGTGCCTAAACAAAGCCTCACCTTCATCGATTTTGTGCTGGTTGGGGTCGAAGGTCAGCTTGTAGGGAGGAGCTATGCGTTTAGACAGTCCTTCTCTCTCTTCAGCCACACACTCTGGGTTGGTTTGGTAATTCTCCAAACGGAAACTCGTCTCCTCCCAGATGTCTCTCAAGAAGGTCATCTTCTCTGTCAAGACATTGGTGCCGTTCACCGAGAGACGGACCTGGTGGAAAAAGAATTCAGGCAAGTTGAAAGGACTATTTTGGACATCCGATGAAAACACCAATGGAAGGATGAGCTACAATGTGATGGTGTAGAAATGTTTAGTGGGAGGATTAAGGAAACCACATGCAATCGAAGGAGGACTGAAAACCCATCCACATGGGAGTCCATCTGAGGCAGGATTCGAACCGCTGTCCAAAGAGCTAGAAGGCAGGGATAGATACCATGAAGCTAACCTGGTTCTCCAAAAAAAGTGTAACCCTACTTAACGGCAGTGGACACTATTGGTAATTACTCAAAATAATTATTAGCATAAAACCTCACTTGGTAACAGTAATGGGGAGAGGTTGGTAGTATAAATCATTGTGAGAAACGGCTCCCTCTGAAGTAATGTAGTTTTTGAGAAAAAAATTATTTTACACAAATTTGATTTTGAGAGCTCAGATTTAGAATTTGAGGTCTCTAAATCAAGCATCTGAAAGCACACAACTTCGTGTGACAACGGTGTTTTATCTTTCATTATTATCTCGCAACTTCGACGACCGATTGAGCTCAAATTTTTACAGATTTGTTTTTTTATGCATATCTTCAGGTACACCAAGTGAGAAGACTGGTCTTTGACAATTACCAATAGTGTCCAGTGTTTTTAAAGGCACTGGACAGTACTATTAGTAGGTATTTCAAATAATCGTTAGCATAAAAATGCATGTGTTATGAGTAATGAAGAGCTGTTGATAATATAAAACATTGTGAGAAACGGCTCCTTTTTTGAGAAAGTGGTAATTTCTCACTTAAAAAATAAAATGACTTCAGGCCTGAAGCCTTTTATTAGGCATCTGAAAGTACACAAATTTGTCCATTTTTTCTAAGAGATTCCGACCGTGTCGGAACTGGCGGCTACAGCTCTGGCTACAGCCAGATTTCTGTCATCATGCGTTGAGGTATAGGAAGTCCTTAGCAACACCCTTAGCAACAGCCATAGCCGTAGCTGTAGACACCATCAGGCCATGTCAGAATTGGCAGCTATAACTATGGCTATGCGTCATCATGCATTGAGGTATAGGACGTCCTTAGCAACACCCTTAGCAACAGCCGTAGCCGTAGCTGTAGACATTATCAGGCCATGTCAGAATTGGCAGCTATAACTATGGCTATGCGTCATCATGCTTTGAGGTATAGGACGTCCTTAGCAACACCCTTAGCAACAGCCGTAGCCGTAGCTGTAGAGGCCAAAACGCATCTGGCCTTGTTTTTATTTAGCTTTGGCCTGGTACCCTTACCATGGAGTCTGGACCCTGTCCACAAGATTGACCAATCACGGAGCACGGCACTCCCTTCCCGGTAAACCTCTGGCAGACCATCTGGGCATGCTCAGTCGACACCTCCAAAGCTAACCCCAACTCCTCCGCAAACAGAACCTCCAAATCTGAGGCTAGAAGGTATCAAAGATAGAATAATTACTGATTTGGAAATTGTAATTTGTAATCAGCAAATGTAAATAATTATTGCCAAATTGATCTAAACTCCCTGACATCCGCAACACAATAATCTTACTCGTGCAAGTGTTTTACAGTGTAGTGTGCATTTCAGGCAACACGACATTTCAACACTCACAATAGTTTTCACATACAACTTCCTAAACTGGCGAGCATGGCAGATACTCTTGTGCCATTAGTGCCTGGGGTCAAATATTGGATGGATGCATCGGCATTGCTTCGAATAAAATCACGTTAAGTCTTGACTATTCCATTTTACGACATGACATGTCCTTGATTTGTTTGGAGTGTCTATTTTGCAAAAAATCGCTGCAAAGTGTCCATTTTCAATTAGGCAAAGCTCAATCATATAAAACCAACCTTTGTTGTTGTTTTCAATATTGACCTCCATTCCACAATTCCCTGCAAAGGTCATCTCCAATAGGCAAGTGATAAGTCCACCATCGCTGACGTCATGACCGCTGGTCAACAGCCCCTCTAAAGGAAGTCATGGGGTAAGGTTGTAGGGAAAAGTTAGTCAAAAGCATTATATATTTGGTCTGCAGTAACACCATGTGTGTATGTAATTACTAGGAAGGTTATATTCTTTTGAGAACTATCTTGCTTTATATATTCTACTACCGCAGAGTAGATTTTTGTCCCTGCGCAGAAGGTAGAAAATCTGCCGGGACTACTACTTTAGCTTTAGTGGATCGAGGGGACTCAAGGCACTTTAACATACAGTAATTTTCTGTGAGGTATCTGGGACTTTGTTTGAATTATGATACCTACTCCTTTTACATAGCACCATGGAACAGTTTACAAGGTGATTTGGTGCAGTATGCTGCCAATCAAACCAGTAACACCGGGGCGAACCCCTTCTCTTTTTCCATAAATACACAACAGCTTTTTTTCCCATCCGAAGGACGGAGCATCACCGTTAAGTGTCTTGCTCAGGGACACAAGCATCAGGACTGGTACTCGAACCCACACTCTTCCAATCAGAAACACAAGAGCTTAAAATCCGGTGCTCTTAAACCAAGTTATCAGTCACAACAAAATTATTTCTTGGTCTAGTAACATTTTCTAAGCTACAAGAGACCTTTAGGCTAATGGAGAATGTCATGCACTTCAAACTATAATGAGAAATGTGACTTACCAGTTATTAGTTCCTGCATGATGTTGAATGCTTGAGCCAGCATACCAGGGTTATCCATATCGGGCACCGTGTCACCAAGCTGCTTGTAGCACTGGGCCAGGGCGGAACCTCCTAGTCGTCTCTGACCACAGCTAAGGTCAACAAATAAGATGCTCCCTAACAAAAATGCAAAATGCAAAATCACAACCATCAAAACTCCACTCTCTTCATTTGAACACCTTTCGACTTGAAAACAAACATTTTAGTTGACACACTTCTATTAACCACTTGGGGACCGTTCACAATGATCAATATTTTCACAAGCTTACCAATCGTACGCTGGGAGGTAGGGGATTAAAGCCCGCTTGTTTCGATTTCTAAAAAAAATGTGGAACTATAACAACATAGGTTCATGGGCCTTTATTCACCTTTAGACGATTTTTGTTTTACCTTTCGAAAGTCACCTTTAAAAGAGATTTTTTTTACCTTATGAAAGTCAGTCAAACTGTATCTTGTATGCAGAAAATATCCAGCATTCATTGTCTGCTTGAGACGTGTACGTTCTGTATTTCTTTTTTTCTGACTTTAAGTACATACGGAAAAGCAACCTTAAATGTAATAGATGTTAAACTTGCACCTGGGATAGAAAATTCGTTTTGGTTTTACCCATATACACCGATGTATGTAAGCACTTTATACTCGGTACTTTCCTTGAGCTCATGAAGAAAATCACAGGCATGTTACTAAGCTGTGAGTAATATAGATTTTAAGATAACCTTAAATTATTTGCAACTCACCACAGCCGTTGGGACAATTCAAATCAGGGGTGACGGTGGCGTTAATGTCTGGGCAACCAACATACGCTGAGATCACTAGAGCACCTAAACACCAATCCAATAAAGAATATCATCAAATACACCAAGTAACCTGAATCATAACATGTTCACAAAAAGGTTGTGAGCCTGCTGGCCAATTTCAAAACAAAGTAGGAATCTCAACTGTAAATCAACGTTAACTAGGGTGTCACGGCCGAGTGGTTAAGAGCATCAAATTCAAGTTCCAGTGGTAAAGTCACTGGAGTGTGGATTCAAATCACGGTCATGACACTTGTGGCCTTGAGCAAGATGCTTTTCTGTAATTGCCCCTCTTCAAGTATAAATAGGTACATGCGAGGGTAGAGGTTTTTATTGTGTATCAATAAGGTAAGTGGGAGTTTGGGTTCGAATCCTGATCATGACACTTGAGCAAGGGGTATAAATAGGTACATGCAAGGGTAGAGGTTTTTATCGTGTATCAATAAGGTAAGTGGCACCTGCATGAAACAAACATAATGCAAAGCATAAAGCCCAACAATAACCAAAGTATCTTTTATTTACGGTGCTGTATATTTTCAAAGCTTTTAGTCTGCTTCTTACAAATAATATGCAGGCATGTATGCTTCCTATTTGTAAGGGCAATATCACCAAGGCATTTTCTTCTTGGTAAAGGGCACCCTATGAGGAAACTGTAAATTTCTACTGGAGCATTTCCAGGCATGGAGGTAATTTCACTCGTTCTCGCACTCATGATCATATCACCCCTATACTGCAGAATTTACACTGGCTTCCAATTAGGTCTCGTATTGCATTTAAGATATTGGTGTTAACTTATCATTGTCTTCATGGTACAGCCCCTGCTTATCTCCAGGATTTAATTCAACAGTATCAACCGGCTAGAAACCTACGTTCAAAGAACAAACATCTTCTCTCAGCCCCGGCTATCACATCAACATCCTATGGTTCTCGCTCTTTTCAGAACGCTGCTGTACATCTTTGGAACAGTTTACCCAACAATGTCAAGCTGGCTGAAACTACTGATCTATTTAAAACCCGGGTTAAGACACATTTGTTCAATCATTGTTATCACAGTTAATTTATTCTTTTTCGCCTTTTCAAGTTATTTCATTCTCTTTCTAAGCGCATAGGGACCTCACGGTGATATGCGCTATATAAGAACCGTCTATTATTATTATTATTAATTTCCTCAGTTGTCTCTGTGAAGTATCAGCCCTGAAATATGCATAAATAGTTCAATATGTGTAAGAGACTTGAAGAATGGCCCTTGAACATGAATAAAGAGTGCCATATATAAACACAATTCTCACCAGGAGCTTTGACAGTCTCTGTGCCAACGCGAGCAGCCATGCTCAGAGAATCCTTCCCTCCATCGATCGCTATCCCCAGCTCCTTCATCGCATCGCACATGGCTGCACATGCGTCAAACAATGCAGCGCCCTCGCCTGGCAGCTTGGCAGGCCACATCCAGTTGCCACTACATTTCACATCCTAGTAACAGTGGCAGGCAAAAGATGAAAAGCAAATGTTTAAAGGGAAGGTACATGAATACCTCTTTAAATGAATGTCAATAAAAGCTTTTGGTTAGAAACCTACAGTAGCTTTTAATAGTATGAATGATTTTGAGAAACATTTCACTTTAAAGTATTAATGTGATTATGTAAAAAGATGTCAGTTTTTATGCCCCAAAAATTTGAATCTGAGACAGATTGTGTATTCAAATTTACAGATTATTATTCCGGCGTAGACATCAACACTATGGATTTTCAGCGATCTCTCAAAAAAAAGTGACCACCTTTTTGAAAATAAAATTTTCATAGGTTAGTTTTATTGTTTCATGTTCATTTATTGGATTAAAACAGTGCAAGGGTTCCAAAAACCAAAAGTATATTGCGAAAAGTTACAGAGTATAAAACCTTGTGACCTCCAAGTACATCAACAATGGGTTTTGGGCCGTTGCCCAAACACCTCAAAAGAAACGACATTGAGGAAAATCGCAGGCTTGAAAACAAATTCAAAAAGGAGATAAACTTAATAAAAAATAGAAGCCTGAAAGACCTACCTTGAGTGAGGATACTCTAGCATAGACGAGGTTGGTCAGAGCTTCAGCAACGGACATCCTAGCACCACTAGCTGCATCTATCAATCCCTTGATTGGTTGCTCACCAATGGAGGTAGCCGAGCCGACAGTATCAAAATGAGTCAGTGCCGTGACTGCCACATCAGCTAGTGGGGTATGGAGTGGACCAACGCACTGCTGCTGGGCTACCAGACCGGTCACTGACCGATCAACCTGAGCAGGTAGAAAAGTAGTGTTAAAGACCCTGGACACTATTGGTAATTGTCAAAGACCAGTATTCTCACTTGGTGTATCTCAACATATGCATAAAATAACAAACCTGAGAGTTTGAGCTCAATTGGTCGTCGAAGTTGCGAGATAATAAAACACAGTGTCACATGAAGTTGTATGCTTTCAGATGCTTGATTTCGAGACCTCAAATTCTAAATCTGAGGTCTCGAAATCAAATCCACGGAAAATTACTTCTTTCTCGAAAACTATGTCACTTCAGAGGGAGCCGTTTTTCACAATGTTTTCTACTATCTACCTCTCCCCAATACTCATCACCAAGTAAAGTTTTGTGCTAATAGATATTTTGAGTAATTACAAATAGTATCCACTGCCTTTAAGAGATTGTAAGCCTGATTCTAAGAATGACCAACTCATCATCATGAGGGTCCTCAGATCCTGGATTCAACTCGTTGCGTTATGTCTTTACGTACGTATGTCCTTTTGTCTGCATGTTTGTCTGTTTGTTTTGTTTCTTTGTATGTCTGGCTGCTTTTTTTTACAAGCTTCTGCTTATTACAATGGCCCCACAATTTATCCTGCTTACTGTTACTTAATGAAATTTTAGCTTTACACAGTGGTACATGTAATTGCCAATATCTTTCATGGAAATAAATGTGTACTTGAATTGAATTGAAACCTCTGAGCATTTAAAAAGGACAGTCAGCGTGAACAGAAAAATTATTTCTTCTGATTATTGCATGGGGGGGGGGGGGTTCTGGGAAGTAATGAAAATTTTACGCCATTGTAATGTTTCTTAGCCACTTCAATATTTCCATATCAGCTAACCTTGTTTGTGAGGTATCGTTTGCTGGCGACAGAAGGCAGACGTAGAACACGATTAATAGCATCTTTGACCGTGAGATTAGTCGGCAGGCTAAGTGGCTTGAGATTGGGCTTGACTCGGTCCATGTTGAATATCTACAGAAAAAGGATTTTAATACGAATGATGATTTTCAAGTTGAAATCTCACTGATTATAAAGTTCAGACCAACACCAATCCTCCAACACCAATTCCTGCCAGGAAATGCCCAGGACCCAATTTCATAGAGCTGCTAAGCATAAAAATTTGCTTAGCATAAAATTTCTTCCTTGATAAAAACATGATTACCAACAAAATTTTCATTTGATGCATATTGCCCGTTACTGGTGTTCAGCTGTTGTTTGCTTATCCTGAAAATCACATGGAAATTTGGTTGGAAATCTTGTTTTTATGAAGGCCAAAACTTCATGCTAAGCAAATGTTTGTGCTTAGCAGCTCTATGAAATTGAGCCCTGGAATGGATATGGTGACTCTTTTTTCGTAAACAAAGTCTACATGTTCGATAGATGGAAGCAACAACGCAAAACTGTCTAGAGCAGAACTCTACCTTATCTTTCTAGTGACTGACCAGGACAAGCTAACTTGTAATTTTACAAGTCCATCACCTATTCACTTGTCCACATTTCAAATGAAACAGGGATGCCAGAGTAGCCTGCAGGACCACTCGGAGTGTAGTTTGGTTGGTACTCTGGTGTTTTAACCAGCACTTGGCCAGCGGGGCACTGTTAAGGGTGAATGCTGGTCTTAAGATATGGTGCATACAGTAAAACATAATAGATTAAAATATAAAACCAAAACATGACAAAGCCGAGGATATAAAGGTCAACTTGTGACCTTTGCATTCCCACAATGCTTCTCACCTTCCTGGGCATTGACCCCAAGACCCACTCGAGGTCAAGGTCAACAGGGTATGAGCACGACCTCTTCTTCTTACTAGCTGACTCCCCGTTGAGGGCGTCATTTTCCACACACTCTGCCTCTTCCTGCTCCAGTCGTATCTAAGGATATGAAAATAAAATTCATTTTTGGTGTCACTAAATCAAGTCGAGGCAAGGGCCCAATTTCATAGAGCTGCTTAAGTACACAATGTTGCTTAACAATTTTCTGCCACTTAACAATTTTTATGCTGATCAGAAATGAGCAGCATACTAGTCACAAACTGTACATGGGATAGTAGTTTGGCTGGTAACCGTATTCTGGTAAGCGACATTTTGTCATGCTAGCTATATTTTGTGCTTTTGAAAGCAGTTTGACAAAATTGGACCCTAGGCCACAATGTCATAAACATTGCTTGTGACTGGTATTGAGCTAATGTTTACTTAGCATAACAAGTGAGTGGAGTCTTGGCCGGTATTCTGATTTTACTAAGCATTGATTATTTTGCTTAAGCAGAATTTTGTGCTTAAGCAGCTCTATGAAATTTGGCCCAGACCATAACATAGCTCGAGCCAGCTAAGTGATCTTGGTCAAGATGTCCTCAGTAAACACAGATTAATCAAATTATGAGCAACTTACATCTTCACTTCCCTTCGCACTGGTGTCACAGCGACTTTTATCAGCTGTTACCAAAACATTTATGCACGTCATGGTCGAGTGGTCTATTTCACAGAACCCAAGCTCTGATGTTGTCTGCAGTAGAGTGTGGGTTTGAGTCCCAGTCATGACACTTGTGCCCTTGAGCAATGCACTCAACCATTAATGCTTCGTCAAGAGTTGGGAAGGTAGTGCTTTCTGCTTTACCAACCTAGTGGTTGATACCCAAGCCTACATCCTTATGACCTCTGAAGGGGGTAACCCTGTTTCAGCCCTAGGAGAAGGTGGCACTGTGCCCCTGGTGGCAGTTGATTTGGGTCGATAACACAAAATCAGTTAATTATAGCTGCCGCTTATGATGTGAGGTGTCGTCCCATAAAACTTTTTTATTTAATAAAGTCTGTATTCAAGTCTGGCTGTAATTATCAACAATTTTCAAGTATTACTAACTTTCAAAATAAAATAAGTAAACTTTAATGAAAAGTGTCAGAAGATAAAACAAAACGATTTAGGCTCTTACTTTACCATCCCCAGTAATGTCTCCCACAAATGAAACTGGGCATTTCTCCCTCTGGCAGATATCACTCAAAATGCCTTCTGCCTTCCCCGGAATGAGAATGGCGTTGCTCTCCTGGTACTCGGCGCCCCATAGCTCCATTGTATTGATGGTTGGATCTCCCAATTGGAACTCTTTGGCACGGATCAGGGCACCGGCTGGCTCAGATATCTCCTTTAACACATTGCCTGTGGATCAAACCGACATTCAAGGACAAAAAGTCAAGAACAAAGTGACAAATGTGCTTAGAAGTTTTTACATGTGTATCTCATCACAATAGTTGTAAGATTGAAAACATGTTGACTTTCTGTTTGAATGAAAACGTCCGTTTTATTTTGGTATTAAAACAGAGCAAAAATAAGAATGGTGTGTTGACAAACACAAATGCCCTAATGAGATTAGAGTCATATCCCTGCATTGTCATTCAGACAACATTTCTTCTGTTTTAGCCACAATATAGTCTGACATTTGAAGGGGTCCAAAAACAACTTGCTTCCAGGGGATCCCAAGACAAATCCACGCACCAATTGTGGAGTTGATATGCCAAGTCCTTGACAATAATTGCACACACTAACACAACTGTATTGCAGTCACTGTGTGGACTTATTTAGTGCTTGCTCAGGTCCACATTTCGTATGTATCATCAAAACACGAACATATATTTTGGCCGGCAGGGCACAAAAAAAAAAAAAAACCTTCACCTAAATAAGCCTTTTTGAGATATGGCGGACACAATACTACAACACTATGAGGTTTGGGTAAATTTGTGCGTATTAACCATAGAAATAGAACGTGTGTTATTCAGTGAAGTGCAGTTTTTTTTAGGCGCCGCGGCGTTTACATGTAAACCTATTGACCACCAACGTTCATGGTGAGCGTGGCATCAGTCACCGCGTGTGGCGCACGTATCACGTCCACCATACCTCAAAAGGCATATGGCAATTTTAGAAAAATAGTTCAGTTTCAAATGCGACTTTCTCCAAACACAGAACCTTGCCTGTGTTTCAGATTCGACGCTTCATAAAAATGGTTATGAAATCAACGAGTTTGGCTTTGGTTTATTCGTCTTTGCTATCATTGCAACCGACCAGCATAGCCATAGCCAAGTTCGCCCAAGTCAGCCGTAGCCAAATCTTACCATTCCCACCAGCACCCTGGTCATGGATACTGCTTATCGGATTCTTGGTGCCCATCTCTATGCAAGCACGAATCACCCTATTCATCTTCTGTTCCATCTCAGCATCCCCTCGCTGAACGGCTCCAAAGTCAAGCTCCTCAGTATTGTCCCCCTGGACCTGAATGGAAGAGGCCGCGCCGCCACCCACACCAATGCGGTACACGGGGCCCCCGAGCTTTACCACTTTCATTCCTGGGGGAGAGGAGAAAAGGTTTTGTGTAAGGGAACTGCTACGAAGTATCGGGATATTTTCCTGATCTGAGAAATGTTCTGAAATAGCAAGATTTGTATGTTGTACAGTTCTTTACAGGCCTTGAATTCGCTATTGAAGGGACACAGCAATTTCTATGAGGAAAATAATCCTATTGGAACCTTGCAAAGGGCATCACAGCAAACACACATGATACCACAGCAATCTGAGGCCTTAAGGGGATCCTTTTTTGCTTATTTAAAATATCAAGTTATAAACCACAAGGGAAACTTCCCAAGTTCAAGTTTGGGTCAAATCATGTCTAGTAAATAGTCTTTATTCAACCCAAAATCAAATACAATGTTACAACATTTGTTCACAGATGCATGTTTGTGTTTTTTGGGGGAGCTGACCTCAGTTCTGTGCACACCAGCCTACTCTCACCTGTCTCTGGGGTTTGTTTAGTCACATGACCACTCTCCAACGACCCCATACCACCGCTGAACATGATTGGCTTAACCCATTCTCGTCTGTCTGCATCACCGACTACCATGCCGAATGACCGTGCAAAACCGGTCAGCACCGGCTCTCCAAACTTGTTCCCGTAGTCCGACGCCCCGTTGCTTGCCTGGACGGCCACCTGTAGAGCGGACGCCATGTTGGATGGGTACTCGAATGACTTTTCTTCCCAAGGTAGATCATACTCTAAATATGTCAAACAGGAAAGAAATATTTTAACCAAAGATCACAGAGCCCTAATGGCACAAAATGGGGAATTCAAGCTGAAATGTGCACTGGACGCCATTTCAGCAAGCGGCTCTATTGTGGGGATGCATCAACAGGGCCCAATTTCATGACTCTTCTTACTGTTAACATAGAATCAGGGCTCATGCAATTACGTCAAGTAGGGATTAGTAGGGAATCTCTGCTTATGCACATGCAGACTTCACGTTACTATGCATTATTCTCTCTTACACAGTTCGCGCAGAAATATCCCCCTTGCCAGTAAGTAGAGAATGGTGATCGTAAGCCTAGAACTTGACGGAAAGCAGAGCCATAAAATTATGCTCAGGTGTGTCGATCTTGATATTGAGGTCCATGGCCTTCAAGTCATTATTTATTTGTTTTAGCCATTGTTGTTCTCTGACCCAAAGTTTACAGAGCACCGAAGTCGCAAGATAATAGGGAACTCATGCTGAAATATCAAATGAGCACTGGGCGCCATTTCAGCAAGCAACTCTTTTGAAACAACAATGGACCAGTGCAGACAATTACCAATGCTATCAATGCCATAACAAAACATTTGCTCGCTGAAATGGCGTATTTCACATTCAAACAAAAGATAGAGATCCAGCTCACCATATTGCGCCTTCAATGCTCTGCTCTTGCAATTTCCCTCTCAAATTGGTAATTTCCCTCTCAACTTGTACTTGCTGTATAACCAGCGATCACACCCAATTATACGATACAACCAGGGATTACATTCAAAAGTTTTTATACCTCTTGTTTCAGCTTCATTAGTTGTAAAAATTTTTGGGAAAAAAAAATGAAAATCACAGAGCAATGTTTGGAGGAAAATGTTTTGGTTGTTCACTTATTTCTCCAAAAATTACAGCACGCAGCAAATAATATTTGCAGGGAAGCTCTCTACCGTCATTATCGCTAAACCCTGTACGTTTAAAGTCAATCTGTGGAAGTTTGTGTTTTGTGTCAGACAAAAAGTACCCGAACCCTTAAAAGGGATGCATCTTTACCTGGAATATGTAAGTTCCCAAAGCAGTATCCTGCCGTCCCAGCAACAACATGAGCACCCCTGCCTGCAGCTTGTACATCACGTATACGCCCTCCGGTCCCTGTGGTTGCACCACTAAATGGAGCCACACCCGTGGGGAAGTTGTGCGTCTCGGCAGTGAAGATGATGTGTCGTTCAGCTTCCCGTTTGTTGAATGATGAGGCACCCACACCTGGGGTCTCTGGGACCACAGTCTGAACCTTGTATCCCTTAATTGCACTGCCAAACACAAAATAGCACAATCAAGTAAGAATGGAAGTGGGACAGATATAAAACATGTCTTCGTTAATTTTTGTGTTCAATTATTTCTTTTAGTGAGGTCCTTTAAACTAATTATTTAGATAAAAGGATCAGGTTTCGGGTTCTCGCATAACTCCACTTATGAAGACAGCTTTAACATGTGCTTCGTCAATGTCTTCTTTTTTTACAGAAACACAGATATTAAAGACACTGAACACTGTTGGTAATTGTGAGAGACCAGTCTTTTCACTTAGTGTATCTCAACATATGCATAAAATTACAAACCTGTTAAAATTTGAGCTCAATTGGTTGTTGAAGTTGCGAGACTACGTTAAAAGAAAAAAACACCCTTGTCACACGAATGTGTGTGCTTTCAGATGCTTGATTTCCAGACAAATTTGAGGTCTCAAAATTAAATTCGTGGAAAAGTACTTCAATTTCGAAAACAACTTGACTTCAGAAGAAGCCGTTTCTCACAATGTTTTATACTATCAACCTCTCCCCATTACTCGTCACCAAGTAAGGTTTTATGCCCATAATTATTTTTAGAAATTACCAATAGTGTCCACTGCCTTTAAAGGAGATTACTGTTCCTCAGAATAGCCTACCGACTTTTGTTGTCAAAGAGTGAACAATTAAAAGCCTCTAGTTTCTAATATAATGTTCTCGTAATAAATCAGTTGATGTCTGGCAGATGTAAGGGAGGGTATTGCTCACATCGGGCAGGCATCGGACCAGATTCTGGACAACCCAGACAATCTGTATATCGGCCATAGATGAGTGTCTGCCAATCACCGGCCGATAAAAGGGCCAAGAATTCAACCCCATTTCTCGGCATGGCATTGTCAACCTCTACGACCCAGTCAATGCATAGAAATCACACAGGCGGCCCACCCTCTGATTTATTTGTGACTTCGGTATAACATCTTGAGTGCATTTTAGCAATCACCATCAATATATATTATGATTTAAAGGCAGTGGACACTATTGGTAATTACTCAAAAATATTATCAGCACAAAACCTCACTTGGTGACGAGTAGGTGGTATAAAACATTGTGAGAAACGGCTCCCTCTGAAGTGACATATTTTTTGAGAAAGAAGTAATTTTCCACGAGTTTGATTCCGAGACCTCAGATTTCGAATTTGAGGTCACGAAATCAACCATCTTAACGCACACAACTTCGTGTGACAAGGGTGTCTTTTCTTTCATTATTATCTTGCAACTTCGACGTCCAATTGAGCTCAAATTTTCACAAGTTTGTTATTTTATGCGTATGTTGAGATACACCAAGTAAGAAAGACTGATCTTTGACAATTACCAAAAGTGTCCAGTGTCTTTAACTGGCCATTGGTTAATCACTGGTCAATGACCGAAACAGTTATTTGTTATGACCTAAAAAAAAAAACGTACCCCTTGTGTATGGAACCAAACTCCATCTCCACTTAATACAATCTGATAGGCTATAGAAGAAAACAAAACTGAACTGAGAGCGCAAGTCATGGAAGTTTGTGAGCGCCAAGCCTGCTTACAAACACTTAACTTTAGTCTTAAAAGCCCTACTCTGCAATCTGGGGCATTTTATTTAGTTTTTATCTTCATATGAATTTGATCTTAATTATGAAAAAAATTAATCATTATTGTTATTAATATATGTTTGGCTTGTGTGAACACCATTTGTGTATGTACTTGCCAGGCAGAGTTTGTTCTTTGAGAACTGTCTAGCTTTATTCTACTACCATGGGGTAAATGTTTGGGGGTTCGAGAGACTTCTCAGTTCTGAAAAGAACTGCCCTGCTTTTTTAAAACTATTACCCGGGCGGATGAAAGTAATAATTTTGCTTATAATAATATTGAAGTCTTATATAGCGCACGTATCTACCAAACAAGGTACTCAAGGCGCTGAGTATATACAAACTTTCAGAAAGATAGGTTATTGCAGTGATGAATTCTGAGACCCAATTATTTAGCACCTAACAAGGGTTTACAAGGTGCTACGGCGCATTAAGCAGCCACAACCAGGAACACCGGGGCGAACCCCTTTTCTTTTCGATAAGTGCACTGGGTTCTTTTACATGCGTTACACAACACATGGGACCAACAGCTTTACGTCCCATCAGAAGGACGAAGCAATGGTTAAGTGTCTTGCTCAAGGACACAGTGTCACGGCTGGGGATTCAAACCCACACTCTGCTGATCAGAAACACCAGAGTTTGAATTCGATGCTCTTAACCGCTCGGCCACGACACTTCCGACACTTCCATGTATGTATAATATCTTGTGATAATTTGAATATTATAGATCACAACTTTCACTGAATAAGAAATGACAGTCAATATAATTGACTATAATAATAATAATACATGTAGGATCGTGATTAACTGCACTACCACAGAGTCAGTTCTTAAATTAGTAGAAAGGAAGAACAAAATCAAATCCCTGATTACCTGCTGTTGTCAGAGAATTTGATGACGTTATTTGGATTGCTGGCTTCTTGAGTGTCCATGACCATCTTAAAGAGAGATAAGGGATGCTCTTCTTTGTCAATCACCATCCGCCCCTTGAAGAACCAGTGTCTGCTGTGCTCACTGCAATACATGGGAGGACATTGTTATAGTAGTTTGTTTTGTTTTGGGGTTTTTTTATAGGGGGAGGGTTATGAGAGAATGCATAACATCACAAAGCCACAGAAGGTGAGGGCTACACAACTGGTTTGGGGTGTACCCAAATCAACTGTCACCAATGACACATTCCCAGTCTATA
Source organism: Asterias amurensis (assembly GCF_032118995.1). NCBI lineage: Eukaryota > Metazoa > Echinodermata > Asteroidea > Forcipulatida > Asteriidae > Asterias > Asterias amurensis. Next base: position 8,700,017 of record NC_092651.1, read on the forward strand.
TTCATTCTGGTTTGTGATTTTCAAATATTAAAGGGTCTATGTACTTTTTGTAGGACACAAAACACACTGTCCACAGATTTACATTAAACTTACACAGTTTGAAGATAATGATAGTAGAAAGCTTCGCTGAAAATATTACTTACTGAGGTGCTGTAGTTATTGAGAAATGAGTAAAACAATGTCATGAAAATAATTTTCGTCTTAGTGATCATGAGACGAAAATTATTTTAGCATGTAACAACGTATTTTCATGACATTGTTTTACTCATTTCTAAAAAAAATACAGCACCTCAGCAACTAATATTTTAAGGTAGGCTTTCTACTATCATTATCTTCAAACCGTGTAAGTGTAATGTAAATCTGTGTCATTGTGTGGTGTGTCACTAAAAGTACCCAAATCCTTTAAGGAGAAAATACAATTAGCTGTTGCGAACCGCTCACCATGGTATAAAAGCATTTAATAGTTAATGGCCTGATGTTGCGACCCTAGCAGAGTCTTTCTCTTAGCCTTCAAGAAAGACTTTAGCCTTTAAGACAGACTCTGCCAGGGATGAAAAGTCAAATTATAAGGAAAGACAAGGCGTCTGCTGAGAATGGTGCTTTACCTGTTGGACTGTGCTAGATCAAAGCACTCTACGCTAGTTGGGTTACGCTTTGCTTTCTTCTGGAATAGTTCGGTGTAGAATTCTAAATCCCAGTCATCAAAAGCCAGCCCTGAAAAAAAACATTAAAAAGAAACATGGAAACACTTTGCTTGCTATTTGTTTATGAGGTATTGCCTAACATCACTTCAAGATAAGGGCTACAGTGGAAAGTGTAAAGGCAGGGGACACTATTTTATGTTTAGAACTTGAGGTCTCAAATCAACCATCTAAACGCACAGAACTTTGTGTGACAAGGGTGTTTTTTCTTTCATTATTATCTCGCAAGTTCGATGACCGATTGAGCTCAAATTTTCACTCGTTTATTTTATGCATATGTTGAGATACACCAACTGTGAAGGCTAGTCTTTGACAATTACCAATAGTGTCCACTGGCTTTAACTAATTTGGGGCCATCGAACTAAATCCACTGTCACAAGGGGCACAGTGCCACCTACTCCAAGGGGTTAAACTTCATAGTCTGTTAGGCTGTAGGCATGGGTATCTTTTGTAAACATCAGATGTAAAAGGTTTTGCTTAATACTTAAGTTATATATTTGGACAAAGACAAGGTACTGCATGTACATTTACAATGGCATCGAGAGAGACTTTCTGGTGAGCCTAAATCAAGATAATGTATTGTATCTTGCAAAGAATGCTTGGGCAGACCAATCCAAACTTAAGAACTTGATTGAGTTGTTGGAGAGGGTTTGATGAGACTTGAAGTTAGATATGTAATTAACAGACATCTCACCTAATTCCTTGTTTGCTTTTTCTAGAGCGCTTCTCCCTTCCTCCATTACTTTGACGTCATATACCGGTTCTGGACGCACCTATTCACAAAAGAGTTTAAAAAAAATTTTTAAAAAATATTAGGTTCAATCTGCAAGCTCACTAAAAACTCATCCCATTACTACAGTTCTGATTCCCAAGAACACATTCAATATGACAATCTTTTAAAAGACAAAAAGGAAACCCCCATTTTGGATTATTAAATTTATTGCTTACCAAATAACCTGATTACTTTGCATATCAATTAATAAACCTGGTGATCTACAGATACAAGCCCTGCTTAGCAGAAGAGAGGTTGCCAGATGAAATAGCCATTCCCTCTTTAGGACAGGTGGCACAATTTATTTAAAAACACAAGAAATATTTCCTGTTCTCCAGCTTATTGAATGTATATTTTTGGTTTCCGGTAACACCATGTGTATATATATTCACTGTGTAGATTATGGTCTTTGGAGAACTTGTCTTGCAATGTATTCTACTGCCACAGAACAGGGCCCAATTTCATAGCGCTGCTAAGCATGAAATTTCTTCCTTGATAAAAACAGGATTACCAACCAAATTTCCATTTGTTTTATATTACTTGTTACTGGTATTTAGCTGTTGTTTGTTTATCCTGAAATCACATGGAAATTTTTCAGAATTTTGCAGACTTTGGTCGACTACTTTTGCTTTTAGGATTGAGGGGACTTCTCCTTACTATACTTCACTGCCACTGAGCAAGTTCTTACAGGTACTGGACACAATCGGTAGTTACTAAAAATAATTGTTAGCCTTTCAAACAAGCAATGGAGAGCTGTTGATAGTATAAAACATTGTGAGAAACAGCTCCCTCTGAAGTACGTTGTTTTTTAGAATGAGGTAATTTGTCACCTGCAGACTTTTCTAGACATCTGAAAGCACACAAATTTGTGCAACAAGGGTGTTTTTTTCCTTTCATTATTCACACGCAACTTTGATGACCAATTGAGTCAAAATTTTCACAGATTTGTTATTTCATGCATTTTTTGGAATACTCCAGATGAGAATACTGGTCTTTGACAAAAACCAAAAGTGTCCAGTGTCCAAGATGGCCGCCAAGTATTTTAACTCAAGCAGGCCATCAATTCTTCAGTTTAAATTCACTGCATACTTACTTGTTATCTATTTGTTGCATGAGGACCCAGGTTAACAGGAATTATTACCCTAAAAAGATTCGCTCAAAGGTACTGGGAACCGGTTGCCGTCACACATACATGTAACACAACGCACACAATCCTTTGTATAAAATGTATTAAAAATCTTTCTTTCTTACGAAAAATTGAAGTGCCTTTGACTGATCTCAATGTTTAGACTGATCTAGTCATCGTCAGGAGCTTTATGAATTTAGTCTAGTACCTCTATTGAGAAGCTTTCCAGTGGTTCAGCATATCGGCACTCTGTCATTCTGTCGTGTAGACACCCAGTGATTTCTCTTTCCGTTTCAGGTGAGATCTTCACGCCAGACCCGTCCGCCATCGATGCCATGATGAAGTATCGCAGCGAGCGCTCTACGCGAGTGATTTGAGTCAGACCAGCAGACTGGCACATCGAGACAGCGTTGGTTGACCACGCAGTGGAAAAGTTCAGTCTGCAAAAATAATTTATAAATCATGAGTTGCCTTCATGTCATAGCTCAGTTTGTAGATCGCTGGCATGTTAATTCAGGGATCACAGGTTCAAATCCCGCTCCAGTCAATGTTTGCTTGCTCAACCCTGAATCCAAAATAATAGTAATGTGACCTCAGATATTCCAAGCGCACGAAAAAGAAACAGGAAAGGAAAACCATGCTTCCCAAAATACTCAAAACTACAAATAAATAAAACTCTTTGAACTTTTTCAATGGAGCTATTGAATTGTAAACACCAATACGTGTCTTGGGAGGATGATGGGAGTTTAGGTTAGGTGTGATACTTCCAGGAGACATCAAAGGTGATTGCCTCCACGCCTCCTGGTCATTGCCTTGGTGCCCATGAAATGCTCTAAATAGAAATTTACAATTTTCAAGAAGGGTGCCCTTAAAGACAGTGGACACTGTTGGTAATTGTCAAAGACTAGTCTTCACAGTTGGTGTATCTCAACATATGCATAAAATAACAAACCTGTGAAAATTTCAGCTCAATCGGTCGTCGAAGTTGCGAGATATTAGTTAAAGAAAAAACACCCTTGTCACACAAAGTTGTGTGCTTTCTTATGCTTGATTTCGAGACCTCAAATTCTAAACTTGAGGTCTCAAAATCAAATTCGTGGAAAATTACTTCTTTCTCAAAAACTAGGTCACTTCAGAGGGAGCTGTTTCTCACAATGTTTTATACTATCAACCTCTCCCCATTACTCATTACCATGTAAGGCTTTATGCTAATAATTACTTTGAGTAATAACCAATAGTGTCCAGTGCCTTTAAAGGAGAAAATTCCCTGGTGCCCTTGCCCTTTAAAAAAAGAACCATACAGGACTGGAAGTTTTGGGGACCAGTCTAAGAAGTCATTAACTCCTGCGTTACCTTGGCCCTGTTTCAATGATGAGGGCGCCCTCTTGGGTTCGGTCGGTCTTCAGGGAGGAGCTTGTTGCCAGGCCGGTGCTCTCAAAGGGTGTCTCTAGGATCCAGTACAAGGTCTGAAGATCCTTCTTGCTCAGAGGATCTGACAGAGAGGAAACGAACCAAGATAAATGCATGTCATTATATAAAATATCAGATTTGTTATAAAATATTAGATAAAGCTGTTTAAGACCTGTGTCACAACATTATTGAATCTTGTGATAATTTAAGTCAACACATTGGATTGTGTAATAATATAAATGATACGAAGTGACGCTCACGGCGCTTTAACATACAGAAATTTCCTGCAAGGTATGCGGGACTACGTTTGAATTATTAGATCTGCTCCTTTCTGTGGCGCAATAAGCTGCTCATCGAACCAGGAACACAGGGCCGAACCCCTCCTCTTTTCAATAAGTGTACTTGGTTCTTTTACTTGCGTCCCATCCGAAGGACGAATCAATGGTTGGGTGTAGTTTGGGTGTCTAGCTTACTGGAACCCACACTCTGCTGATCAGAAACGCCAGATATTGAACTTTATACTGTTAACCACTAGGCCGCGACAATTCCCGTTTTAAAGTTTTGTGTTGTTCAAATGTCCGGTACTTGATCAATCAAACTCTGGCAAAAATACATTTATTTGATTTGAAAGGATCTGTAGTTTTGTATAAAAAAAAAAAAAGGATTCTTTACCTTTGTCCGGGACCTCAACATTGTAGCACAACTCTGTCTTCAACTCCACCTTGTCAGCATCGCTGAGTAAGGATCTGATTTTAGTCAGACATACATCAGCAGCCCCAGCCTGCAAACCTGGGCTGCTGTAAAAGTGCAGTACAACCATCCTATATCATGGAAGGGGGGGAAAAAGAACAATAAACAAGAATCATGAACAAAATTGCATATCAGAAATAATATCGTGGTTGCTATGCATACAAATTAAGTACACACATAGAGTAAAGTCTGGTTGAAATGCTACCTCTTGAGAATGTGAATGCGATGCGATTTATTTTGATGTCACAAGCTCTCAACGAATAATTTGCAACAGTTGCAAAATATTCGCTGCAAAACCAATGATGTGACAGCAAAATTTGCTTGGCATTTGCATCACCTGGAAGTAAGAAACTTGCTTAAAGGCAGTGGGCACTATTGGTAAATACTCAAACTAATTGTTAGCATAAAAACTTACTTGGTAACGGGTAATGGAGAGCTGTTGATAGCATAAAACATTGTGAGAAACGGCTCCCTCTGAAGTAATGTAGTTTTCAAGAAAGAAGTTATTTTCCACAAATTTGATATCAAGACCTCAGATTTAGATTTTGTGGTCTCCAAATCAAGCATCTGAAAGCACAACTTGGTGTGACAAGGGTGTTTTTTTCTTTCATTATTATCTCTCAACTTCCACGACCAATTGAGCTCAAATCTACAAAGGTTTGTTATTTTTGCAATAAGATGTTGAGATACACCAAGTGAGGAGACCAGTCTTTGACAATAACCAATAGTGTCCAGTGTCCAAGATGGCCGCCAAGTATTTTAACTCAAGCAGGCCATCAATTCTTCAGTTTAAAACCACTGCACACTTACTTGTTATCTATTTGTTGCATGAGGACCCAGGTTAACAGGAATTATTACCCTAAAAAGATTCGCTCAAAGGTGCCAGGAACTGGTTTCGCCATCACACATAACACCATACAATACAACGCACACAATCCTTTGTATAAAGATGTATTAAAAATCTTTCTTTCTTACGAAAAAATTGAAGAAGAAAAAAAAGAGTATTAAAAAAAAAGGAAGCAGCCTCAAAAAGAGGAATAAAAGGATGCAGGCGGGGATGATCAACTTTTTAAAATTATTTATTTGCCAAAAGTCTTGACGACACAAGCTTGACAGTTCGGGATATCACAACTGAGGCCAAAAAAAAAATCAATTTAATTTTCACAAATAATGTCATCCGAGGATAAAACTAACAATTCTGAACCCATCAGGCACAAGAATGCGAGTACAAATTTAGCTTGACCTCAATTAATTAAAGCCATTATACACTTTCGGTACAGACAAACAAACAAAAAGTTCACAGATTTACAAATAATTTACAAGGTTTACAGAAGGTAATGGTGAAAGACTTCTCTTGAAATATTGAGAAAACATTAAAACAATATCAATTCTCGATAGCGAAAATTACAGACTTATTTTAAACACATGTCATGACACGGCGAAATACGCGGAAACAAGAGCGCGTTTTCCCGTGATTTTCTCCCGACTCCGATGACCAATTGAGCCTAATTTTTCACAGGTTTGTTATTTTATATATAAGTTGTGATACACGAAGTGTGGGACTTGGGCAATACTGTTTACCAAAAGTGTATAATGGCTTTTAGCCCTGGTAGGACGTCAGACAGTGCCTGCAACGGAGGAGTCCAACCTGGGCTAAATGCCTTTACGGGTTAAGGTAAACAAAAAAGTGTTACAACAATAAATTACGTTTTGTTTGCAACTTGGTTTTTTATTGCTATATATAATGGCATGCAAAATGGAGGAGTCCAACCAGGGCTAACAGTGGCGCCAATAAATGCATGAGTATGAACTCAGAGACCGTACTTCACTTGTTATGCCAGATATAATTTTAAAAAGCGATTAAAGACATTGGACACCTTTAGTAAACAGCATTGTCCAAGGCCCACACTTCGTGTATCACAACTTCTATAAAAAATAACAAACCTGTGAAAATTTAGGCTTCTAATTAATTTAGGCGGAAAAGTTTTCGTATGGCGCCACCACTTTTTCATTCAAAATGAAATAATATATCGTAGGAGGTCCTGTTTTCGCGGTGTCCCTATTATCGTTGCAAATCTTTTACCTCTCTGTGCGCGATGTAAACAGTCCCAAGATAAAAATTGTGTGGTTTTATATGCCAAGCAAAGAGTCTCCTCTTCTTTGACAAAAACTTAGAAACATGTAAGGCTCCACTGGTCATTTGCACTTGTAAATGCAAAAAGTTTGGTATTTTAGGCATTTCTACAAGGTACAAAAATATGTCATAATGTTGAGGCCATATAAAAATATTTGCCCACCGAAAAAGTTTCATCAAACGCTATTTCAATTCACAATTCATGATGATCAAAATCATGTGACAGAATGTTTTGCTGAGCATTCTTGAAAAAAAATACCGAGGCTTAAAGAACCCATGTGCCTTATATCATTTTCTAATATTTTTGGAGATTTTTATTTTGTAACCCTCGTATCAATACTATTATTTATATCAAAATTTAAACATCAGCTTGTTGATTCAATTATCACTGTTTATGTATATACTTTATTATAAATATTAAGAAAAAAAATAGAACAAAAATAAATAGAAATCAGATTTTGAAGCCAGTAATTATTCACACTTTTTATATTTTTTTTATTTTTTTTTATTTTGTGCAAGTTACCATGGTAATTTTAAAAATTTAATAAAAAAATATTTTGAATAAAATGAAGGCAACTGCTGGCTATACAGTCATACACAGAGTCTCAAAGAACACTTGTAGTCACTGCAGATGTTTCTTCCATGTATGGCTTCACCGGGAAACCATACTTTCTCGTTTGCCGTGAAAACAGGAAAAACTCAAAACAAATGGGGCCAGTTGAAGTCATCCAAGATCGGTGTGTGGTGTGAACATTTCAATGTCCATCAAGTTTTAATACATGTTTGCATACTTCGTATTAACAAATGAAGATAATTAGGGCATCGGTTGATATAAGGCATCGTTATTTTTTTCCCAATTCAAAGAAAAAGGCATAATAGCGTGATAACTGGTAAGCAGAGGAGAGTATCTAATTTACCTCAACGAGATATCCCTTTTTGTAAAAATTAGTGAAAAAGTGGTGGCGCCATACGGAAAGTTATCCGCGAAGCATTTCATGAAATAATATTTCAAGAGAAGTCTTTCACCATTACCATTACGGTATTACCTACTGCATAGTGTAAACCCTGTAAGTTATTTGTAAAGCTGTGAACTTTTTTTTTGTTTTCTGTTCCGAAAGTTTATAATGGCTTTAATTAAGCCCTACCTTATAATTCTAAAAAAATACTTACTTGCGTTGGATATCCACCGGTAACCCAATATGAATGATTATGCACCAAAACTTACAATGACAATGTTTATGAAGAAGTTATCGTCTAAATTTGGAGCGCGTTTTCATCTGAGTGAACAACACACGTCAATGCATGCATGGACTGTCGAGTAAAAAACTATTGGTGGCGCACTCACCAGTCGTTAACGGCGCCGCCTGTTGACTATTATTAGTTTTTGATTAATGACTAGCGGGATGCCGCGCTTCGCGCGGCACCCCGCTAGATGAGGAGGATTCTAGTATACAAATGTTGTAAAAGGTAATGTGGGGGCAAGGGAGGTATTCTTACAGGTAATAATCATTTCGTAGGATTGGATTAGAAATTGTATTTATAATCGGTATGGAAAATTGTCATTAATGTTGTATTTTGATAAAAAAATTGATTGTTGAGCGTGTACAACTTAGTTGTGAAACGTCGAGACGCGTCGCCTCCCCTCCTCACCTTCTCTCTTGCGTTCTCCAACTCAAGGAATTGGTGTTCGTTTCTGGAATTGAGCTTTAATATTGGGGATGGGTATACTTGGCAATGATGGTACTTGGCATGATATGTAGGGTATTTCGTAATATTTTAGTGTTGATCGAGCGTAATGATTATCCGTAATGTGGATTATGTTTCGCCTTATTTACGCATAGTTTTAATTCAATCGGCTTTTGTCATTGTGTCAATTTTATCCACTGCACTGAGTATTTCCCAGCTAAGATGACTGTAAGGGTAATAATGCTTAGTCGACTAAAAATATAGCACGTACACTGCTCCAATGACACACTTATTTTATTGTGTTGAGCACATTTGGTATAATTCAGTTACACGGTTTGAGTAGTCTAAGTCTGGTCTCCCCCCTCAACAATAATCACCGCTGCTAATAGCACAGGAGAAATCCGACTAAAAAGGCTTGTAGGAAAGTGGTACCCTCTTTTAAAACTCATAATCACAGCCACTAATAGCCGCGGAGTTTATCTGACTGAAAAGGAAGCTTCGAAGAAGTTCTGGTATACAGCAGATAAAAAAAAACCGCGCCAGTTGGTATGGACTTTAACGACAAAGTCAATTTCTGCAAATTGTATTGAAAATAAATATATTTAATGAGTGGTTGCTATAACTGTTGAATGATTTTTGCTTTGTTTCCAATGACGTGTACACGATTTTAGTCTAAGGCCCCATTCATCGTGATTTATTGAGCGTACGTCCAACGACACATACAAAGTTGTCTGAGCACCAAATAAAGCGAGTCAGCTGCACATGAGAGCTCTTTCGATAACAAAACCCGACGGCCGATTGCTTAATACAAAAAGGATTTGGCAAAATCTACATCCTGAGTCCTGACCAAACTGCGTTCTAACAATTTTGTTGCTTCAGAACTTTGAATGGAATGTTCGTTTACAGCTTCAAAACAGCCGTTGATGTTTCACAAAGTTCGTAACCATGAAAGCATACTATTCTTAAACGGTGATTTCATGTACTCTTTTGTAGGTTTAACTGGAAAAACCTATACAATGTATATGAAAAGAATCAGTAATGTATTTACTTTCTTTTTGAAAATGTTTCAACTTTTGCGTGTATACGTTCTGTGTGTGGGGATGACATGGACTGTACCACTAATGGTGCAGAGTTAAATAGAACAAATAAAGTTTCACAACAACGGGTTGCTGTTTGATGCGTTTAAAAAATGCTGGAAAGTTGGGTAGGCCTACATGAGTGACTTAATTGTAATAAACACATATGTAACAGATGCATGTATTAAACCCCAATGTTTTTTATTTAACACGCGAAATTAAACCCCCCTGTACAAAATGGTATATACACAATGCCATTTACCACTCTGCGAAACATCAATGAGTCACTCTGGAATGTTAATGGGAGTCCGAGGTTGCCACCCACTTCAAACCTAAAGAGGTGGCTCTGTGTGCAGCCTACAGCTCCCCCCTGAGACCAACAGGTGGCCCATATCAAAACCAGACAACCACACATGTAAGGAGATATCGCTCGTGACTCCAGCCAATCAGACAACTCGTAAGAGGGAGTTCGGTTCAGGGTTTTGTAGACTTGCAACCCGACGTCTGTAACGATACAACCGTGTTGGATTCCACAAGGATGCCATGCCACTGGACCTTCTAATTTTCAATCCAAGATGGCGCGGGTTACGCTTTTAATAGTATAGATTAAGTATGGGTGGGGACACTCAGAGTCACAATACATTCAATGTGGAAAATTAGTTTCGCGTAGTCTAGACCAGATTTAAGAACAAACAACGAGTCCCGTTCATAACCCGTTTCATTGTTTCCCTGTTCAGTTTGTTATTTTTGCCGGTACTGTTTGTGGCAGGAGATTTTGCCCCCCCCCCCCCCCCCGGAGATTCGGTCCCCTACTCCTAGAACTATGCGGTTTTGTTCCGCAATCGTCTGCCGTAACCTCATAGGTTGACATCTCTCATGACAATAACGAGTCTGCTTAATTTTAATTTTGGCAACGCAAATCTTTTTATTTTTAGGTGTTCGGCTAACAGCCGAACAACTATTGTTACTGTTCGGTTTTTTGTTTTGTTTTCTCGCGCTCTTCTTTATCTCCGAACCTTCTCCAGCAATTTTAAACAAAAGTAAAACTTTCACAAACTTTGAACTTACTATGACATAGGCAATAGTGAGTAGATGAAACCGCCACTTTTTGGGAATGATGACGTCATTTATCATTTTTGACGTCATGGCAAGGTTTTTAAAGTTGAAAAACGACATTTGCTTTTCGTTGTATCTCAACGATGTTCATACTTGGGCATCGGATAGCTAAAGACTTGGACAACATTTTGAAAAGTTAACGCCAAATCGTATGACCTTATCTTCCAGTCGTTACCCTAGGTCAAAGTTCGCCTTCGCATTTTTTCATCACAAGAACTTTTGAGCTTTAAAACAAAAGTATTTATAAAGATTTATTCAACGGCAGAAAAAAACATGACAACAAAACATATTGAAAGTACTTCAAGTCTTGGAAAATATTTATAAAAAAAATATCAACTTAAACTCATTATTTTATTCATGAATCTTTAAATTAAAAGGCAAGCTTAACTTGACAATTCAGTATTTTGTATGCAATTAATTTTAAAAGATTTTTACCATTGGGCACTGGTTTCTTCCTGTTTTTTGTTATTCTATCCAATCCTGCCAAAGTGCCTTTTCGTACTGCTGGCAGTGATCTACATATCTATGGGGAGAAAAGACTAGCTAGAAGGAACTGGCAACCACACCATTCTAACATTATATAACAGACCAGACCAGTACAATGCTAAGTTCGGGCAACCTTTGATCATATCCAAAAGAGTTTGTTACAGTCCCTACACGGTCCCTCGCAGCGAATGAAAGTGTCAAATACTGAACAAAAAAGGCCAGGCAAAAGCCCTTTCATATAGGTGTGGATACATTTATTTAACAGCAGAAAAAAAACGTGACAAACAAAATATAGTAAACGTAGTTCAAGCTTTAAAAATCATTTTTAAAAACATGAATTATTTTTTTTTTCATGAATTTTAGGACACAAAGGCAAGCTTAACTTGACAATTCAATATTTTGTATGCAATTAATTTTCAAAGATTTTATCAATGGACACTGGTTTCTTCCTTTTTTGTTATTATATCCAATCCTGCCAAAGTGCCATTTCTTACAACTGACAGTGATCTACATATCTATGGGAAGCAAAGACTAGCAAGAAGGAACTGGCAACCACACCATTGTAACATTATATAACAGACCAGACCAGTACAATGCTAAGTTCGGGCAACCTTTAATCATATCCAAAAAAGTTTGTTGTACGGTCCCTATATGTGAACACGGTCCCTCGAAGCAAATGAAAGTGTCAAATACTGAACAAAAAAGGGCCAGGCAATAGCCCTTTCATACTGGTTTGGATACATTTATTCAAAGGCAGAATAAAACATGAAAACAAAATATATTAAACGTAGTTCAATCTGTTAAGAATAGAGAGAAATAAACATTAAAAGTTATTTTATTTTGTCATGAAATTTAAAATAAACGGGCAAGCTTAACTGTACAATTCAATATTTTTTGTTGCAATTAATTTTCAAAGATTTTATCAATGGACACAGGTTTCTTCCTTTTTTTTTTATTCTATCCGACCCAGCCAAGGTGCCATTTCGTACTACTGGCAGTGATCTACATATCTATGGGAAGCAAAGACTAGCTTGAAGGAACTGGCAACCACGCCATTCTAACATTATATAACAGACCAGACCAGTACAATGCTAAGTTCGGGCAACCTTTAAACATATCCAAAAAATTTTGTTGTACGGTCCCTATATATGAACACGGTCCCTCGCAGCAAATGAAAGTGTCAAATACTGAACGTGAAAGGGCCAGGCAATAGCCCTTTCATATAGGTTTGGATACATTTATTTAACAACAGAAAAAAAACCATGACAACAAAATATGTTAAAACGCAGTTCAATCTTTTAAGAAAAAAGAACGAAAAAAACAATTAATTAACATTTATAATTTTTTTCATGAAATTTAAAACTTTCGGGCAAGCTTAACTATACAATTCAATATTTTTGTATGCAATTAATTTTCAAATGTTTTGTCAATGGACACTGGTTTCTTCCTTTCTTGTTATTCTATCCAATCCTGCCAAAGTGCCATTTCGTACTACTGGCAGTGATCTACATATCTATGGGAAGCAAAGACTAGCTAGAAGGAATTGGCAACCACACCATTGTAACATTATATAACAGACCAGACCAGTACAATGCTAAGTTCGGGCAACCTTTTATCATATCAAAAAAAGTTTGTTGTACGGTCCCTATATGTGAACACGGTCCCTAGCAGCAAATGAAAGTGTCAAATACTGAACCAAAAAAAGGCCAGGCAATGTCCCTTTCATATAGGTTTGGGTACATTTATTTAACAGCAGAACAAAAAACATGTCAACAAAATATATTAAACGTAGTTCAAGCTTTTGAAAAAAAAAACAAAAAAAAAACATTCATTAAAATCTATTATATTTTTCATAAACCTTTAAAATAAAAGGCAATTCAATATAATGTTTATGCAATTAATTTCCTAAGATGTTACCAATGTACATTGGTTTCTTCTTTTTGTGTGTTATTCTATCCAATCCTACCAAAGTGCCATTTCTTACAACTGCCAGTGATCTACATATCTATGGGAAGCAAAGACTAGCTAGAAGGAACTAGCAACCACACCATTGTAACATTATATAACAGACCAGACCAGTACAATGCTAAGTTCGGGCAACCTTTAATCATATACAAAAAAGTTTGTTACGGTCCCTATATGTGAACACGGTCCCTCGCAGCAAATGAAAGTGTCAAATACTGATCAAAAAGGCCAGGCAATATCCCTTTCATATAGGTTTGGAGACATTTATTTAACGGCAGAAACAAAACATGACACCAAAATATATTAAACGTAGCTCAAGCTTTTGAAAATATTAAAAAAAACTTAATGTTTAAAAAAAAAGATTTTTTTTTTTTTAATTTTAGAATTAAAAGGCAAACTTGTCTTGACAGTTCAATATTTTTAATGCAACTTATTTTAAAAGATTTTATCAATGGACACTAGTTTTTTCCTGTTTTGTGTTATTCTATCAAATCCTGCCAAAGTGCCATTTCGTACAACTGGCTGCAGTGATCTACATATCTATGGGAAGCAAGGACTATCTAGAAGGAACTGGCAACCACACCATTGTAGCATTATATAACAGACCAGACCAGTACAATGCTAAGTTCGGGCAACCTTTAATCACTATCCAAAAAAGTTGGTTGTACGGTCCCTATATGTGAACACGGTCCCTTGCAGCAAATGAAGTGTCAAATAGTGATAAAAAAGGCCAGGCAATATCCCTTTCATATAGGTTTGGAGACATTTATTTAACAGCAGAAAAAACATGAAAACAAAATAAATATTAAACGTAGTTCAAGCTTTTGAAAATATACAACAAAACATAATTTTAGTACTGTTTTATTCATGAATTTTTAAACTAAAATATAAGGTTAACTTGACAATTTTTTTCTTTTTTTAATGCAATTAATTTCACAGATTTATCAATGGACACTGGTTTCTTCCTCTTTTGTTTTATTATATCCAAGCCTGCCAAAGTGCCATTTCTTACAACTGACAGTGATCTACATATCTATTGAAAGCAAAGACTAGCAAGAAGGAACTGCCAACAACACCATTGTAACATTATATAACAGACCAGACCAGTACAATGCTAAGTTCGGGCAACCTTTAGTCATATACAAAAAAGTTTGTTACGGTCCCTATATGTGAACACGGTCCCTCGCAGCAAATGAAAGTTTCAAATACTGAACAAAAAAAGGGCCAGACAATAGCCCTTTCATATTGGTTTGGATACATTTATTCAATGGCAGAATAAAACATGACAACAAAATATATTAAACGAAGTTCAATCTGTTAAGAATAAAAATAAAAAACATTAAAAGTTATTTTATTTTGTCATGAAATTTAAAATTTACGGGCAAGCTTAACTGTACATGTCAATGATTTTGTATGCAATTATTTTTCAAAGATTTTATCAATGGACGCTGGTTTCTTCACTTTTTAGTTATTCTATCCAATCCTGCATAAGTGCCATTTCGTACTACTTGCAGTGATCTACATATCTATGGGAAGCAAAGACTAGCGAGAAGGAACTGGCAACCACACCATTGTAACATTATATAACAGACCAGACCAGTACAATGCTAAGTTCGGGCAACCTTTGATCATATCCAAAAAAGTTTGTTGTACGGTCCCTATATGTGAACACGGTCCCTCGCAGCAAATGAAAGTGTCAAATACTGAACAAAAAAGGGCCAGGCAATAGCCCTTTCATATTGGTTTGGATACATTTATTCAATTGCAGAATAAAACATAACAAAATATATCAAACGTAGTTCAATCTGTTAAGAATAAAAATTAAAAAAACATTAAAAATTATTTTATTTTGTCATGAAATTTAAAATTTACGGGCAAGCTTAACTGTACAATTCAATATTTTTATATGCAATTATTTTTCAAAGATTTTATCAATGGACACTGGTTTCTTCCTTTTTTTGTTATTATATCCAAGCCTGCTAAAGTGCCATTTCTTACTACTGGCAGTGATCTACATATCTTCGGGAAGCAAAGACTAGCTAGAAGGAACTGGCAACCACACCATTGTAACATTATATAACAGACCAGACCAGTACAATGCTAAGTTCGGGCAACCTTTAATCATATCCAAAAAAGTTTGTTGTACGGTCCCTATATGTGAACACGGTCCCTCGCAGCAAATGAAAGTGTCAAATACTGAACAAAAAAGGGCCAGGCAATAGCCCTTTCATATTGGTTTGGATACATTTATTCAATGGCAGAATAAAACATGAAAACAAAATATATTAAACGAAGTTCAATCTGTTAAGAATAAAAATAAAAATAAAACATTAAAAGTTATTTTATTTTGTCATGAAATTTAAAATTTACGGGCAAGCTTAACTGTACAATTCAATATTTTTGTATGCAATTATTTTTCAAAGATTTTATCAATGGACACTGGTTTCTTCCTTTTTGGTTTTTATATCCAAGCCTGCCAAAGTGCCATTTCTTACAACTGACAGTGATCTACATATCTATTGGAAGCAAAGACTAACTAGAAGGAACTGGCAACCACACCATTGTAACATTATATAACAGACCAGACCAGTACAATGCTAAGTTCGGGCAACCTTTAATCATATAAAAAAAAGTTTGTTGTACGGTCCCTTTATGTGAACACGGTCCCTCGCAGCAAATGAAAGTGTCAAATACTGAACGTGAAAGGGCCAAGCAATAGCCCTTTCATATAGGTTTGGATACATTTATTTAACAACGGAAAAAAAACATGACAACAAAATATGTTAAAACGCAGTTCAATCTTTTAAGAAAAAAGAACGAAAAAAACAATAAATTAACATTTATTATTTTTTTCATGAAATTTAAAACTTACGGGTAAGCTTAACTGTACCAATTCAATATTTTTGTATGCAATTAATTTTCACATTTTTTTTTAATGGACACTGGTTTCTTCCTTTCTTGTTATTCTATCTAATCCTGCCAAAGTGCCATTTCTTACTAATGGCAGTGATCTACATATCTATGGGAAGCAAAGACTAGCTAGAAGGAACTGGCAACCACACCATTGTAACATTATATAACAGACCAGACCAGAACAATGCTAAGTTCGGGCAACCGTTTATCATATCCCAAAAAGTTTGTTGTACGGTCCCTATATGTGAACACGGTCCCTCGCAGCAAATGAAAGTGTCAAATACTGATAAAAAAGGCCAGGCAATGTCCCTTTCATATAGGTTTGGGTACATTTATTTAACAGCAGAACAAAAAACATGTCAACAAAATATATTAAACGCAGGGGCGTCAATCCGTCTTGAAAGATGGGGGGGGGGGGACATAACATTTACAGCGTGGGGTCTGGGGCCCGCTTTAGGGCCCCGGAAATTTTTTTGTCCGGAGATGCTCTCTGGTGCAATCTATCGAGTCTGAGGGGTGATGTTCCCCCTCTCAGATTTAATGCCTATTTCAAGCTATGATGCACCTATTTTTTCTATCATGGTTATTGTACCTAAAAAACAACTCAACTATAGCTTCGTAATATCCATTTTGTTTCTCATTCTAATGCTCAGACGGCAGTTCATCCCTGGTGGGTATTAAAGCGGAACGCAAAGCCTATTACAGCCTTGGGTCCGGGCCTAAGGGCTCGGGAAAATTTTGCATTTTAGATGCTCTGAGGTGCAATCTAAGACCAATAACAGGCATACAGAATGGCACAGAACATTTTCAAAATGTGAGCAGCAGTAGAACCTTTTAAGTTATTAAACAATGAGCATCTTCAAGTTCGGATCTATAAACCTTGTTTTAGGGGGAAAATCTGTCGCAGAGTGAGCACACGAGGGCGAAACCTTTACGGCATGGGTCCGGGCCCGCTTAAGGGCCCGGGCAAAATTTTGCATTCTAGATGTTCTGTGGTGCAATCTAAGGCCAATAAGAGGCATACAGGACGGAACAGAACATATGTAAAATGTGAGCAGCAGTAGAACCTTTTGCGTTAACAGCATCTTCAAGTGCGGATCTATGAACCTTGTTTTAGGGGTAAAATCTGTGAGAGTGAGCACACGAGTGTGAAACCTTTACGGCATGGGTCCGGGCCCGCTTAAGGGCCCGGGAAAAGTTTGCATTCTAGATGCTCTGTGGTGCAATCTTTAGGCCAATAAGAGGCTTACAGAATGGAACACAACATCTGTAAAATGTGAGCAGCAGTAGAATCTTTTTGGTTAATAGCATGTTCAGGTGTTGATCTATGACACGAATTTTAGGGGACAAATCTGCCAAAGAGTGAGCACGCAAATGCGAAACTTTTACGGCATGGGTCCGGGCCCGCTTAAGGGCCTGCGAAAATTTTGTATTTTTAGATGCTCTGTGGTGCAATCTTTAGGCCATTTAGCGGCCAAATGGCAAACGAAACAGAACAATGGGAATATTGTGTTCCAGTGCTCCACAGTTCCACAGTGCAAAACATGAGTTTCATGATAAAGGTGGTCAAGAGACACGGGGAACAGTTGATACTGTGTCCCCCACCCTTCGAAAATGGGGTGGGGGTTCACGTTCCTTCCACTCTTTCAGGGGGGAGGTGCAAATCTGTCAGCGATGGACTATGCGTGTGGGAAGCCTTTACGTCGTGAGGTGCGGGCCTGATTAAGGGCCCGGGGAAATTTTGCATTTTAGATGCTCTGTGATGCAATCTAGGGCCAATTTTGAGGGGGGACATAGTGTCCCCCACCCTTTGCCCACAGGATTAATACCCATATAGGGACACCGGGTTTGGTCTTACACATGGCAAAACTTGGGCTTCATGATAAAGGTGGTCAAAAAGGTGGGGGGGACATTTGATATTGTGTCCCCCACCCTCCAAAAGGTGGGCTGTCCCACCCCTGATTGACGCCCATGATTAAACGTAGTTCAAGCTTTTGAAAAAAAAAAAAAAAAAACATTCGTGAAAATCTATTATATTTTTCACAAACTTTTAAAATAAAAGGCAATTCAATATATTGTTTATGCAATTAATTTCCTAAGATGCTATCAATGTACATTGGTTTCTTCTTTTTGTGTGTTAGTCTATCCAATTCTGCCAAAGTGCCTTTTCGTACTACTGCCAGTGATCTACATATCTATGGGAAGCAAGGACTAGCTAGAAGGAACTGGAAACCACACCATTGCAATGCATTGTAATATTATATAACAGACCAGGGGTCGATTTCACAGAGAGTTAGGACTAGTCTTAGAGTTAGGACTAGTCTTAACTTAGGACTAGTCCTAGGAGATATACAAATTGCATGGATAGTCCTAAGTTAGGACGAGTAACTGTTCCTAACTCATGATAAGACTAGTCCTAACTCTTTGTGAAATCCACCCCTGACAAGTACAATGCTAAGTTCGGGCAACCTTTAATCATATCCCCAAAAGTTTGTTGTACGGTCCCTATATGTGAACACGGTCCCTCGCAGCAAATGAAAATGTCAAATACTGAACGAGAAAGGGCCAGGCATTAGCCCTTTCATAATATAGGTTTAGATACATTTATTTCGAGGCAGAAAAAAAACATAACAACAAATTATACTAAAACGTAGTTCAATCTTTTAAAAATTGAATAAAAAAAAATTAAAAATGAAATTTAAAATTTACGTGCAAGCTTAACTGTACAATTTAATATTTTTGTATGCAATTATTTTTCAAAGATTATTATCCTAAAAAGATTGTTGCGGCTCCTATGTGAACAGGGTCCCTCGCAGCAAAAAAAAAAAAACGTTTTTAAAGAAGAGAGCACGCTCACATGTACAAATCTGTGTTAACTGTGAAATAAATTTTAAGTTTTTATTTACAGACATTGGTTCCCCTCTATTAATGTTTTATCTGTTTTACAAACAAGCACGCTTCTCTATAGCAACAATTTTATAACGCAAGTTTTTAAACGCTTTTCAACAATTTTTTATATGATTTGTTTCCCTTTTCTGTGAAAAAAAGGTCATGGGTGATATTTATAGATGGAATGTGTTCTATCGAGGTTAAGGGTCAAAACACCTTAGCCAGTCCATTAAGAAAAGACCAGGCAAAGTGACTTTTCTGTTCTCGTAGCTACGGGAAGCAATGACGAGCTGGCAGATGCACTTGGCAAACGGACCATTGTTAAAATACTTTTGCACTGGATGCTATTCACTATGAACCTATTGCATACCAAGCTAACCATAGGGGGATGTACGATTTCAGACTTGTACAGATTGACTACTACCATCGGAACATCAGAACAATGCCAACTGCAACCATCCTTTGTAGTATTATATAATTCCCATGTCTAGAATAATAGCAGTGTCATTGTGGGATTCTACGAGTCTACACATAGCCGTTAAGGCCCCTAAATTGTCACAGTCCCTAAACCATGTTGGAAAGTGATTGCAACCGAGGAAAGACAAGTCAAGCAGTTGTTTTCCAGACCATTCATTATTGACTAGATAAATCATTATTTGGCGCTTTCATATTGTAAAATTAAAAAATCTTGTTTGACTTACCACTTTAAGTACGTATCAACAGCAACCAACATGTCAATCCACTGAGCCACCATCGAAGCACCTTCCATCTTTCATTGCCGTCCCGTGTTCCTGACTGTAATAACAATAACACATACAGATTGTGAAGTTAGAACTAAGGGACCAGACGAATTTCTCTTTCAGCCTCGGTTTGATTACAATTGGTTTCAGAGTAGAGAAACAAAACAATATTGTGGCACTAGTTTCTAACCATCCGATTGCTATGTTTTTGAAGTAATAGACTTTTGCTGATGAACACATTTTTTTGTTTAATTTACCTTGATTTAATTTATGTTAAGGCATAAAAAACAAAGTTTGTCAAATACAAATTAAATCCTTCAGAATTACACACACGCATACGGTCGGCGTATAACCTATTACACATTAAAGTACATTTCCCTTTTCTTCATTTACTTCCGATACACAACAATCTTTGCACTCGTTACGCGAACCTTCAAATCGAGGCTGAGAGGAAAAAACAATAGAGGCCATGCTAAGGATTTCCCTTGGAATGACATTTAACTGAAAGTCCAGATCACATTGGACCTTATGGGACTCCACCAACTTCTTGAACAAAAAGCACCGACAATGACAATGGGTAATGACCTAGCCCGGTGAGGGCGCTATGTCAGTTTAACGGTCACAAACAAGTACGACTATCTAGTCGAGACATCTAAATATTATTCGATTTTCTGCCCTAAGAATCCCAAAAAGCGACAGTATTTCCTTGACCGTGAGTAAGGGGGCCTGGAAGGTTGGTATGTCTGATGGGAAACTTAGCCGCTTCAAGATGATACGTATCTCAATCCGGACTTCTTGAAAAACAATTGCAAGAATGAACTGATACATTTAAGATTGTAAGCCAGAGTTTTTAATTCGTGGAGTAAGCTTAGCGATGGCAATAAAATACATGGTTTAATTTCACGATTCCGCTTACTGCGGAGCTATGCTTCTAAAAATGCTTAAATAATATTATACGCTGATGAGAAGGTATTGTTGACAAAGTGAATTGTTTTGGACAGTGTTTTAATCTGATAAACAGCGCTATACAACAAACTTTAGCGGCTCCACTGGGAATTTTCCTTACTAAGAAATTGCTATAATCATTTCGTGATAAAGCCAACGTGTAATTTTTGCAACGCCACGTTCAGGATTTTGGTGGTCATAGTCTTGGACTTGGCAGGTCATGTGGAAAAAGAAGTATAGTTGTTAGCGTGGAAATACTCATAAATAGGGATATGGCCAGCGGGCACGTTGGACACTGCAACAGTTTTCTTATATTGTTGCACATTAATTAGCTTCTGTATATTTTCTTCCACTCTAGAATTCTAGTTCTAAATTGGTGTATAAAGCGACTACGTCAATGGTTTGTTTAATTCTCGGCCCGTCGTTGCAACTAGCATCTTCTCAAGGGTAAACTTGGTTTAATATACTGAAAAATATATGTGTGAAGCTTGTTTGGACTGACAACAGTGCACAATAGAAACTGTGAGCAATTAAATAATAAAGAATTCCAGAATTTCAGTTCAACATCACATTGGTCATTGGACAACTCTATGACTCCCCACGACTAAAAAGAACAATACAAAATCGAGGATCACAGAGCAAAGTGAGGGCGCTATGCCAACTTAACGGTCTCATTTTTACTACGGACATAAACAGATTCAGTCCTTACATGTTGTGATGTTTTCATCCACTTGGTTTAAGATTTTACCGGCTACAGTCTAGGTTGCTAGATTGCCACTGTTATAAACGTGCTAAACTATTAATTAACATGAGCTGATGAGAAGGTTTTGACAACACCGCTTTGGAAAGCGTTTAATCCCGTTGGAAATTGCGACCAAAAAGGGGGGGGGGGGAGTAACGTTGTTTGGATTTTGGTGGTCATCAGTCAAGTAGCTTTTTTTATGATGTTTGATATTTCCAGTATTCTACTACAAAACAGGTTTCTTTTGAAAGTATGGTTAGACTACGTAAATTACTGAGCTTTGAGCGAGCCCAAGCGCCGTGGTTTTTGCATTGTGTACGGCGTGAAGTCGGGCTGTGATAAGGGAGATCGCGAAGTTCGACTCGTAGCTGACAGCTACCCCTTCTCATCAAATAATTTGAGGTTGTAAATAAAAGGATTTATAGCTTCTTCGGGAGATTATTATTGAAAGTATTGGCAGCAAAATCATTACAATGAGGGTAATGTAAAACCATACACTTTCCGTGCACAAACACATGACATCTAGTGATTATTGGTCAAACTGTTTAAACCCATTACTGGCAACGTCAGCCACCGGTAAGGTCTCATGTTACAAACTCTGGAATATTCTTCCTTTCCAGAATTATAGTTCTAATTTTGTGTATAACGAGACTAATTAAATGGTTTGTTTTATGCTCGGCCCGACGTTGCACGTAACCGTGTACAAAGCTCGTTGGTTTACCCAATAGCATTTTCTCCAAGGTAAACTTGGTTTAGTTTACTGGCAATTATTTTGTGTGAAGCTTGTTGGACTGGCAACAGTGCAAAATCGAAACTGTGAGCAATTAAATAATATAGAATGCAGAATTTCAGTTCAACATCACATTGGTCATTGTAGGACCCCTACAACTCTATGACTCCCTACGACTGAAAAGAACAATACAAAATTCGAGGATCACAGAGCAAAGTGAGGGCGCTATGCCAACTTAACGGTCTCATTTTTACTACGGACATGAACAGATTCAGTCCTTACATGTTGTGATGTTTTCATCCACTTGGTTTAAGATTTTACCGGCTACAGTCTAGGTTGCTAGATTGTCACTGTTATAGAAGTGCTAAACTATTAATTAACATGAGCTGATGAGAAGGTTTTGACAACACTGCTTTGGAAAGCGTTTAATCCCGTTGAAACTTGCGACCAAAAAGGGGGGGGGGGGGGTAACGTTGTTTGGATTTTGGTGGTCATAGTCAAGTAGCTTTGTTATGATGTTTGATATTTCCAGTATTCTACTACAAAACAGGTTTCTTTTGAAAGTATGATTAGACTACGTAAATTACTGAGGTTTGAACGAGCCCAAGCGCCGTGGTTTTTGCATTGTGTACGGCGTGAAGTCGGGCTGTGATAAGGGAGATCACGAAGTTCGACTCGTAGCTGACAGCTACCCCTTCTCATCAAATAATTTGAGGTTGTAAATAAAAGGATTTATAGCTTCTTCGGGAGATTATTATTGAAAATATTGGCAGCAAAATCATTACCATGAGGGCAATGTAAAACCATACACTTTCCGTGCACAAACACACGACATCAAGTGATACTGTTTAAACCCATTACTGGCAACGTCAGCCACCGGTAAGGTCTCATGTTACAAACTCTGGAATATTCTTCCTTTCCAGAATTATAGTTCTAATTTTGTGTATAACGAGACTAAGTAAATGGTTTGTTGTATGCTCGGCCCGACGTTGCACGTAACCGTGTGCAAAGCTCGTTGGTTTACCCAATAGCATCTTCTCCAAGGTAAACTTGGTTTAATTTACTGGCAATTATTTTGTGTGAAGCTTGTTGGACTGGCAACAGTGCAAAATCGAAACTGTGAGCAATTGAATAATACAGAATGCAGAATTTCAGTTCAACATCACATTGGTCATTGTAGGACCCCTACAACTCTATGACTCCCTACGACTGAAAAGAACAACACAAAATTCGAGGATCACAGAGCAAAGTGAGGGCAACAGATTCAGTCCTTACATGTTGTGATGTTTTCATCCACTTGGTTTAAGATTTTACCGGCTACAGTCTAGGTTGCTAGATTGCCACTGTTATAAAAGTGCTAAACTATTAATTAACATGAGCTGATGAGAAGGTTTTGACAACACTGCTTTGGAAAGCGTTTAATCCCGTTGAAAATTGCGACCAAAAAGGGGGGGGGGGGGAGTAACGTTGTTTGGATTTTGGTGGTCATCAGTCAAGTAGCTTTTTTTATGATGTTTGATATTTCCAGTATTCTACTACAAAACAGGTTTCTTTTGAAAGTATGGTTAGACTACGTAAATTACTGAGCTTTGAGCGAGCCCAAGCGCCGTGGTTTTTGCATTGTGTACGGCGTGAAGTCGGGCTGTGATAAGGGAGATCGCGAAGTTCGACTCGTAGCTGACAGCTACCCCTTCTCATCAAATAATTTGAGGTTGTAAATAAAAGGATTTATAGCTTCTTCGGGAGATTATTATTGAAAGTATTGGCAGCAAAATCATTACAATGAGGGTAATGTAAAACCATACACTTTCCGTGCACAAACACATGACATCGAGTGATTATTGGTCAAACTGTTTAAACCCATTACTGGCAACGTCAGCCACCGGTAAGGTCTCATGTTACAAACTCTGGAATATTCTTCCTTTCCAGAATTATAGTTCTAATTTTGTGTATAACGAGACTAATTAAATGGTTTGTTTTATGCTCGGCCCGACGTTGCACGTAACCGTGTGCAAAGCTCGTTGGTTTACCCAATAGCATCTTCTCCAAGGTAAACTTGGTTTAATTTACTGGCAATTATTTTGTGTGAAGCTTGTTGGACTGGCAACAGTGAAAAAGCGAAACTGTGAGCAATTAAATAATATAGAATGCAGAATTTCAGTTCAACATCACATTGGTCATTGTAGGACCCCTACAACTCTATGACTCCCTACGACTGAAAAGAACAATACAAAATTCGAGGATCACAGAGCAAAGTGAGGGCGCTATGCCAACTTAACGGTCTCATTTTTACTACGGACATAAACAGATTCAGTCCTTACATGTTGTGATGTTTTCATCCACTTGGTTTACAATTTTATCCGGCTACAGTCTCGGTTGCTTGATTCCCACTGTTATAAAAGTGCTAAACTATTAATTAACATGAGCTGATGAGAAGGTTTTGACAACATTGCTTTGGAAAGCGCTTTAGCCCGTTGAAACTTGCGACCAAAAAAAGGGGGTGGGGTGAGTAACGTTGTTTGGATTTTGGTGGTCATTTTTTTGCTGTTTAAATATTTCCAGTATTCGTTATAAAAGAGGTTTATTTTGAAAGATCGGCTAGACTACCTAAATTACTGAGGTTTGGGCGAGCCCAAGCGCCGTGGTTTTTGCGTTGTGTACGGCGTGAAGTCGGGCTGTGATAAGGGAGATCGCGAAGTTGTCTGACAGCTTTCCCTTCTAATGAAACAATTTTAGGGTGTAAATAAAGGGATTTCCAGCTTCTTCGGAGATTTTTATTGAAAATATTGGCAGCAAAATCATTACAATGAGGGCAATGTCAAACCATATCCTTTCCGTGCATAAACACATGACATCGAGTGAATATTGGTCAAACTGTTTTAACCCATTACTGGCAACGTCAGCCACCGGTAAGGTCTCATTTTACAAACTCCGGAATATTCTTCCTTTCCAGAATTATAGTTCTAATTTTGTGTAACGAGACTTAGTAAAATGGTTTGTTTTGTGCTCGGCCCGACGTTGCACGTAACCGTGTGCAAAGCTCATTGGTTTGCCTAATAGCATCTTCTCCAAGGTAAACTTGGTTTAATTTACTGGTAATTATTTGTGTGAAGCTTGTTTGGACTGGCAACAGTGCACAACAGAAACTGTGAGCAATTAAATAAAATAGAATTCCACAATTATAGGACTCTTACAACTCTCTGACTCCCAACAATAAATAAATCGAGGAAAACAGAGCAAAGTGAGGGCGCTATGCCAACTTAACGGTCTCATTTTTACTACGTTATACGGATATCTAGCGGGGACATAGACAGATTCAGTCCTTACATGTTGTTATGTTGTCAACCACTTGGTTTAAGATTTCGCCGGCCACAGTCTAGGATGCAGATTCCCCCTGTAATAATAGTGCTAAAATGAGCATGAGCTGATAAGAAGGTTTTAACAAAATTTGTTTGGGACAGCGTTTTTAGCTCGTTGAATATCGCTACCAAAAAAAGGGGTGTAACGTTGTTAGGATTTTGGTGGTCTTAGTCACGTAGTTTATGCTCATTACGAAATTGATATAATAACTATTCCTTAATGAGTAAATTGTTGAAAAAAGGTAATGAACAAGTAAAAGGTTTGTATGATTTATGGCATTGAATGGTGAGGTATTAGTATCTGGTTTGCAGTAACACCAAGTGAGAATCTGTACTTGCCAGGTAGAGTTTGTTCTTTAGAGAACTGTCTTAAGTTATTCTACTACCGCAGAGTACATTTATCGGATTGTTCGGGAGACTTCCCAGTTCTGAAAAGAGCTGTCCTGCCTTTAAAGGCAGTGGGCACTATTGGATATTACTCAAAATTGTTATTTTATGCATATGTTGAGATACACCAATTGTGAAGGCTGGTCTTTAAGATTAAACCAATAGTGTCCACTGCCTTTCAACTACTCTGGGCGGAATGTATAGACAATAAACTGTAAGTGACATATGTTAATAGGCCTACAACTCTAGCCAGAAAACGTACGTGGTATAAAGAGAAGCAAAGCAGATTTGGATAGTATAAAATGCATTTTAAGAGTCATTTCACTTCAAAGAACTGCAGTTATGGACAAAGATATTTTTACTTATTATCCCCCTTAGTTTGATTATAAACGCTTCTCAGATGGTGAATTCCTAAAGGGATTATTCTTTCTACCTGGACATTACTAGCACAGGAGTTTCGAGGATAACTCAAAAGAAAAAAACACACATGTTGAAATAAAATGTTTACAGTTGTACAACTCTAATATATAAATAATAGATGTTAAATTTGCATCGGGGATAGATAATATTATAGCACTGTATACTCAGTACTAACCCGAGTTTTGTGAAAAAAAAACAAGACTCGGGTGGGATTCGAAACCACGACCCATGACACTCTAGAGCAGTATCTTACCAACTAGACCACCGCGGTTGCCCGGTAGCTTGAGGCATTTCGAATCCTATGTTTTAGCAGCGGGTACTGCAAACAATTTAATATATGTTAAATTTGCATCGGGTGATCGGGGATAAAGAATATTAATTTGGTTTTTACCAACATATGTATACGGTTTTATACTATATGAATAAAACATTAAAACAGTCCAAAAACACCAAAGGATAACAAGGCCTTTAAATATCTATTTGTTGGATAATTGCGTGAGGTGGTAAGCGCCTAATTGGTTTTTTTTTCGTTTTTCTTTTTACACCAAACATATCAACCAAATATTAAAAGAAGTTGTCGCGACGACATAAATTATTATTTCATTTGTTTTTATATCTTCTTTATTAATTTATGTTTGGGAGTGTGCCTCTCTTTGCCGTCGATCTTTCTGATTAAATAAAACATACAACATGGAATAACAAAAATATTATCAAAATAAAAGACAAAAAGTTACTCTGCGATTTGTCAGGTATTCAGGAGCCGCGATTCGGGTTATTCCCCCATTGCAATGTATGGTCCGCGCAACACATACACCACTAACAGAGGCCCCTTACCGGCTTCCATATAGCACCCTTCTGGTATGACAACCGACTTCACAGTATATCCTTCCCTATCTCTCAACCCTAGCAGTCCTTGCCCCCCTCGCTCAGGGTAAACAAAGCGGCTCCCAAACCATACTGGTGTCTTTCCCAGTAATTAATGCCTTGTTTCGTATTATTGCGAGGGGCCGGGATCGAACTCGAGACCAGTGGCTCATACCAATCCGGAATTCAGAGACAGTACCAGCGCCTAACGAATCGCCCTAGCACGTTGGTGCTTGCCAGACCCGATTTTAATTCTTATAAGACAAAATGAATCCAGGTGCATTGTGGGGCATTCGTTTGATCACTGGGACGTGAACAGAAGACCATAGGATGCGTTATATAGTGTCCCTGACAGCACTACCAGATTAGTTCAGTGAGTTGTGGCGCAGTCACCGCCAAACTTCAGACGACGTGTCTGAGTTCGAATGCCGGCCTCGCCATTATAGGCATTGTTTTACATTGGAGAATACAAATTATAATTTTGTTTTACATGATTATGTAATTAATATTGCACACTTGTACTTGGTTTCTGGAGTATATTCGGAAATGTTTAGTTTTTACAAGGTTTTAATTTTAATATTTTTTTAAAGAAGTTAAAAAAAAGCCAGCGTAAGTGTACAACTCAATGCATGTAAATTTCAAAGATTTTACCAAATGACACTGGTTTCTTCCTTTTGTTTGTTACTATATCCAAGCTTGCTAAAGTGCCTTTTCTTACTACTGGCAGTGATCTACATATCTATGGGAAGCAAAGGCCAGACCAGTACAATGCTAAGTTCGGGCAACCTTTGATGATATCCAAAAAAGTTTGTTACGCTCCTTATGTGAACACGGTCCCTCACAGCAAATAAAAGTGTCAGTTAGGGGCCTCCTGAACAAACAAAAGTCAGGCAATATCCCTTGCATATAGGTTTTGATCAACTTTGACACGGCAGAAACAAAAATATTACAAGATAAATATATTAAAACGTGGTTCAAACTGTTAAGCTTTGTTTTGAATTATATTTTGTTCATGGGGTGAAAAAGGGGCAGGCAATATTCCTTCCATATTTATTTGGATACACTTATTTAACAGTAGAAAAACCCATGACAAAACAATATATTTTAAAACTTAATTCAACCTTTTATTTAGGCCTATTGTTTTATTTTGGTTATGAAACTAAAAGAAAGGCAAGCTTACGTGTACAATTCAAAATTTATTATGCTATTAATTTTCAAAACTGGTTTCTTCCTTTTTGTGTTATTATATCCTAGCTTGCTAAAGTGCCTTTTCGTACTACTAGCAGTGATCTACATATCTATGGGAAGCAAAGACTAGCTAGAAGGAACTGGCAACCACACCATTGTTTAAAAACAATACTTCGTCAATAGATGGCGTTCACAATGAACCAACAAGGCATACCACATCCGACAGGCTAACCCATAGGTGTTTACCTATTGCTGTACGATTTCGGAATTCTATCGATTGAATACTGCATAACCATGCCAACTGAAATCATCCTTTGTAGTATTACATAACAGACCGCAACCTTTTATCATATCCAAAAAAGTTTGTTGTACGGTCCCTATATGTGAACACGGTCCCTCGCATCAAATGAAAGTGTCAAATACTGAACAACAAAAGGCCAGGCAATATCCCTTTCATATAGGTTTGGATACATTTATTTAACAACAGAAAAAAAACAATGACAACAAAATATATTAAAACGTAGTTCAAGCTTTTATGAAAAAAAAACCAAAACAATAAATTATTATTATTATTATTTTTCATGAAATTTAAAATTTACGGGCAAGCGAACCGTACAATTCAATATTTGTGTATGCAGTTAATTTTAAAAGATTTTATCAAAGGACACTGGTTTCTTCCTTTTTTGTTATTCTATCCAATCCTGCCAAAGTGCCTTTTCGTACTACTGGCAGTGATCTACATATCTATGGGAAGCAAAGACTAGCTAGAAGGAACCGGCAACCACACCATTGTAACATTATATAACAGACCAGCCCAGTACAATGCTAAGTTCGGGCAATCTTTAGTCAAATCCGAAAAAGTTTGTTTTACGGTCCCTATATGTGAACACGGTCCCTTGCAGCAAATGAAAGTGTCAAATACTGAACCCCCCCCCCCCCCCAAAAAAGAAAAAAAGAAAAAACATCCCAGGCAATAGCCCTTTCATATAGGTTTAGTCAGGCAGCTTATGACCATATTTGAGATGGATGTGGACGTTCCGGACAAAAGCACCAAATTTTGTCCATGTGTTCCTTAATACCTAAGCTTTGCATTTTTGGTAGGAACCACCTCACCAAGACGTATTATGGCGGCCATCTTGGATTTCCAAGATGGCCGCCATTTAAAAACCTGTTTTTGCCAGTATCTCACCTCCTGAGTCACCTAGGATCACAATTATGGTGTCTAGATATACATTTCCATGGTCAAGGAATACATCTTCACCACTTAGCAAAGCAACAGTGCTTTATTTCCTTTGTATGGCGGCCATCTTGGATTTTTAAGAAGGTAACCATATGAAAAACCCATATTTGCCGGTATCTCGCCTCCAAAGTCACATAGAATCACAAATAGTGTGTCCAAATATATATTTCCATGGTCAATGGATCCAACTGTACCACTCAGAAGAGCAGCAGTGCCTTCTTTCTTTTATATAGCGGCCATCTTGGGTTTTCAAGATGGCCGCCATATGAAGAAAACACATATTTTATCAATATCTCACCTTCTAAATCACTTATAATCACAATTATGGTGACCAAATATACATTTTCATGGTCAAGGAATCTAACTGTACCATTTAGAAGAGCAGCAGTGCCTTCTTTGTTTTGGATGGCGGCCATCTTGGGTTTTCAAGATTAACGTCATGTGAAGAAAACCCATATTTTTTATCCATATCACACCTAAATCACTTATAATCACAATTACAATTGTAATTATGGTGACCAAATAATATACATTTTCATGGTCAAGGAATCCAACTGTACCATTTAGAAGAGCAGTGCTTTCTTTCTTTTATGTAGTGGCCATCTTGGGTTTTCAAGATGGCCGTCATAAGAAGACAAAAACGTATTTGCCAATATATCACCTTTAAGTCACTTAGAGTCACAATAATGGCTTCTTAATATATATTGTTATGGTCAAGGAGTGCAACTGTACCACTTGGCAAAGCAGGCCATCGATCACTTTCAATATTGCTGCCAAGTATAAACCCATTCAATATCTCACCTCCTTCGTTCGTTGATCTGGATCACAAATTTGATATTTGACAACTTGGGTCATACCCCACCTAGTACAACTGCAAAAGGTTAAATTTCATAGCACACTGGTCCAGACGTAGCAGGTGATTTGGTGGCATTGTCTTGGCCAGATAATAGTAGATATGGGCCAGGTATGATGTTAGATCTGAGCTAGGTCTGGCAACACAAGGTGAGATGTTGTTAGATCTGAGCCAGGTCTGGTTACACCAGGTGAGCATCTAGTGCACATTCTTGATTGGCTGTCGAGAGTCCATGTCTCGGCTCCTTACAGAAGTACAGACTCAACTGTGGCAACTGTTGATGTCACCGTGGAGACCTCACTCGCCTCATGCCATGAAGTGCCTTCCATGTCAAGACTCTCCTTACTCTTAAACTATGATACGTCTAGTGACCTTAAACATGTAAATGAAACAAAAGAGGGGTTGAGCCAGAAGAGAGGCAAAGGAGATCCCCAGATTATAAGTTGTTGCAGCATGCAACACGAGTTGCCTAAAAGATTGGAGTGACAGCAGAGTGAAAAAACCCACACATTCCAGTGACTGAGGATGGACTCTCGTTCGAAATATTGGCTGGAGTTCTGCAAGGCGACACGCTGGCTCCATTTCATTGCACTTGACTACGCCCTGAGACGAGCCCTCAAAGAACACGAGGATCTAGGCTTCACCATCACCCCAAGAAAGTTTAGAAGAATCGGCCTAGTGACCCTCTCCGACCTAGACTTCGCAGATGATATAGCCCTACTGTCTGACAACATCATAGAGGCGCAAGAGCTACTCAGCAGAGTTGAGTCGGAGTGTGAGAAGGTTGGTCTCCATCTCATTGCCAAGAAGACGGAGTATATGGTATACAACATTGGGGATCATGCTCCGCTAAAAGACCTTAGGAGGTGCATCACTAAAGGAGGTGGACGACTTCAAGTACCTCGGCTCCACGATGCAGAGAACAGAGAAAGACATCAAAGTCCATAAGGCGCTTGCATGGAAAGTCCTCCATGACATGAAGAAGATCTGGACATCTCAGCTCCCAAATGGTTTAAAGCTGAGATTCTTTCATGCGGTAATAGAAACCATCCTGCTGTATGTGTGTGAGTCTTGGACTCTCAACAAGGCGATGACCAAATCTATCAGTGGTTGCTACACCAGGATGCTACACCAGGATGCTACAGATGGCACAGAATGTCTCCTGGAGGGATCACATCACCAACCTTGAGCTGGTCACTGTCTACGGCACCCAGAGCTACCAGCCAATAAAGTCATCGTGTGGGAGCCCACTCACGGCAGGTGCGGCCCTAGAAGACCCACCAAGACTATGCTAAAGACCCTGCTTGAAGACGCAGAAGTAATCAACAAGGAGGAGCTAATCAGCTGTATGCAGGATAGAGTTGTGTGGCGTGTCAGACATAGAGCCTGACTCAAACATGCTGCAACGCGACAACTTGGGTCGACTGGGTGAGTGAGTGAGTGAGTTAGTCTATATGATGACAGCCAATTATTGGTTCCTGTGTGGACTTTTTTACCTGGTGCTTTCAAGGCCTTCATTAAACCTTAAAACTCCCAGATGGCCACCATAAAAAAGAAAACATTGCTGCTGTTCTATTTGTATGCGTTAGCCATGCAAATGTATGTATTTGACGTGACTTATAGGTTACATGTAGATCTTGAAAACCCAAGATAGCCACTATATATAACAAAGAAGGTACTGCTGCTCTTCTGAGTGGTACAATTAGATTCATTGACCATGATAATGTATATGTGGTCACCATAATTGTGGTTATAGGTGATTTAGAAGGTGAGATATTGATAAAATATGTGTTTTCTTCGTATGGCGGCCATCTTAAAAACCCAAGATGGCCGCTATATAAAAGAAAGAAGGCACTGCTGCTCTTCTGAGTGGTACAGTTGGATCCATTGACCATGGAAATATATATTTGGATACACTATTTGTGATTCTATGTGACTTTGGAGGCGAGATACCGGCAAATATGGGTTTTTCATATGGTTACCATCTTAAAAATCCAAGATGGCCGCCATACAAAGGAAATAAAGCACTGTTGCTTTTCTAAGTGGTGAAGATGTATTCCTTGACCATGGAAATGTATATCTAGACACCATAATTGTGATCCTAGGTGACTCAGGAGGTGAGATACTGGCAAAAACAGGTTTTTAAATGGCGGCCATCTTGGAAATCCAAGATGGCCGCCATAATACGTCTTGGTGAGGTGGTTCCTATCAAAAATGCAAAGCTTAGGTAATAAGGACCACGTGGACAAAATTTGGTGCTTTTGTCCGGAACGTCCACATCCGTTCGCTAAGCTGCCTGACTAGGTTTGGGTACATTTATTTAATGGCAGAATAAAACATGACAACAAAATATATTAAACGTAGATCAATCTGTTAAGAATAGAGACAAAAAAACATTAAAAGTTATTTTATTTTGTCATTAAATTTAAAATTTACGGGCAAGCTTAACTGTACAATTCAATATTTTTTTATGTAATTAATTTTCAAAGATTTTATCAATGGACACTGTTTTCTTCTATTTTTTGTTTTTATATCCAAGCCTGCCAAAGTGCCATTTCTTACTACTGGCAGTGATCTACATATCTATGGGAAACAAAGACTAGCTGGAAGGAACTGGCAACCACACCATTGTTCAAAAACAATACTTCGTCAATAGATGGCGTTCACAATGAACCAACAAGGCATACCACATCCGACAGGCTAACCCATAGGTGTTTACCTATTGCTGTACGATTTCGGAATTATATCGATTGAATACTGCATAACCATGCCAACTGAAATCATCCTTGGTTGTATTACATAACAGACCAGACCAGTACAATGCTAAGTTCAGGCATCCTTTGATCATATCCAAAAAAGTTTGTTGTACGGTCCCTATATGTGAACACGGTCCCTCACAGCAAATGAAAGTGTCAAATACTGAACCAAAAAAAAAAAAAAAAAAAAATCCAGGCAATAGCCCTTTCATATAGGTTTGGGTACATTTATTTAATGGCAGAATAAAACATGACAACAAAATACATTAAACGTAGTTCAATCTGTTAAGAATAGAGACACAAAAACATTAAAAGTTATTTTATTTTGTCATTAAATTTAAAATTTACGGGCAAGCTTAACTGTACAATTCAATATTTTTTTATGTAATTAATTTTCAAAGATTTTATCAATGGACACTGGTTTCTTCTATTTTTTGTTTTTATATCCAAGCCTGCCAAAGTGCCATTTCTTACTACTGGCAGTGATCTACATATCTATTGGAAGCAAAGACTAGCTAGAAGGAACTGGCAACCACACCATTGTAACATTATATAACAGACCAGACCAGTACAATGCTAAGTTCGGGCAACCTTTAATCATATCCACAAAAGTTTGTTGTACGGTCCCTATGTGAACACGGTCCCTCACAGCAAATAAAAGTGTCAGTAAGGGGCCTACTGAACAAACAAAAGTCAGGCAATATCCCTTGCATATAGGTTTTCATCAACTTTGACACGGCAGAAACAAAAATATTACAAGATAAATATATTAAAACGTGGTTCAAACTGTTCAGGTTTGTTTGAATTATATTTGCTAAGTTCGGGCAACCTTTGATCATATCCAAAAAAGTTTGTTGTACGGTCCTTACATGTGAACACGGTCCCTCGCAGCAAATGAAAGTGTCAAATACTGATCGAAAAGGGCCAGGCAATAGCCCTTTCATATAGGTTTGGGTACATTTATTTAACAACAGAAAAAAAAAACATTACAACAAAATATATTAAAACGTAGTTCAAGCTTTTATGAAAAAAAAAGACAAAAACAATAAATTACTATTATTGTTTTTTTCATGAAATTTAAAATTTACGGGCAAGCGAACCGTACAATTCAATATTTGTGTATGCAGTTAATTTTAAATGGACACTGGTTTCTTCCTTTTTTGTTATTCTATCCAATCCTGCCAAAGTGTCATTTCTTACTACTGGCAGTGATCTACATATCTATAGAAAACAAAGACTAGCTAGAAGGAACTGGCAACCACACCATTGTAACATTATATAACAGACCAGACCAGTACAATGCTAAGTTCGGCAACCTTTAATCATATCCAAAAAAGTTTGTTGTACGGTCCCTATATGTGAACACGGTCCCTATCAGCAAACGAAAGTGTCAAATACTGAACAAAAAAGGGCCAGGCAATAGCTCTTTCATAATAATATAGGTTTAGATACATTTATTTCGAGGCAGAAAAAAACACATGACAACAAATTATATTAAACCGTAGTTCAATTTTTTTTAAATTGAATAAAAAAAAAAAAAAACCGGAATTTAAAATTTACGGGCAAGCATAACTGTACAATTTTTGTGTATGCAATTATTTTTCAAAGATTATTATCCTAAAAAGATTGTTACGGTTCCTATGTGAACAGGGCCCCTCGCTGCAAAAAAAACGTTTTTAAAGAAGAGAGCACGCTCACATGTACAAATCTGTATTAACTTTGCAATAAATTTTAAGTTTTTATTTACAGAAATTGGTTCCCCTCTTTTAATGTTTTATCTGCTTTACAAAAAAGCACGCTTCTCTATAGCAATAATATTGTAACGCAAGTTTTTAAACGCTTTTCAACAATTTTATTAATGATTTATTTCCCTTTTCGGTGTAAACAAAGGTCATGTGTGATATTTATAGATGGAATGTGTTCTATCGAGGTTAAGGGTCAAAACACCTTAGCCAATCCATTAAGAAAAGACCAGCCAAAGTGTTTTTTTCCGTTCCCGTAGTGGTTGACATAGCTACGGGAAGCAATGACGAGCTGGCAGATGCACTTGGCAAACGGACCATTGTTAAAATACTTTTGCACTGGACGCTATTCACTATGAACCTATTGCATACCAAGCTAACCATAGGGTGATGTACGATTTCAGACTTGTACAGATTGACTACTACCATCAGAACATCAGAACAATGCCAACTGCAACCATCCTTTGTTGTATTATATAATTCCCATGTCTAGAATAATAGCAGTGACATTATGGGATTCTATGAGTCTACACATAGCCGTTAAGGCCCCTAAATTGTCACAGTCCCTAAACCATGTTGGAAAGTGATTGCAACCGAGGAAAGACAAGTCAAGCAGTTGTTTTCTAGACCATTCATTATGAACTAGATAAATCATTATTTGGCGCTTTCATATTGTAAAATTAAAAAATCTTGTTTGACTTACCACTTTAAGTACGTATCAACAGCAACCAACATGTCAATCCACTGAGCCACCATCGAAGCACCTTCCATCTTTCATTGCCGTCCCGTGTTCCTGACTGTAATAACAATAACACATACAGATTGTGAAGTTAGAACTAAGGGACCAGACGAATTTCTCTTTCAGCCTCGGTTTGATTACAATTGGTTTCAGAGTAGAGAAACAAAACAATATTGTGGCACTAGTTTCTAACCATCCGATTGCTATGTTTTTGAAGTAATAGACTTTTGCTGATGAACACATTTTTTTGTTTAATTTACCTTGATTTAATTTATGTTTAGGCATAAAAAACAAAGTTTGTCAAATACAAATTAAATCCTTCAGAATTACACACACGCATACGGTCGGCGTATAACCTATTACACATTAAAGTACATTTCCCTTTTCTTCATTTACTTCCGATACACAACAATCTTTGCACTCGTTACGCGAACCTTCAAATCGAGGCTGAGAGGAAAAAACAATGGAGGCCATGCTAAGGATTTCCCTTGGAATGAGATTTACCTCAAAGTCCAGATCACATTGGACCTTATGGGACTCCACCAACTTCTTGAACAAAAAGCACCGACAATGACAATGGGTAATGACCTAGTCCGGTGAGGGCGCTATGTCAGTTTAACGGTCACAAACAAGTACGACTATCTAGTCGAGACATCTAAATATTATTCGATTTTCTGCCCTAAGAATCCCAAAAAGCGACAGTATTTCCTTGACCGTTGGGGCCTGGAAGGTCGGTATGTCTGATGGGAAACTTAGCCGCTTCAAGATGATACGTATCTCAATCCGGACTTCTTGAAAAACAATTGCAAGAATGAACTGATACATTTAAGATTGTAAGCCAGAGTTTTTAATTCGTGGAGTAAGCTTAGCGATGGCAATAAAATACATGGTTTAATTTCACGATTCCGCTTACTGCGGAGCTATGCTTCTAAAAATGCTTAAATAATATTATACGCTGATGAGAAGGTATTGTTGACAAAGTGAATTGTTTTGGACAGTGTTTTAATCTGATAAACAGCGCTATACAACAAACTTTAGCGGCTCCACTGGGAATTTTCCTTACTAAGAAATTGCTATAATCATTTCGTGATAAAGCCAACGTGTAGTTTTTGCAACGCCACGTTCAGGATTTTGGTGGTCATAGTCTTGGACTTGGCAGGTCATGTGGAAAAAGAAGTATAGTTGTTAGCGTGGAAATACTCATAAATAGGGATATGGCCAGCGGGCACGTTGGACACTGCAACAGTTTTCTTATATTGTTGCACATTAATTAGCTTCTGTGTATTTTCTTCCACTCTGAAATTCTAGTTCTAAATTGGTGTATAAAGCGACTACGTCAATGGTTTGTTTAATGCTCGGCCCGTCGTTGCAACTAGCATCTTCTCAAGGGTAAACTTGGTTTAATATACTGAAAAATATATGTGTGAAGCTTGTTTGGACTGACAACAGTGCACAATAGAAACTGTGAGCAATTAAATAATAAAGAATTCCAGAATTTCAGTTCAACATCACATTGGTCATTGGACAACTCTATGACTCCCCACGACTAAAAAGAACAATACAAAATCGAGGATCACAGAGCAAAGTGAGGGCGCTATGCCAACTTAACGGTCTCATTTTTACTACGGACATAAACAGATTCAGTCCTTACATGTTGTGATGTTTTCATCCACTTGGTTTAAGATTTTACCGGCTACAGTCTAGGTTGCTAGATTGCCACTGTTATAAAAGTGCTAAACTATTAATTAATATGAGCTGATGAGAAGGTTTTGACAACACTGCTTTGGAAAGCGTTTTAGCCCGTTGAAACTTGCGACCAAAAAGGGGGGGGGGGGTCACGTTGTTTGGATTTTGGTGGTCATAGTCAAGTAGCTTTTTTATGATGTTTGATATTTCCAGTATTCTACTACAAAACATGTTTCTTTTGAAAGTATGATTAGACTACGTAAATTACTGAGGTTTGAACGAGCCCAAGCGCCGTGGTTTTTGCATTGTGTACGGCGTGAAGTCGGGCTGTGATAAGGGAGATCACGAAGTTTGACTCGTAGCTGACAGCTACCCCTTCTCATCAAATAATTTGAGGTTGTAAATAAAGGGATTTATAGCTTCTTCGGGAGATTATTATTGAAAATATTGGCAGCAAAATCATTACAATGAGGGCAATGTCAAACCATACACTTTCCGTGCACAAACACACGACATCAAGTGATACTGTTTAAACCCATTACTGGCAACGTCAGCCACCGGTAAGGTCTCATGTTACAAACTCTGGAATATTCTTCCTTTCCAGAATTATAGTTCTAATTTTGTGTATAACGAGACTAGTTAAATGGTTTGTTTTGTGCTCGGGCCGACGTTGCACGTAACCGTGTGCAAAGCTCGTTGGTTTACCCAATAGCATCTTCTCCAAGGTAAACTTGGTTTAATTTACTGGCAATTATTTTGTGTGAAGCTTGTTGGACTGGCAACAGTGTAAAATCGAAACTGTAAGCAATTAAATAATACAGAATGCAGAATTTCAGTTCAACATCACATTGGTCATTGTAGGACCCCTACAACTCTATGACTCCCTACGACTGAAAAGAACAACACAAAATTCGAGGATCACAGAGCAAAGTGAGGGCAACAGATTCAGTCCTTACATGTTGTGATGTTTTCATCCACTTGGTTTAAGATTTTACCGGCTACAGTCTAGGTTGCTAGATTGCCACTGTTATAAAAGTGCTAAACTATTAATTAACATGAGCTGATGAGAAGGTTTTGACAACACTGCTTTGGAAAGCGTTTAATCCCGTTGAAACTTGCGACCAAAAAGGGGGGGGGGAGTAACGTTGTTTGGATTTTGGTGGTCATAGTCAAGTAGCTTTTTTTATGATGTTTGATATTTCCAGTATTCTACTACAAAACAGGTTTCTTTTGAAAGTATGGTTAGACTACGTAAATTACTGAGCTTTGAGCGAGCCCAAGCGCCGTGGTTTTTGCATTGTGTACGGCGTGAAGTCGGGCTGTGATAAGGGAGATCGCGAAGTTCGACTCGTAGCTGACAGCTACCCCTTCTCATCAAATAATTTGAGGTTGTAAATAAAAGGATTTATAGCTTCTTCGGGAGATTAATATTGAAAGTATTGGCAGCAAAATCATTACAATGAGGGTAATGTAAAACCATACACTTTCCGTGCACAAACACATGACATCGAGTGATTATTGGTCAAACTGTTTAAACCCATTACTGGCAACGTCAGCCACCGGTAAGGTCTCATGTTACAAACTCTGGAATATTCTTCCTTTCCAGAATTATAGTTCTAATTTTGTGTATAACGAGACTAATTAAATGGTTTGTTTTATGCTCGGCCCGACGTTGCACGTAACCGTGTGCAAAGCTCGTTGGTTTACCCAATAGCATCTTCTCCAAGGTAAACTTGGTTTAATTTACTGGCAATTATTTTGTGTGAAGCTTGTTGGACTGGCAACAATGCAAAATCGAAACTGTGAGCAATTAAATAATATAGAATGCAGAATTTCAGTTCAACATCACATTGGTCTATGTAGGACCCCTACAACTCTATGACTCCCTACGACTGAAAAGAACAATACAAAATTCGAGGATCACAGAGCAAAGTGAGGGCGCTATGCCAACTTAACGGTCTCATTTTTACTACGGACATAAACAGATTCAGTCCTTACATGTTGTGATGTTTTCATCCACTTGGTTTACAATTTTATCCGGCTACAGTCTCGGTTGCTTGATTCCCACTGTTATAAAAGTGCTAAACTACGTATTAACATGAGCTGATGAGAAGGTTTTGACAACATTGCTTTGGAAAGCGTTTTAGCCCGTTGAAACTTGCGACCAAAAAAAGGGGGTGGGGTGAGTAACGTTGTTTGGATTTTGGTGGTCATTTTTTTGCTGTTTAAATATTTCCAGTATTCGTTATAAAAGAGGTTTATTTTGAAAGATCGGCTAGACTACCTAAATTACTGAGGTTTGGGCGAGCCCAAGCGCCGTGGTTTTTGCGTTGTGTACGGCGTGAAGTCGGGCTGTGATAAGGGAGATCGCGAAGTTGTCTGACAGCTTTCCCTTCTAATGAAACAATTTTAGGGTGTAAATAAAGGGATTTGCAGCTTCTTCGGAGATTTTTATTGAAAATATTGGCAGCAAAATCATTACAATGAGGGCAATGTCAAACCATATCCTTTCCGTGCATAAACACATGACATCGAGTGAATATTGGTCAAACTGTTTTAACCCATTACTGGCAACGTCAGCCACCGGTAAGGTCTCATGTTACAAACTCCGGAATATTCTTCCTTTCCAGAATTATAGTTCTAATTTTGTGTAACGAGACTTAGTAAAATGGTTTGTTTTGTGCTCGGCCCGACGTTGCACGTAACCGTGTGCAAAGCTCATTGGTTTGCCTAATAACATCTTCTCCAAGGTAAACTTGGTTTAATTTACTGGCAATTATTTGTGTGAAGCTTGTTTGGACTGGCAAAAGTGCACAATAGAAACTGTGAGCAATTAAATAATATAGAATTCCAGAATTTCAATTCAGCATCACATTGGTCATTGTAGGACCCCTACAACTCTATGACTCCCTACGACTGAAAAGAACAATACAAAAATCGAGGATCACGGAGCAAAGTGAGGGCGCTATGCCAACTTAACGGTCTCATTTTTACTACGGGCATAAACAGATTCAGTCCTTACATGGTGTAATGTGGTCATCCACTTGGTTTACAATTTTATCCGGCTACAGTCTAGGATGCTAGATTCCCACTGTTATAAAAGTGCTAAACTATTAATTAACATGAGCTGATGAGAATGTTTTGACATTATTGTTTTGGAAAGCGTTTTAGCCCGTTGAAACTTGCGACCAAAAAGAGGGGGGGGGGTGAGTAACGTTGTTTGGATTTTGGTGGTCATTTTTTTGCTGTTTAAATATTTCAAGTATTCGTCTCAAAAGAGGTTTATTTTGAAAGTTCGGCTAGACTACGTAAATTACTGTGGTTTGGGCGAACCCAAGCGCCGTGGTTTTTGCGTTGTGTACGGCGTGAAGTCGGGCTTTGATAAGGGAGATCGCGAAGTTGTCTGACAGCTTCCCCTTCTAATGAAACAATTTTAGGGTGTAAATAAAGGGATTTGCAGCTTCTTCGGAGATTTTTATTGAAAATATTGGCAGCAAAATCATTACAATGAGGGCAATGTCAAACCAAATCCTTTCCGTGCATAACACATGACATCGAGTGAATATTGGTCAAACTGTTTTAACCCATTACTGGCAACGTCAGCCACCGGTAAGGTCTCATTTTAGAAACTCCGGAATATTCTTCCTTTCCAGAATTATAGTTCTAATTTTGTGTAACGAGACTAAGTAAATGGTTTGTTTTGTGCTCGGCCCGACCTTGCACGTAACCGTGTGCAAAGCTCGTTGGTTTGCCTAATAGCATCTTCTCCAAGGTAAACTTGGCTTAATTTACTGGCAATTATTTGTGTGAAACTTGTTTGGACTGGCAACAGTGCACAATAGAAACTGTGAGCAATTAAATAAAATAGAATTCCACAATTATAGGACTCTTACAACTCTCTGACTCCCAACAATAAATAAATCGAGGAAAACAGAGCAAAGTGAGGGCGCTATGCCAACTTAACGGTCTCATTTTTACTACGTTATACAGGGTATCTAGCGGGGACATAGACAGATTCAGTCCTTACACATGTTGTATGTTGTCAACCACTTGATTTTAAGATTTCGCCGGCCACAGTCTAGGATGCTAGATTCCCCTTGTAATAATAGTGCTAAAATGAGCATGAGCTGATAAGAAGGTTTTAACAAAATTTGTTTGGGACAGCGTTTTTAGCTCGTTGAATATCGCTACCAAAAAAGGGGGGTGTAACGTTGTTAGGATTTTGGAGGTCTTAGTCACGTAGTTTATGCTCATTACGAAATTGATATAATAACTATTCCTTAATGAGTAAATTGTTGAACAAAGGTAATGAACAAGTAAAAGGTTTATATGATTTATGGCATTGAAGAGTGAGGTATTAGTATCTGGTTTGCAGTAACACCAAGTGAGAATCTGTACTTGCCAGTAAGAGTTTGTTCTTTAGAGAACTGTCTTAAGTTGTTCTACTACCGCGGAGTACATTTATCAGATTGTTCGGGAGACTTCCCAGTTCTGAAAAGAGCTGTCCTGCCTTTAAAGGCAGTGGGCACTATTGGATATTACTCAAAATTGTTATTTTATGCATATGTTGAGATACACCAATTGTGAAGGCTGGTCTTTAAGATTAAACCAATAGTGTCCACTGCCTTTCAACTACTCTGGGCGGAATGTATAGACAATAAACTGTAAGTGACATATGTTAATAGGCCTACAATTCTAGCCAGAAAACGTACGTGGTATAAAGAGAAGCAAAGCAGATTTGGATAGTATAAAATGCATTTTAAGAGTCATTTCACTTCAAAGAACTGCAGTTATGGACAAAGATATTTTTACTTATTATCCCCTTAGTTTGATTATAAACGCTTCTCAGATGGTGTATTCGTAAAGGGATTATTCTTTCTACCTGGACATTACCAGCACAGGAGTTTCCAGGATAACTCAAAAGAAAAAACACACATGTTGAAATCAAATGTTTACAGTTGTACAACTCTAATATATAAATAATAGATGTTAAATTTGCATCGGGGATAAATAATATTATAGCACTGTATACTCAGTACTAACCCGAGTTTTGTGAAAAAAAAATAACAAGACTCGGGTGGGATTCGAACCCACGACCCTTGACACTCTAGAGCAGTATCTTACCAACTAGACCACCGCGGTTGCCCGGTAGCTTGAGGCATTTCGAATCCTATGTTTTAGCAGCGGGTACTGCAAACAATTTAATCTATTTTAAATTTGCATCGGGTGATCGGGGATAAAGAATATTAATTTGTTTTTTACCAACATATGTATACGGTTTTATACTATATGAATAAAACATTAAAACAGTCCAAAAACACCAAAGGATAACAAGGCCTTTAAATATCTATTTTTTGGATAATTGCTTGAGGTGGTAAGCGCCTAATTGTTTTTTTTTACTTTTTTCTTTTTACACCAAACATATCAACCAAATATTAAAAGAAATTGTCGCGACGACATAAATTATTATTTCATTTGTTTTTATATCTTCTTTATTAATTTATGTTTGGGAGTGTGCCTCTCTTTGCCGTCGATCTTTCTGATTAAATAAAACATACAACATGGAATAACAAAAATATTATCAAAATAAAAGACAAAAAGTTACTCTGCGATTTGTCAGGTATTCAGGAGCCGCGATTCGGGTTATTCCCCCATTGCAATGTATGGTCCGCGCAACACATACACCACTAACAGAGGCCCCTTACCGGCTTCCATATAGCACCCTTCTGGTATGACAACCGACTTCACAGTATATCCTTCCCTATCTCTCAACCCTAGCAGTCCTTGCCCCCCTCGCTCAGGGTAAACAAAGCGGCTCCCAAACCATACTGGTGTCTTTCCCAGTAATTAATGCCTTGTTTCGTATTATTGCGAGGGGCCGGGATCGAACTCGGGACCAGTGGCTCATACCAATCCGGAATTCAGAGACAGTACCAGCGCCTAACGAATCGCCCTAGCACGTTGGTGCTTGCCAGATCCGATTTTAATTCTTATAAGGCAAAATAAATCCAGGTGCATTGTGGGACGGTCGTTTGATGACTGGGACGTGAACAGAAGACCATAGGATGCGTTATATAGTGTTCCCTGACAGAACTACCGGCCTAGCTCAGTGAGTTGTGGCGCAGTGACCGCCAAACTTCAGACGACGTGTCTGAGTTCGAATGCCGGCATCGCCATAATAGGCATTGTTTTACATTTTAAATTATAATATTTATTTTTTTAATTGTTACAAATTTCAGTGTATTACAACAACACATGACCACACTGGAGAATAAAAATCATAATTTTTTTTACACGATAAAGTAATTAATATTGCACACTTGTACTTGGTTTCTGGAGTATATTCGGAAATGTTTAGTTTTTACAAGGTTTTAATTTTAATATTTTTTTTAAAGAAGTTAAAAAAAGACAAGCGTAAGTGTACAACTCAATGCATGTAAATTTCAAAGATTTTACCAAATGACACTGGTTTCTTCCTTTTGTTTGTTACTATATCCAAGCTTGCTAAAGTGCCCTTTCTTACTACTGGCAGTGATCTACATATCTATGGGAAGCAAAGGCCAGACCAGGTCAATGCTAAGTTCGGGCAACCTTGATATCCAAAAAAGTTTGTTACGCTCCTTATGTGAACACGGTCCCTCACAGCAAATAAAAGTGTCAGTTAGGGGCCTACTGAACAAACAAAAAGTCAGGCAATATCCCTTGCATATAGGTTTTCATCAACTTTGACACGGCAGAAACAAAAATATTACAAGATAAATATATTAAAACGTGGTTCAAACTGTTAAGCTTTGTTTTGAATTATATTTTGTTCATGGGGTGAAAAAGGGGCAGGCAATCTTCCTTCCATATTTATTTGGATACACTTATTTTACAGTAGAAAAAACCCATGACAAAACAATATATTTTAAAACTTAATTCAACCTTTTATTTAGGCCTATTGTTTTATTTTTTTTTTTTATGAAACTAAAATAAAGGCAAGCTTAAGTGTACAATTCAAAATTTATTATGCTATTAATTTTCAAAGATTTTATCAATGAGAACTGGTTTCTTCCTTTTTGTGTTATTATATCCTAGCTTGCTAAAGTGCCTTTTCGTACTACTAGCAGCGATCTACATATCTATGGGAAGTAAAGACTAGCTAGAAGGAACTGGCAACCACAACATTGTTTAAAAACAATACTTCGTCAATAGATGGCGTTCACAATGAACCAACAAGGCATACCACATCCGACAGGCTAACCCATAGGTGTTTACCTATTGCTGTACGATTTCGGAATTCTATCGATTGAATACTGCATAACCATGCCAACTGAAATCATCCTTTGTAGTATTACATAACAGACCAGACCAGTACAATGCTTAGTTCGGGCAACCTTTAGTCATATCCAAAAAAGTTTGTTGTACGGTCCCTATATGT
The DNA here is from genome assembly GCF_032118995.1 of Asterias amurensis. Lineage (NCBI taxonomy): Eukaryota > Metazoa > Echinodermata > Asteroidea > Forcipulatida > Asteriidae > Asterias > Asterias amurensis. Next base: position 8,744,852 of record NC_092651.1, read on the forward strand.
GAACACGGTCCCTCACAGCAAATGAAAGTGTCAAAAACTGAACCAAAAAAAAAAAAAAAGTACAGGCAATAGCCCTTTCATATAGGTTTGGGTACATTTATTTAATGGCAGAATAAAACATGACAACAAAATATATTAAACGTAGTTCAATCTGTTAAGAATAGAAAGAAAAAACAAATAAAAGTTATTTTATTTTGTCATGAAATCTAAAATTTACGGGCAAGCTTAACTGTACAATTCAATATTTTTGTATGCAATTATTTTTCAAAGATTTTATCAATGGACACTGGTTTCTTCTATTTTTTGTTTTTATATCCAAGCCTGCCAAAGTGCCATTTCTTACTACTGGCAGTGATCTACATATCTATTGGAAGCAAAGACTAGCTAGAAGGAACTGGCAACCACACCATTGTAACATTATATAACAGACCAGACCAGTACAATGCTAAGTTCGGGCAACCTTTGATCATATCCAAAAAAGTTTGTTGTACGGTCCTTACATGTGAACACGGTCCCTCGCAGCAAATGAAAGTGTCAAATACTGATCGAAAAGGGCCAGGCAATAGCCCTTTCATATAGGTTTGTGTACATTTATTTAACAACAGAAAAAAAACCATTACAACAAAATATATTAAAAAGTAGTTCAAGCTTTTATGAAAAAAAAAAGACAAAAACAATAAGCTACTATTATTATTTTTTTCATGAAATTTAGAATTTACGGGCAAGCAAACCGTACAATTCAATATTTGTGTATGCAGTTAATTTTAAATGGACACTGGTTTCTTCCTTTTTTGTTATTCTATCCAATCCTGCCAAAGTGTCATTTCTTACTACTGGCAGTGATCTACATATCTATAGAAAACAAAGACTAGCTAGAAAGAACTGGCAACCACACCATTGTAGCATTATATAACAGACCAGACCAGTACAATGCTAAGTTCGGGCAACCTTTAATCATATCCAAAAAGTTTGTTGTACGGTCCCTATATTTGAACACGGTCCCTATCAGCAAACGGAAGTGTCAAATACTGAACGAGAAAGGGCCAGGCAATAGCCCTTTCATAATAATATAGGTTTAGAGGCAGAACAAAACACATGACAACAAATTATATTAAAACGTAGTTAAAATTTTTTTTCAAATTGAATAAAAAAAAAGAAAATGAAATTTAAAATTTACGGGCAAGCATAACTGTACAATTTTTGTGTATGCAATTATTTTTCAAAGAATATTATCCTAAAAAGATTGTTACGGTTCCTATGTAAACAGGGTCCCTCGCTGCAAAAAAAAAAAAACGTTTTTAAAGAAGAGAGCACGCTCACATGTACAAATCTGTGTTAATTTCGCAATAAATTTTAAGTTTTTATTTACAGACATTGGTTCCCCTCTATTAATGTTTTATCTGCTTTACAAAAAAGCACGCTTCTCTATAGCAATAATATTATAACGCAAGTTTTTAAACGCTTTTCAACAATTTTATTAATGATTTATTTCCCTTTTCGGTGTAAACAAAGGTCATGGGTGATATTTATAGAATGAATGTGTTCTATCGAGGTTACGGGTTAAAACACCTTAGCCAATCCATTAAGAAAAGACCAGGCAAAGTGACTTTTCTGTTCTCGCAGTGGTTGACATAGCTATGGGTACAATGACGAGCTGGCAGAAGCACTTGGCAAACGGACCATTGTTAAAATACTTTTGCACTGGATGCTATTCACTATGAACCTATTGCATACCAAGCTAACCATAGGGTGATGTACGATTTCAGACTTGTACAGATTGACTACTACCATCAGAACATCAGAACAATGCCAACTGCAACCATCCTTTGTAGTATTATACAATTCACATGTCTAGAATAATAGCAGTGTCATTATGGGATTCTATGAGTCTACACATAGCCGTTAAGGCCCCTAAATTGTCACAGCCCTAAACGCATGTTGGAAAGTGATTGCAACCGAGGAAAGACAAGTCAAGCAGTTGTTTTCTAGACCATTCATTATTGACTAGATAAATCATTATTTGGCGATTTCATATTGTAAAATTAAAAAATCTTGTTTGACTTACCACTTTAAGTACGTATCAACAGCAACCAACATGTCAATCCACTGAGCCACCATCGAAGCACCTTCCATCTTTCATTGCCGTCCCGTGTTCCTGACTGTAATAACAATAACACACACAGATTGTGAAGTTAGAACTAAGGGACCAGACGAATTTCTCTTTCAGCCTCGGTTTGATTACAATTGGTTTCAGAGTAGAGAAACAAAACAATATTGTGGCACTAGTTTCTAACTATCCGATTGGTTTGTTTTTAAAGTAAGAATACTAGAAGTAAATTTGCCAAGTTTAACCTTACATTTGAATAGAATATTTCTTGTATTGCAACCTAGTAAGAGGGAAAGCCAATAAAGGTTTATCCATTAACATTACATTAAAAAAAAAACACATGAAAATAGAAGGCCTACCACATGAGTTTACATCTTGGTAAAACGAATAAGAATATGAAGGGGGTCGCCCAGTATTAATTTGTTGATGAGCACAATTATTGTGAACTTTATTTTGTTTTGTTTTCTTCTGAGGCGTGAACAAGAAGTTTGTCAGGTACAAGTTAAATCCTACAGAAATACACACACGCATATCAGTCGGCATATAACCTATTACACAATACAAACTACATTTCCCTTTTCTTCATTTACTTCTAAGAAACAACAATCTTTGCACTCGTTATGCGAAACTTCATATCGAGGCTGAGAGTAGAAAACAATGGAGGCCATGCTAAGGATTTCCCTTGGAATGAGATTTAATTCAAACTCCAAATCACATTGGACCTTATGGGACTCCACCAACTTCTTGAACAAAAAGCACCGACAATGACAATGGGTAATGAGTTAGCCCGGTGAGGGCGCTATGTCAGTTTAACGGTCACAAACAAGTACGACTATCTAGCCGAGACATCTAATTATTCGATTTTCTGCCCGAGAATCTCAAAAAGCGACAGTAATTCCTTGACCGTGAGTAAGGGGGCCTGGAAGGTTGGTATGTCTGACGGGAAACTTAGCCGCTTCAAGATGATACGTATCTCCATCCGGACTTCTTGAAATTAAACAATTGCAAGAATGAAATGATACATTTAAGATTGTAAGCCAGAGTTTTTAATTCGTGGAGTCAGCTTAACGATGGCAATAAAATACATGGTCTAATTTCACGATTCCGCTTACTGTGGAGCTATGCAGGGACGTACATTCAAGTATAATATATGTTAATGTATGTCAACGCCTTGTTTAGGGTTTACCGGCTACAGTCTAGCATACCTGTTTCCCCTACTCGTCTAAAAATGCTTAAATAGTATTATACGCTGATGAGAAGGTATTGTTGACAAAGTGAATTGTTTGGGACAGTGTTTTAATCTGATAAACAGCGCTATACAACAAACTTTAGCGGCTCCACTGGGAATTACTTTACGACTTTGACGGACAGTGTCAGGAACTTAGTTTTTTCCTTACTAAGAAATTGCTATAATCATTTCGTGATGAAAGCAACAATTGTGTAATTTTTGCAACGCCACGTTCAGGATTTTGGTGGTCATAGTCTTGGACTTGGCAGGTCATGTGGAAAAAGAAGTATAGTTGTTAGCGTGGAAATACTCATAAATAGGGATAGGGCCAGCGGGCACGTTGGACACTGCAACAGTTTTCTTATATTGTTGCACATTAATTAGCTTCTGTGTATTTTCTTCCACTCTAGAATTCTAGTTCTAAATTGGTGTATAAAGCGACTACGTCAATGGTTTGTTTAATGCTCGGCCCGTCGTTGCAACTAGCATCTTCTCAAGGGTAAACTTTGTTTAATTTACCGAAAAATATATGTGTGAAGCTTGTTTGGACTGGCAACAGTGCACAATAGAAACTGTGAGCAATTAAATAATATAGAATTCCAGAATTTCAATTCAACATCACATTGGTCATTGGACAACTCTATGACACCCAACCACTGAAAAGAACAATACAAAAATCGAGGATCACAGAGCAAAGTGAGGGCGCTATGCCAACTTAACGGTCTCATTTTTACTATGGACATAAACAGATTCAGTCCTTACATGTTGTGATGTTGTCATCCACTTGGTTTAAGATTTTACCGGCTAGGTTGCTAGATTCCCATTGTTATAAAAGTGCTAAACTATTAATTAACATGAATAAGGTTTTGACAACACTGTTTTGGAAAGCGTTTTAGCCCGTTGAAACTTGCGACCAAAAAGGGGAGGGGGGTAACGTTGTTTGGATTTTTTATGGTCATTCAAGTAGCTTTTTTTATGATGTTTGATATTTCCAGTATTCTACTACAAAACAGGTTTCTTTTGAAAGTATGGTTAGACTACGTAAATTACTGAGGTTTGAGCGAGCCCAAGCGCCGTGGTTTTTGCATTGTGTACGGCGTGAAGCCGGGCTGTGATAAGGGAGATCGCGAAGTTCGACTCGTAGCTCACAGCTACCCCTTCTCATCAAATAATTTGAGGTTGTAAATAAAGAGATTTATAGCTTCTTCGGGAGATTATTATTGAAAATATTGGCAGCAAAATCATTACAATGAGGGCAATGTAAAACCATACACTTTCCGTGCATAAACACATGACATCGAGTGATTATTGGTCAAACTGTTTAAACCCATTACTGGCAACGTCAGCCACCGGTAAGGTCTCATGTTACAAACTCTGGAATATTCTTCCTTTCCAGAATTATAGTTCTAATTTTGTGTATAACGAGACTAAGTAAATGGTTTGTTGTATGCTCGGCCCGACGTTGCACGTAACCGTGTGCAAAGCTCATTGGTTTGCCTAATAGCATCTTCTCCAAGGTAAACTTGGTTTAATTTACTGGCAATTATTTTGTGTGAAGCTTGTTGGACTGGCAACAGTGTAAAATCGAAACTGTGAGCAATTAAATAATATAGAATGCAGAATTTCAATTCAACATCACATTGGTCATTGTAGGACCCCTACAACTCTATGACTCCCTTTGAACATTGCATCGTTACTCTCAACAACTCCATCCAACTTATCGGCATATATCGTCCACCTCCGTCACGTGCAAATGGGCTGAAAACATCTGAATTTTTGGACGAGCTTGAAACCTTTCTCGACGAGAAGTTGGTCACTCCTTACAAAACTGCCATACTAGGTGATTTCAATGTTCATGTTGACTCACTTGATAACCGGGACTCCAATAAGTTCGCCAAGATCGTTTCCAATGCAGGTTTTATTCAGCACGTCAACGGCCCAACACACAAGCATGGGCATACCCTGGACCTAGTTATGTCTCGTGATGATGAAGATCTAATCCACGAAGTTCAAGTTGACCCCTTGCTTCACTCTGATCACCACGTAGTGAAATGTACCATCTTGTGTGCCAAGCCTCCACCACTGAAGATCTCAACTACATTTCGTGAGTATGGCAAGATGGACCACGAGCGCTTTGCAGAGCTTCTTCATGACCGGTTCACAGTCTTTCCGGATAGTACCAACCCTAACATTCTCACAGAGTCTTACTGTTCAATAACTTCTACCGTCCTTGACGAAGTTTGTCCCTTTGTGACCAGAGAACGTACCGTCAAACCCAAACTCCCATGGTACAACAACTCCATCCATACTGAAAGGCGTGTTCGACGTCGGCTTGAACGGAAATGGAAAAAGAGCAACTCAGCGTTTGACGAACAAGCCTTCCGTTCTCAAAAGGAACATGTTAACAAACTGATCACTGATTCTAAGATTATGTACTTTTCCGATAAATGTACCAATTGTAATATCAAAGATATGTATGCCATAATTAATGTTCTTCTTAACAAGACTGCTCAAGTTTTACCTGAATGTGATTCTAACACAAAGCTTGCTGACAACTTTCTGTCCTTTTTCAAGGACAAGGTTGATACCATACGCTCCAATGTCAGTTCACACCCTGATACCAATGTCATTGTTCCTAAACAGACTTCCACTGTCTTTTGTATGCCAGAATTTGAGCAGCTTACTTGTGACGCCGTTAAACAAATTATCATGCGTCTTTCAAACAAATCTTGCTCATTGGACACCTTACCATCCTGGTTGGTTAAAAACAATCTATCCACTCTTCTCCCGGTTATCACAAAGATTGTTAATGCTTCCCTCTCATCTGGTATATTCCCGTCCAATCTTAAACACTCTGTAATTACTCCTGTACTTAAGAAGAGTTCTCTTGACCGTAATGATCTTAAGAGTTACCGTCCTGTAGCCAATGTACCCTTTTTGTCCAAGGTCATAGAGAAGGTGGCAACATGTCAAGTAATTAACCATGTGGACAGCTACACACTAGGGGAACAGTTCCAGTCTGCTTACAAGCGCTTTCATAGCACTGAGACTGCCCTCCTTCGGGTGAAAAATGACATTCTTCGTTCCCTTGATAAAAGTAAAGCTGTTCTCTTGGTGTTGCTTGACATGTCTGCCGCCTTTGACACGGTTGACCACGACATTCTCCTCCAGAGACTTCATACTCAATTTGGAATAAGCAGTACGGTCAATACTTGGTTCAGCACTTATATCAAAAACCGTACCACCAAAGTTTCGATAAAAGGCGATTTCTCAAGACATCATATCTTTACCTATTCCATACCTCAGGGGTCCATAGTAGGTCCGTTGGCTTTCATTTTGTACACCAATCCCATTGGCGAGATCATTCGTCAACATGGTATCTCATTTCATGAATACGCTGATGATATTCAGCTTTATGCTGAGTTTGACCCTAAGTCTGAAGGTGATCGTCAGCGTGTACTCAGCAAATTATCATCATGTGTGCTTGCCATCAACAAATGGATGGCTCAAAACATGCTTCAGCTGAACCAGGGAAAGACGGAGTTTATTGTTTTTGCGAACAGTCATGTTTTATCCACTCTCCCTAATCTTGAACTAATATTGGCCGACTTTACAATTCCTGCTTCCACATCTGTTAAGAACCTAGGAGTCTCGCTTGATTGTTCTCTGAATATGTCTCATCACATTAGCTCTGTATGTAAAACTGTTAATTTCCACATACGTAATCTATGGCGTATTCGCCGGTTTATTACACAAAGCGCTTGCCATCATGCCGTCAGAAGTCTGGTCTTGTCCCGTCTTGACTATGCCAACTCTCTTTTGGTAGGTGCCCGCGAAAATGACCTCGCTCGACTCCAGCGTCTACAAAACAAGGCCGCTCGGCTAGTATTTGCGTGTGGCCGTGACCAGCCTTCTGCCGGCCTGATTGCATCGCTGCATTGGCTCCCTGTTAAAGAACGTATCAACTTCAAAATTTTCACTCATGTATACAAAATCCTCCACACCCAATCTCCATCATATCTGGTTGAACTTGTTCATTCCCAAAACTCCAATACTGCTGATGAATACAGGCAACGACTCCGCTCATCAGCTGATCAGACCCGGCTTTCCGTTCCTAGAACTAGACGGAAAGCTGGGGATAGCTCATTCTCCATAGCTGCCCCTCGCCTATGGAATGAGCTCCCCGCGGGTCTGAGAGAGGCGATCTCGTTGCCTGTTTTCAAAAGCCTCCTCAAGACATTTCTTTTTCCCCACCCATCCTAGTTTGTTTGTTTTTCTTTTGTTTTGTTGTCATAGTCTCATGTAAAGCGCTCTGTTCTCCGTAGAGCGCTATATAAATGTTTCATATTATTATTATTATTATTATTATTACGACTGAAAAGAACAATACAAAAATCGAGGATCACGGAGCAAAGTGAGGGCGCTATGCCAACTTAACAGTCTCATTTTTACTACGGACATAAACAGATTCAGTCCTTACATGGTGTGATGTTGTCATCCACTTGGTTTAAGATTTTACCGGCTACAGTCTAGGATGCTAGATTCCCCCTGTAATAAAATAGTGCTAAAATAAGCATAAGCTGATGAGAAGGTTTTGACCATTATTTGTTTGAGACAGCGTTTTTAGCTCGTTCAAACTCGCGACCAAAAAAGAGGGGGGGGGGGGGTGAGTGTGGGGGTAACGTTGTTTGGATTATGGTGGTCATAGTCAAGTAGTTTTTTTTTGTGTGACAAAGATTCAAATAACATTTGTTGTTTGATAATTCCAGTATTCTACAACAAAAGAGGTTTCTTTTGACAGTATGGCTAGACTACGGAAATTGCTGAGGTTGGAGCGAGCTCAAGCGCCGTGGTTTTTGCGTTGTGTACGGCGTGAAGTTGGGCTGTGATAAGGGAGATCGCGAAGTTGTCTGACAGCTATCCCTTCTAATAAAATAATTTCAGGTTGTAAATAAAGGGATTTGCAGCTTCTTCGGGAGATTTTTATTGAAAATATTGGCAGCAAAATCATTACAATGAGGGCAATGTAAAACCATATAATTTCCGTGCACAAACACATGTCATCGAGTGAACATTGGTAAATATGTGTTAACCCATTACTGGCAACGTCAGCCACCGGTAAGGTCTCATGTTACAAACTCCGGAATATTCTTCCTTTCCAGAATTATAGTTCTAATTTTGTGTAACGAGACTAAGTAAATGGTTTGTTTTGTGCTCGGCCCGACGTTGCACGTAACCGTGTGCAAAGCTCATTGGTTTGCCTAATAGCATCTTCTCCAAGGTAAACTTGGTTTAATTTACTGGCAATTATTTGTGTGAAGCTTGTTTGGACTGGCAAAAGTGCACAATAGAAACTGTGAGCAATTAAATAATATAGAATTCCAGAATTTCAATTCAGCATCACATTGGTCATTGTAGGACCCCTACAACTCTATGACTCCCTACGACTGAAAAGAACAATACAAAAATCGAGGATCACGGAGCAAAGTGAGGGCGCTATGCCAACTTAACGGTCTCATTTTTACTACGGGCATAAACAGATTCAGTCCTTACATGGTGTAATGTGGTGATCCACTTGGTTTACAATTTTATCCGGCTACAGTCTAGGATGCTAGATTCCCACTGTTATAAAAGTGCTAAACTATTAATTAACATGAGCTAATGAGAAGGTTTTGACATTATTGTTTTGGAAAGCGTTTTAGCCCGTTGAAACTTGCGACCAAAAAGGGGGGGGGGGGGTGAGTAACGTTGTTTGGATTTTGGTGGTCATTTTTTTGCAGTTTAAATATTTCCAGTATTCGTCTCAAAAGAGGTTTATTTTGAAAGTTCAGCTAGACTACGTAAATTACTGTGGTTTGGGCGAGCCCAAGCGCCGTGGTTTTTGCGTTGTGTACGGCGTGAAGTCGGGCTTTGATAAGGGAGATCGCGAAGTTGTCTGACAGCTTCCCCTTCTAATGAAACAATTTTAGGGTGTAAATAAAGGGATTTGCAGCTTCTTCGGAGATTATTATTGAAAATATTGGCAGCAAAATCATTACAATGAGGGCAATGTCAAATCAAATCCTTTCCGTGCATAACACATGACATCGGGTGAATATTGGTCAAACTGTTTTAACCCATTACTGGCAACGTCAGCCACCGGTAAGGTCTCATTTTAGAAACTCCGGAATATTCTTCCTTTCCAGAATTATAGTTCTAGTTTTGTGTAACGAGACTTAGTAAATGGTTTGTTTTGTGCTCGGCCCGACGTTGCACGTAACCGTGTGCAAAGCTCATTGGTTTGCCTAATAGCATCTTCTCCAAGGTAAACTTGGTTTAATTTACTGGCAATTATTTGTGTGAAACTTGTTTGGACTGGCAACAGTGCACAATAGAAACTGTGAGCAATTAAATAAAATAGAATTCCACAATTATAGGACTCTTACAACTCTCTGACTCCCAACAATAAATAAATCGAGGAAAACAGAGCAAAGTGAGGGCGCTATGCCAACTTAACGGTCTCATTTTTACTACGTTATACAGGGTATCTAGCGGGGACATAGACAGATTCAGTCCTTACACATGTTGTATGTTGTCAACCACTTGATTTTAAGATTTCGCCGGCCACAGTCTAGGATGCTAGATTCCCCTTGTAATAATAGTGCTAAAATGAGCATGAGCTGATAAGAAGGTTTTAACAAAATTTGTTTGGGACAGCGTTTTTAGCTCGTTGAATATCGCTACCAAAAAAGGGGGGTGTAACGTTGTTAGGATTTTGGTGGTCTTAGTCACGTAGTTTATGCTCATTACGAAATTGATATAATAACTATTCCTTAATGAGTAAATTGTTGAACAAAGGTAATGAACAAGTAAAAGGTTTATATGATTTATGGCATTGAATAGTGAGGTATTAGTATCTGGTTTGCAGTAACACCAAGTGAGAATCTGTACTTGCCAGTAAGAGTTTGTTCTTTAGAGAACTGTCTTAAGTTGTTCTACTACCGCGGAGTACATTTATCAGATTGTTCGGGAGACTTCCCAGTTCTGAAAAGAGCTGTCCTGCCTTTAAAGGCAGTGGGCACTATTGGATATTACTCAAAATTGTTATTTTATGCATATGTTGAGATACACCAATTGTGAAGGCTGGTCTTTAAGATTAAACCAATAGTGTCCACTGCCTTTCAACTACTCTGGGCGGAATGTATAGACAATAAACTGTAAGTGACATATGTTAATAGGCCTACAACTCTAGCCAGAAAACGTACGTGGTATAAAGAGAAGCAAAGCAGATTTGGATAGTATAAAATGCATTTTAAGAGTCATTTTACTTCAAAGAACTGCAGTTATGGACAAAGATATTTTTACTTATTATCCCCCTTAGTTTGATTATAAACACTTCTTAGATGGTGTATTCGTAAAGGGATTATTCTTTCTACCTGGACATTACTAGCACAGGAGTTTCCAGGATAACTCAAAAGAAAAAACACACATGTTGAAAAAAAAAATGTTTACAGTTGTACAACTCTAATATATAAATAATAGATGTTAAATTTGCATCGGGGATAGATAATATTATAGCACTGTATACTCAGTACTAACCCGAGTTTTGTGAAAAAAAAATAACAAGACTCGGGTGGGATTCGAACCCACGACCCTTGACACTCTAGAGCAGTATCTTACCAACTATCCACCGCGGTTGCCCGGTAGCTCGAGGCATTTCGAATCCTATGTTTTAGCAGCGGGTACTGCAAACAATTTAATATATGTTAAATTTGCATCGGGTGATCGGGGATAAAGAATATTAATTTGGTTTTTACCAACATATGTATACGGTTTTATACTATATGAATAAAACATTAAAACAGTCCAAAAACACCAAAGGATAACAAGGCCTTGAAATATCTATTTGTTGGATAATTGCTTGAGGTGGTAAGCGCCTAATTGTTTCTTTTTTTCTTTTCTTTTTTTACACCAAACATATCAACCAAATATTAAAACAAATTGTCGCGACGACATAAATTATTATTTAATTTGTTTTCATATCTTCTTTATTAATTTATTTTTGGGAGTGTGCCTCTCTTTGCCGTCGATCTTTCTGATTAAATAAAACATACAACATGGAATAATAAAAATATTATCAAAATAAAAGACAAAAAGTTACTCTGCGATTTGTCAGGTATTCAGGAGCCGCGATTCGGGTTATTCCCCCATTGCAATGTATGGTCCGCGCAACACATACACCACTAACAGAGGCCCCTTACCGGCTTCCATATAGCACCCTTCTGGTATGACAACCGACTTCACAGTATATCCTTCCCTATCTCTCAACCCGAGCAGTCCTTGCCCCCCTCGCTCAGGGTAAACAAAGCGGCTCCCAAACCATACTGGTGTCTTTCCCAGTAATTAATGCCTTGTTTCGTATTATTGCGAGGGGCCGGGATCGAACTCGGGACCAGTGGCTCATACCAATCCGGAATTCAGAGACAGTACCAGCGCCTAACGAATCGCCCTAGCACGTTGGTGCTTGCCAGATCCGATTTTAATTCTTATAAGGCAAAATAAATGCAGGTGCATTGTGGGACGGTCGTTTGATCACTGGGACGTGAACAAAAGACCATAGGATGCGTTATATAGTGTCCCCTGACAGCACTACCAGATTAGCTCAGTGAGTTGTGGCGCAGTGACTGCCAAACTTCAGACGACGTGTCTGAGTTCGAATGCCGGCCTCGCCAAATAAGCATTGTTTTACATTTTAAACTATAATATTTAATTTTTTAATTGTTACAAATTTCAGTGTATTACAACAACACATGACCACACTGGAGAATAAAAATTATAATTTTTTTTTAACATGATTATGTAATTAATATTGCCCACTTGTACTTGGTTTCTGGAGTATATTCGGAAATGTTTAGTTTTTACAAGGTTTTAATTTTAACATTTTTTTAAAGAAGTTAAAAAAAGACAAGCGTAAGTGTACAATTCAATGCATGTAATTTTCAAAGATTTTACCAATTGACACTGGTTTCTTCCTTTTTTGTTACTATATCCAAGCTTGCTAAAGTGCCTTTTCTTACTACTGGCAGTGATCTACATATCTATGGGAAGCAAAGACCAGACCAGTACAATGCTAAGTTCGGGCAACCTTTGATGATATCCAAAAAAGTTTGTTACGCTTCTCATGTGAAAACGGTCCCTCACAGCAAATCAAAGTGTCAGTTAGGGGCCTACTGAACAAACAAAAGTCAGGCAATATCCCTTGCATATAGGTTTTGATCAACTTTGACACGGCAGAAACAAAAATATTACAAGATAAATATATTAAAACGTGGTTCAAACTGTTAAGCTTTGTTTTGAATTATATTTTGTTCATGAAGAGAAAAAGGGGCAGGCAATATTCCTTCCATATTTATTTGGATACACTTATTTTACAGTAGAAAAAACCGTGACAAAACAATATATTTTAAAACTTAATTCGACCTTTTATTTAGGCCTATTGTTTTAATTTGTTTATGAAACTAAAAGAAAGGCAAGCTTAAGTGTACAATTTAATAGTTATTATGCTATTAATTTTCAAAGATTTTATCAATGGACACTGGTTTCTCCTAGTTTTTGTTTTTATATCCAAGCCTGCCAAAGTGCCATTTCTTACTACTGGCAGTGATCTACATATCTATTGGAAGCAAAGACTAGCTAGAAGGAACTGGCAACCACACCATTGTAACATTATATAACAGACCAGACCAGTACAATGCTAAGTTCGGGAAACCTTTAATCATATCCACAAAAGTTTGTTGTACGGTCCCTATGTGAACACGGTCCCTCACAGCAAATAAAAGTGTCAATTAGGGGCCTACTGAACAAACAAAAGTCAGGCAATATCCCTTGCATATAGGTTTTGATCAACTTTGACACGGCAGAAACAAAAATATTACAAGATAAATATATTAAAACGTGGTTCAAACTGTTCAGCTTTGTTTTGAATTATATTTTGTTCATGAAGAGAAAAAGGGGCAGGCAATATTCCTTCCGTATTTATTTGGATACACTCATTTTACAGTAGAAAAAACCCATGACAAAACAATATATTTTAAAACTTAATTCAACCTTTTAATTAGGCCTATTGTTTTAATTTGTTTATGAAACTAAAAGAAAGACAAACTTAAGTGTACAATTCAAAATTTATTATGCTATTAATTTTCAAAGATTTTATCAATGACAACTGGTTTCTTCCTTTTTGTGTTATTATATCCTAGCTTGCTAAAGTGCTTTTTCGGACTACTAGCAGTGATCTACATATCTATGGGAAGCAAAGACTAGCTAGAAGGAACTGGCAACCACAACATTGTTTAAAAACAATACTTCGTCAATAGATGGCGTTCACAATGAACCAACAAGGCATACCACATCCGACAGGCTAACCCATAGATGTTTACCTATTGCTGTACGATTTCGGAATTCTATCGATTGAATACTGCATAACCATGCCAACTGAAATCATCCTTTGTAGTGTTACATAACAGACCGCAACCTTTGATCATATCCAAAAAAGTTTGTTGTACGGTCCCTATATGTGAACACGGTCCCTCACAGCAAATGAAAGTGTCAAATACTGAACCAAATCCAGGCAATGTCCCTTTCATATAGGTTTGGGTACATTTATTTAATGGCAGATTAAAACATGACAACAAAATATATAAACGTAGTGCAATCTGTTAAGAATAGAGAGAAAAAACATTAAAAGTTATTTTATTTTGTCATTAAATTTAAAATTTACGGGCAAGCTTAACTGTACAACTCAATATTTTTTTATGTAATTATTTTTCAAAGATTTTATCAATGGACACTGGTTTCTTCTATTTTTTGTTTTTATATCCAAGCCTGCCAAAGTGCCATTTTTTACTAACGGCAGTGATCTACATATCTATTGGAAGCAAAGACTAGCTAGAAGGAACTGGCAACCACACCATTGTAACATTATATAACAGACCAGACCAGTACAATGCTAAGTTCGGGCAATCTTTAGTCAAATCCGAAAAAGTTTGTTTTACGGTCCCTATATGTGAACATGGTCCCTCACAGCAAATAAAAGTGTCAGTTAGGGGCCTACTGAACAAACAAAAGTAAGGCAATATCCCTTGCATATAGGTTTTCATCAACTTTGACACGGCAGAAACAAAAATATTACAAGATAAATATATTAAAACGTGGTTCAAACTGTTAAGCTTTGTTTTGAATTATATTTTGTTCATGTGGTGAACAAGGGGCAGCGGTATTCCTTCCATATTTATTTGGATACTTATTTTACACTAGAAAAAACCCATGACAAAACAATATATTTTAAAACTTAATTCAACCTTTTATTTAGGCCTATTTTTTTAATTTGTTTATGAAACTAAAAGAAAGGCAAGCTTAAGTGTACAATTCAAAATTTATTATGCTATTTATTTTCAAAGATTTTATCAATGAAAACTGGTTTCTTCCTTTTTGTTTTATTATATCCTAGCTTGCTAAAGTGCCTTTTTGTACTACTAGCAGTGATCTACATATCTATGGGAATCAAAGACTAGCTAGAAGGAACTGGCAACCACACCATTGTTTAAAAACAATACTTCGTCAATAGATGGCGTTCACAATGAACCAACAAGGCATACCGCATCCGACAGGCTAACCCATAGGTGTTTACCTATTGCTGTACGATTTCGGAATTATATCGATTGAGTACTGCATAACCATGCCAACTGAAATCATCCTTTGTAGTATTACATAACAGACCAGACCAGTACAATGCTAAGTTCAGGCAACCTTTAGTCATATCCAAAAAAGTTTGTTGTACGGTCCCTATATGTGAACACGGTCCCTCACAGCAAATGAAAGTGTCAAATACTAAACAAAAAAACAAAAAATCCAGGCAATAGCCCTTTCATATAGGTTTGGATACATTTATTTAATGGCAGAATAAAACATGACAACAAAATAGATTAAACGTAGTTCAATCTGTTAAGAATAGAGAGAAAAAAACATTAAAAGTTATTTTATTTTGTCATGAAATTTAAAATTTACGGGCAAGCTTAACTGTACAATTCAATATTTTTGTATGCAATTATTTTTCAAAGATTTTATCAATGGACACTGGTTTCTTCCTTTTTTGTTTTTATATCCAAGCCTGCCAAAGTGCCATTTCTTCTTACAACTGACAGTGATCTACATATCCATTGGAAGCAAAGACTAGCTAGAAGGAACTGGCAACCACACCATTGTAACATTATATAACAGACCAGAGCAGTACAATGCTAAGTTCGGGCAACCTTTGATCATATCCAAAAAAGTTTGTTGTACGGTCCCTATATGTGAACACGGTCCCTCGCAGCAAATGAAAGTGTCAAATAGTGATCAAAAAAGGGCCAGGCAATAGCCCTTTCATATTGGTTTGGATACATTTATTCAATAGCAGAATAAAACATGACAACAAAATATATTAAACGTAGTTCAATCTGTTAAGAATAGAGAGAAAAAAACCATTAAAAGTTATTTTATTTTGTCATGAAATTTAAAATAAACGGGCAAGCTTAATTGTACAATTCAATCTTTTTGCGATTAATTTTCAAAGATTTTATCAATGGACACTAGTTTCTTCCTTTTTTTTTGTTATTCTATCCAACCCAGCCAAAGTGCCATTTCGTACTACTGGCAGTGATCTACATATCTATGGGAAGCAAAGACTAGCTAGAAGGAACTGGCAACCACACCATTGTAACATTATATAACAGACCAGACCAGTACAATGCTAAGTTCGGGCAACCTTTAATCATATAAAAAAAAAAAGTTTGTTGTACGGTCCCTTTATGTGAACACGGTCCCTCGCAGCAAATGAAAGTGTCAAATACTGAACAAAAAAAGGCCAGGCAATAATAGCCCTTTCATATATGTTCGGATGAATTTATTTAACAACAGAAAAAACCATGACAACAAAATATGTTAAAACGCAGTTCAATCTTTTAAGAAAAAAGAACGAAAAAAAAAAAATTAACATTTATTATTTTTTTCATGAAATTTAAAACTTTCGGGCAAGCTTAACTGTACAATTCAATATTTTTGTATGCAATTATTTTTCAAAGATTTTATCAATGGACACTGGTTTCTTCCTTTTTTGTTTTTATATCCAAGCCTGCCAAAGTGCCATTTCTTACAACTGACAGTGATCTACATATCCATTGGAAGCAAAGACTAGCTAGAATGACCTGGCAACCACACCATTGTAACATTATATAACAGACCAGACCAGTACAATGCTAAGTTCGGGCAACATTTGATCATATCCAAAAAAGTTTGTTGTACGGTCCCTATATGTGAACACGGTCCCTCGCAGCAAATGAAAGTGTCAAATACTGAACCAAAAAAAGGGTCAGGCAATGTCCCTTTCATATAGGTTTGGATACATTTATTTAACAGCAGAACAAAAAACATGTCAACAAAATATATTAAACGTAGTTCAAGCTTTTGAAAAAACAAAAACCATACATTAAAATTTATTATATTTTTCATAAACTTTTAAAGTAAAAGGCAATTCAATATATTGTTTATGCAATTAATTTCCTAAGATTTTATCAATGGACACTGGTTTCTTCCTTTTTTGTTATTCTATCCAATTCTGCCAAAGTGCCTTTTCGTACTACTGGTAGTGATCTACATATCTATGGGAAGCAAAGACTAGCTAGAAAGAACTGGCAACCACACCATTGTAACATTATATAACAGACCAGACCAGACCAGTACAATGCTAAGTTCGGGCAACCTTTAATCATAACCCCAAAAGTTTGTTATGGTTCCTTTATGTGAAAACGGTCCCTCGCAGCAAATGAAAGTGTCAAATACTGAACGAGAAAGGGCCAGGCATTAGCCCTTTCATAATATAGGTTTAGATACATTTATTTCCAGGCAGAAAAAAAACATAACAACAAATTATACTCAAACGTAGTTCAACCTTTTAAAAATTGAACACAAAAAATTAAAAATTAAATTTAAAATTTACGTGCAAGCTTAACTGTACAATTTAATATTTTTGTATGCAATTATTTTTCAAAGATTATTATCCTAAAAAGATTGTTACGGTTCCTATGTGAACAGGGTCCCTCGCAGCAAAAAAAAAAACGTCTTTAAAGAAGAGAGCACGCTCACATGTACAAATCTGTGTTAACTGTGCAATAAACTTTAAGTTTTTATTTACAGACATTGGTTCCCCTCTATTAATGTTTTATCTGCTTTACAAACAAGCACGCTTCTCTATAGCAACAATATTATAACGCAAGTTTTTAAACGCTTTTCAACAATTTTTTATATGATTTGTTTCCCTTTTCTGTGAAAAAAAAGGTCATGGGTGATATTTATAGATGGAGTGTGTTCTATCGAGGTTAAGGGTCAAAACACCTAAGCCAATCCATTAAGAAAAGACCAACCAAAGTTCTTTCTGTTCTCGCAGTGGTTGGCACAGCTATATGAAGCAATGACGAGCTGGCAGAAGCACTTGGCAAACGGACCATTGATAAAATACTTTTGCACTGGATGCTATTCACTATGAACCTATTGCATACCAAGCCAACCATAGGGTGATGTACGATTTCAGACTTGTACAGATTGACTACTACCCTCAGAACAATGCCAACTGCAACCATCCTTTGTAGTATTATATAATTCCCATGCCTAGAATAATAGCAGTGTCATTATGGGATTCTAGCCGTTAAGGCCCCTAAATTGTCACAGTCCCTAAACACATGTTGGAAAAGGATTGCAACCGAGGAAAGACAAGTCAAGCAGTTGTTTTCTAGACCATTCATTTTTAACTATAGATAAATCATTATTTGGCGCTTTCGTATTGTAAAACAAAAATCTTGTTTGACTCACCACTTTAAGTATCAACAGCAACCAACATGTCAATCTCCACTGAGCCACCATCGAAGCACCCTCATCTTTCTTTGCCGTCCCGTGTTCCTGACTGCATTTACAATAACACATACGGATTGTGAAGTTAGAACTGAAGGACCAGACTAATTTCCCTTTCAGCCTCGGTTTGGTTACATTGGGTTTCAAACCAAAGAAACAAACAAATGGTGGCACTAGTTTCTAACCATCTGATTGCTATGGTTTTTTTTTTAAATAGACCTTTGCTGATGAACACATTTTTTTGTTTAATTTAACTTGACTTTAATTTATGTTAACGCATAAAAATAAAGTTTGTCAAATACAAATTAAATCCTTCAGAATTACACACACGCATACAGTCGGCGTATAACCTATTACACATTAAAGTACATTTCCCTTTTCTTCATTTACTTCCGATACACAACAATCTTTGCACTCGTTACGCGAACCTTCATATCGAGGCTGGGAGGAAAAAACAATGGAGGCCATGCTAAGGATTTCCCTTGGAATGAGATTTAACTCAAAGTCCAGATCACATTGGACCTTATAGGACTCCACCAACTTCTTGAACAAAAAGCACCGACAAGAACAATGGGTAATGGACCTAGCCCGGTGAGGGCGCTATGTCAGTTTAACGGTCACAATAAAGTACGACTATCTAGTCGAGACATCTAAATATTTCGATTTTCTGCCCTAAGAATCCCAAAAAGCGACAGTATTTCCTTGACCGTGAGTAAGGGGGCCTGGAAGGTTGGTATGTCTGATGGGAAACTTAGCCGCTAAAGATGATACGTATCTCAATCCGGACTTCTTGAAAAACAATTGCAAGAATGAACTGATACATTTAAGATTGTAAGCCAGAGTTTTTAATTCGTGGAGTAAGCTTAGCGATGGCAATAAAATACCATGGTTTAATTTCACGATTCCGCTTACTGCGGAGCTATGCTTCTAAAAATGCTTAAATAGTATTATACGCTGATGAGAGGGTATTGTTGACAAAGTGAATTGTTTGGGACAGTGTTTTAATCTGATAAACAGCGCTATACAACAAACTTTAGCGGCTCCACTGGGAATTTTCCTTACTAAGAAATTGCTATAATCATTTCGTGATCAAGCCAACGTGTAATTTTTGCAACGCCACGTTCAGGATTTTGGTGGTTATAGTCTTGGACTTGGCAGGTCATGTGGAAAAGAAGTATAGTTGTTAGCGTGGAAAAACTCATAAATAGGGATCGGGCCAGCGGGCACGTTGGACACTGCAACAATTTTCTTATATTGTTGCACATTAATTAGCTTCTGTGTATTTTCTTCCACTCTGAAATTCTAGTTCTAAATTGGTGTATAAAGCGACTACGTCAATGGTTTGTTTAATGCTCGGCCCGTCGTTGCAACTAGCATCTTCTCAAGGGTAAACTTGGTTTAATTTACTGAAAAATATATGTGTGAAGCTTGTTTGGACTGGCAACAGTGCACAATAGAAACTGTGAGCAATTAAATAATATAGAATTCCAGAATTTCAATTCAACATCACATTGGTCATTGGACAACTCTATGACTTCCCACGACTGAAAAGAACAATACAAAAATCGAGGATCACAGAGCAAAGTGAGGGCGCTACGCCAACTTAACGGTCTCATTTTTACTACGGACTTAAACAGATTCAGTCCTTACATGTTGTGATGTTTTCATCCACTTGGTTTAAGATTTTACCGGCTACAGTCTAGGTTGCTAGATTGCCACTGTTATAAAAGTGCTAAACTATTAATTAACATGAGCTGATGAGAAGGTTTTGACAACACTGCTTTGGAAAGCGTTTAATCCCGTTGAAAATTGCGACCAAAAAGGGGGGGGGAGTAACGTTGTTTGGATTTTGGTGGTCATCAGTCAAGTAGCTTTTTTATGATGTTTGATATTTCCAGTATTCTACTACAAAACAGGTTTCTTTTGAAAGTATGGTTAGACTACGTAAATTACTGAGGTTTGAACGAGCCCAAGCGCCGTGGTTTTTGCATTGTGTACGGCATGAAGTCGGGCTGTGATAAGGGAGATCGTGAAGTTCGACTCGTAGCTGACAGCTACCCCTTCTCATCAAATAATTTGAGGTTGTAAATAAAAGGATTTATAGCTTCTTCGGGAGATTATTATTGAAAATATTGGCAGCAAAATCATTACAATGAGGGCAATGTAAAACCTTACACTTTCCGTGCTTAAACACATGACATCGAGTGATTATTGGTCAAACTGTCTTAACCCAATACTGGCAACGTCAGCCACCGGTAAGGTCTCATGTTGCAAACTCCGGAATATTCTTCCTTTCCAGAATTATAGTTCTAATTTTGTGTATAACGAGACTAAGTAAATGGTTTGTTTTGTGCTCGGGCCGACGTTGCACGTAACCGTGTGCAAAGCTCGTTGGTTTGCCTAATAGCATCTTCTCCAAGGTAAACTTGGCTTAATTTACTGGCAACTATTTGTGTGAAGCTTGTTTGGACTGGCAACTGTGAACAATAGAAACTGTGAGCAATTAAATAAAATAGAGTTCCACAATTATTGGACTCTTACAACTCTATGACTCCCTACGACTGTAAAGAACAATAAATAAATCGAGGAAAACAGAGCAAAGTGAGGGCGCTACGCCAACTTAACGGTCTCATTTTTACTACGGACATAGACAGATTCAGTCCTTACATGTTGTAATGTTGTCAACCACTTGGTTTAAGATTTCGCCGGCCACAGTCTAGGATGCTAGATTCCCCTTGCAATAATAGTGCTAAAATGAGCATGAGCTGATGAGAAGGTTTTGACAAAATTTGTTTGGGACAGCGTTTTAAGCTCGTTGAATATCGCTACCCAAAAAGGGGGGGTGTAACGTTGTTAGGATTTTGGTGGTCTTAGTCACGTACTTTATGCTCATTACGAAATTGACATAATAACTATTCCTTAATGAGTAAATTGTTGAAAAAAAAGTAATGAACAAGTAAAAGGTTTATATGATTTATGGCATTAATGGTGAGGTATTAGTATCTGGTTTGCAGTAACAAGTGAGAATCTGTACTTGCCAGTAAGAGTTTGTTCTTTAGAGAACTGTCTTAAGTTATTCTACTACCGCGGAGTAGATTTATCGGATTGTTCGGGAGACTTTTAAGGCTTTAAAGGCAGTGGACACTATTGGATATTACGCAAAATTGCTATTTATGCATATGTTGAGATACACCAACTGTGAAGGCTAGTCTTTGGGATTAACCAATAGTGTCCAGTGCCTTTAAACTACTCTGGGCGGAATGTATAGACAATAAACTGTAAGTTATATATGCTAATATAGGCCTACAATTCTAGCCAGAAAACGTAAGTGGTATAAAGAGAAGTAAAGCAGACTTGGATAGTATAAAATGCATTTTATAAGTCATTTCACTTCAAAGAACTGCACTTATGGACAAAGATATTATTACTTATTCTCCCCATGAGTTTGAATATGAACACTTCTCAGATGGTGTATTCCTAAAGGGATTATTCTTTCTACCTGGACATTACTAGCACAGGGGTTTAGAGGATAACTCAAAAGAAACAAACATGTTGAAATAAAATGTTTACAGTTGTACAACTCTAATATATAAATAATAGATGTTAAATTTGCATCGGGGATAGATAATATTAGAGCACTGTATACTCAGTACTAACCCACGACCTTTGACACTCCAGTGCAGGATCTTACCAACTAGACCATCGCGGTTGCCCGTTAACTTGTGGCACTTCGAATCCTATGTTTTAGCAGCGGGTTCTGCAAACAATTTAGTATATGTTAAATTTGCATCGGGTGATCGGGGATAAAGAATATAAATTTGGGTTTTTACCAACATATGTATACAGTTTTATACTATATGAATAAAACATTAAAACAGTCCAAAAACACCAAAGGATAACAAGGCCTTTAAATATCTATTTGTTGGATAATTGCTTGAGGTGGTAAGCGCCTAATTGTTTTTTTTTTCTTTTCTTTTTTTACACCAAACATATCAACCAAATATTAAAACAAATTGTCGCGACGACATAAATTATTATTTAATTTGTTTTCATATCTTCTTTATTAATTTATTTTTGGGAGTGTGCCTCTCTTTGCCGTCGATCTTTCTGATTAAATAAAGCATACAATAATAAAATAATAATAATAAAAATATTATCAAAATAAAAGACAAAAAGTTACTCTGCGATTTGTCAGGTATTCAGGAGCCGCGATTCGGGTTATTCCCCCATTGCAATGTATGGTCCGCGCAACACATACTCCACTAACAGAGGCCCCTTACCGGCTTCCATATAGCACCCCGGTATTCAGAGACAGTACCAGCGCCTAACGAATCGCCCTAGCACGTTGGTGCTTGCCAGATCCGATTTTAATTCTTATAAGGCAAAATAAATCCAGGTGCATTGTGGGACGGTCGTTTGATCACTGGGACGTGAACAGAAGACCATAGGATGCGTTATATAGTGTCCCCTGATAGCACTACAAGATTAGCTCAGTGAGTTGTGGCGCAGTGACTGCCAAACTTCAGACGACGTGTCTGAGTTCGAACGCCGGCATCGCCAAACAACAGTGTTTAACATTTTGAATTATAATATTTAATTTTTTAATAGTTAAAAATTTCAATGTATTACAAAAACACATGACCACTCTGGAGAATACAAATTAAAAAACTCCCCCTTAACGGACAAAAGTTTAATATGTTTTACATGGTTAAGTATTGAATATTGCACACAAGTACTTGGTTTCTGGAGTACGGAAATGTTTAGTTTTTACAAGGTTATTTATTTTTTTTATTTTTTAAAGAAATTTAAAAAAGACAAGCGTAAGTGTCTAATTCAAGGCAATTAATTTTCAAAGATGTTATCAATGGAATCTGGCTTACTCTTTTTTGCGTTACTATAACCAATCCTGCCAAAGTGCCTTTTCGTACTACTGGCAGTGATCTACATAATATGGGCAACCTTTGATCATATCCAAAAAAGTTTGTTGTGCGGTCCCTATATGTGAACACGGTCCCTCACAGCAAATGAAAGTGTCAACTACTGAACAAAAACAAATGCCAGGCAATAGCCCTTTCACATAGGTTCGGGTACATTTATCTAATGGCAGAATAAAACATGGCAACAAAA